>NW_006771517.1:2093088-2133291 GCF_000442215.2 Lipotes vexillifer | reverse complement strand
TTTCCCTAGATGTGGGGCCTCTTTCAATTTCCAGAAGTGGGATACCCCGTTCTTCTCCCCAGATGTGTGCCTCTCTTCCTTTCTCTGTCCCAGTTTGGTCCTTGTCCTCCTCTAAGTCCCCTCCTCGCCCCCCTGGGATGCCAGACCTTGAGATTTCCCTGGGGATGGGGGGTTGGGCTCGCCTGTCTCCCTCTCCCACCAGATCCAGCAGAGCAGGCTTTCCAGGCACGTAGGCAGCCAATTATGGGGGAAGGGGTGGGGGCCAAACCATCTGCAGGAGACCTTGGCAGATGGCCCTGCAGCGAGGAGAGTTATCCCAGGACCTGCTCCCTCCCTACGTGGACTCCCACCCTGTTTCCTCTAGAGGGCAAACAACTGAGAGAGGTTTCCCAACCTAGCCACCATGAGCTAGGGCTGGAACCAGAACCCAGGCTCCCAGACACAAGCTGTTCAGGTCCTGCCTTAAGAGTTAGGCCTCCTCCCACTTCTCAGATGGTAAACTGAGGTCCCAGGAGGGGGCTCCAAATGTCTAGGATGCCCATCAACCCCCATAGGTATATCATACAAAATTAGAAGGGGCAGGAGGTGACCTTGAAATCCTGGGGACCAGTCCCCCAGCCACAACACCTGTGAAAAAGCTGTTCCTCTGTCTGGATCCTGATGGGAAAGGCAGAGGGCAGAGGGCAGGACTCATCCACACACACACCCCCAGATGTCCTTTAGAGCTGCCTGGAGCTTGGTGCTGAGGAAAGGAGGACTTGGAATGCGAGGGATCCACAGCCCAGGAGGCACTGGTAAGACCTGGACACCCACCCCGCCCTGGCCCTTGCCTAACTGCAAGGCCAGGGGCAAGGATCCTGTCTGCAGGCTGCCCCTGGTCCCTTTCATGCTGCCCTGGGCCTGCCCCAAACCATTTCCCATGATCCTACCCCTTGGTCCCGGGCCACATTCTTCCAGGAAATAGAGACAGCCGTCCCCTCCTCCCAAACTTTCTCAGTGTCTGACCCCCATGTCTCAGGCCCCTAAGGCCTTTGTGTCCTGAGGCTGAGGGTGCTGACAGAACTTTGGACCGCCTTTCCAGACCCTTGTGTCCATGCTAGTCAGAAGAAAGAGGCCTAAAGTAGGAGAGACTTCAGCCAGCTAGAATGGCCTTCCTGACCCTCTGGAGAATAAAAACAGATAACATTTATTGAGCCCTTACTATGTACCCTGAGCTGTGATAAACTTTTTGCAGAGATTAACACATGTAGACTTCACAGCAGCCACATGAAGTGGATGCTATGCTGTCATCTCCATTTCTCAGGTAAACAAACAGGCCCAGAGCCAGGACTCTGCCCAAAGCAGTTCCCATGCTATTTGGGCAAGGTGGTACCAATGCCCTCTTTGAGGGCATCTCTGGTGACAATAAACAGAAAAAGCTTTACTGAGACCCTTCTAGCACCCAGCCTTGTTCTGGACACTCACATGGAGCCCTTGAGGGCTTAGCCATCAGGGAAAGCTTCCAAGAATGGAAGCCAGCGGTAAAACCAACCTCTGTCTATCAGTGTAATTTATGGAGCATCTACTGTGTGCCAGGCACTGTGCTAAGCCTTTTGAGTGCATTATCTTGAAGCTTCCACAACAGTGTGAGGTAGGATCTTTTACTCTCCCCACTTTCCAGATGAGGACGTTGAACACAGTGAGGTAAAGGGGCTTGTCAGAGCTGGGCCGGGGTGGAACTGGGGTTCCGCAACTCCAGAGCTGTGCCCTTGACCACTCATTAAAAGCATAGGGATATAGTGAGAGGCCCGCGCACCACGATGAAAAGTGGCCCCCGCTTGCCACAACCAGAGAAAGCCCTCGCACGGAAACGAAGACCCAACGCAGCCAAAATAAATTAATTAATTAATAAACTCCTACCCCCAACATCTTTTTAAAAAAAAAAAAAAGCATAAGGATAGTGCTTTACAGTTTGTGGGGCAGTTTACCATCTGCCATCTCAGGTTCATCACACTGAACCTTTCCCTAGCCATTGCCTTTGCCTGATGTGCCCTCCTCACCCCAGATCTTCCCAGAGGACACAGGATTTGAAGCCACAGGGGCTGAATTGCAGCCCTGGCCCGGCTCCCTTTTGCTCTGTGAATTTCGGCAAGTCCCTTAGCTACTCAGTTTCTTCCTCTGTAAGATGAAGAGAACAATATCACTGTCTCAGAGTGATGCCGAGCCAATGAGTCAACTCGCCCGAAGGCCTTAGCATGGCTCCTGGCACACAGTAAGTGCTCAATAAGTGCCACCCTCTTTGTTAATATTGCGGTTAGTGCCAGGACGTCCCAGGGGCAGCCTGAACTCAGTTCCTCCCTGTTCCCGCAGCCCACGGCAAGGAGAAGATGCCCCCCTACACCAACTACCATGCCCAGCGCTCCTACCCCATGCCCGATGAGCCCTTCTGCACGGAGCTCAACGCAGAGCAGCAGGCCCTGAAGGAGAAGGAGAAGGGCAGCTGGACGCAGCTGAGCCGCGCTGAGAAGGTGGCCCGTAGGTCTCAGGGTGGGGCTGGGGGCAACTTTGCAAAGAAGGGCCTGGCCTGTCACGGAGCAGTGGGCAGGGAGAGCCCCCAGCCAAGACAGCCAGAACCACCCAAAGACTCGAATGCATACCTGAGGGGTGAAATTCATTCCCTTGTTCATTGATTTAAAAAAATTTTTTTTTATTTTTTGCGGTATGCGGGCCTCTCACTGCTGCGGCCTCTCCCGTTGCGGAGCACAGGCTCGGGACGCGCAGGCTCAGTGGCCATGGCTCATGTGCCCAGCTGCTCCGCAGCATGTGGGATCCTCCCGGACCGGGGCACGAACCCGTGTCCCCTGCATCAGCAGGCGGACTCTCAACCACTGCACCACCAGGGAAGCCCTGTTCATTCATTTTTTTATTCATTAAACTGTTTGTGCACAGCCTGGTGCTAGGCGATGCTGGGGACACAGAAGTGAATCCCCCTGAGGGTTCCTGCCCTCAGGGTGCTCCCAGTCCAGTGGGGGAACCAACACAAGCCCAGATAGCTGTAATACAGGATATACGGCTGGATGAGGTGTGTTCAGGGGGCTGTGAGAACCTAAGGGAGAGAGAAAGATGGAATCCTGGTGGGCCTTCCAGAGGAGGGTTGTTCCAGTTGGCTTTGGATGCTGAGGAGGAGGGGCTGCCAGGTGGTAGGAACAGCACAGGGAAGGATATAGAAGCTGGAGAGCATGGAGGGTCCTGGGCATCACTGAGTGGTGTGGGGAGATGGAGCAGAAAGAGGCAGGTGAGGTGGGTGGGAGAGCAGGGGCCTGACCCTGGGAAGCAGGAGGGATGTGTGACCCCAAGTGCTGCCCACCAGAAGTGCCCCTGGGAGCCAGCTTTGCCATCAGCTCCTGGCCATGCTTTGCACATCCTAGATGCTCAATAAGAATTTGCTGAATGGACAGCATCTGCTTCAGGGAGGGGAAGGCTGGAGGTCCCTGAGGCCAAGAGTAGGCCCAGGGCCCTCGGAATGGATGCACCTGAGGCCCCTCCTCCCCCACCCCTCACCTGCCTCCAGTGTACCGGCTCCAGTTCCATGAGACCTTCACAGAGATGAACCGTCGCTCCAATGAGTGGAAGACAGTGATGGGCTGTGTCTTCTTCTTCTTTGGATTCACAGGTCTGCTGATTTGGTGGCAGCGGGTCTATGGTGAGTGGCAGTGTCTCAGCTGGCTGCAGCCCTCGGCCATGCCCTTGTGGCCACAGCCACCAGCCAAGCTTTGATAAGGGAACTATGCTGGCATTCATCTGAAGAGTTTTGAAAAGTCCCCCAAAGAGGTGTATGGGGAAGGGCAGAGCATGGCTGCCTGGGTTGAAATGTAGGGACCCTACCTCTCTGGGCCTCAATTCTCTCATCTGTAAAATCAGAATAATAGTGCCCACATCTCAGGGTTCTTGTGAGGATTTAATTATAAAACTGTTGCCTAGTGCCTGGCACATAGTTATGAATGATGTTGTTACTGATTGCTGTTATTAACCATGAACTTTTCAGTATATTGTTTTGGCTGCTGTAACAAAGAGTCTCCAATGTACAAGAGCTTAAACAAGATAGAAGTTTTTTTCCTCTCTCACAAAAAAGGCCAGGGGAAGTATGGGGATTCCACAATATCAGACTCCTTTTGTCTTGTTGCTCTGCGATCCTTAACATGCAGCTTCCTTCTTGACATACAAAATGGCTGCTCCAGCTCCAGCCATAAAGCCTACATTCCAGCCAAGAAGAGGGAAAGGGAGGACACGCTCTCTCTAAGGTCCAGAATTTGCACCACCACTTCTGCTCACATCCTATTGGCTAGAAGTGATCATATGACCATGTGTAGCCACAAGGGAAGCTGGGAAATATAGTCTTTAGCTGAGTGATCATGTACCCAACCAACCATTTATTACTACAGAAGAGTGATTCTCAAAGTGGGGTCTCTGGACCAACAGCTTCACTTGGGAACTTGTTAGAAATGCAAATTCTCAGCCCCACTCTGGATCTGCTGAGTCAGACACTCTGAGGCTGGAGCCCAGCAATCTATGTTTTAATATCCCTCTGGGTGATTCTGATGCGCACTCAGGTTTGAGAAGCACTGCTCTGGAAGTAGAGGGGAGGATGTTGGGGATGAGGTGGCAGTCTCTGCCTCAATTGACTTCACCTCCAGAGGCCTCACTTTGTTTCTTCTTCTGTAAAAGTGTGATGGGAATTCTTACCTTGCACGAAGATGAAATGAGAGAACGTTTGGGAAAAATTCTATTCTAGCCCAATGTTTGGTACTAATAGGTGCCCATAAAGATCTTTCCCTTCTTTCACACCCACTGGAATAGAAAGTACCAGAGACAAAGGTCAGGCAGGTTAAGCTGGCCTCAGGGGCAGATGGACCAGGAAGTAGGATGTGAGCAGGGCTGGGAGCTCTGGCCTCCAGGCCTTTCTAGGTCCACACATCAAGGCACCTAAAATGCCTCCGTGAGTTCACCCTTTGGGTCCCCATAGCTTTAAAGTGAACACCCCTATCCTACCTCCCACTCCCAACCCCTTCAGGAAGCATAAGAAACTATCCTGGACCCTTACCAATAAGTGGGAGCAAACTCAGTAATTATAGTAGCTATCATATATTAGGGGTTTTCATATCTTCCCTCATTCTGCCAATTGCATTATAAATACTAACACATTCAACCCCCACAACCCTAGTGGACAGGACCTGTTTTTGACAGGTAAGGAAACTGGGGCTCAGAGATGAAGTGACTTGTTCAAGGTCACACAGCAAGGGAGTGGTGGAGCTGGGATTTGGACCCAGAAAGACTTCAAACCAGTGCTCCTCTTACCCTTGGGTCACAGAGTAGGTGAGGAAACTGAGGCTCAGAAAGGGGAAGGACCTTGGCCCAGTTCCCACACCAAGTCTAAGGCAGAGCAGGGATCATAACTCAGAGGTCCCCAGAGTGCAGCTTTAGAGGGGAGTCTGGTGGGGGATGGACAGGCTGGCGAGGGATCCTCATGCAGGGCACCCTGACCTTGTGCCTGGAGACCCTGGCTCAGCGGGAGGGGGTGGGCCTGGCAGGGTCCCACATGCCCCTGTACCTACCCGGTTCCTTCCCTGCAGTGTTCCCTAAGAAACCCATCACCCTGATGGATGAGTGGAAAGCCCAGCAGCTCCAGCGCATCCTGGACATGAAGGGCAACCCTGTGCAAGGCCTGGCCTCCCGGTGGGACTATGAGAGGAAGGAGTGGAAGAAGTGACGTGGCATCCCAGCTGCTCGCGCTGCAGCTCTGCCCTGGCCCGGAGCCTATGGAGGCCCCTCCCCACCACTTAACCCCAGTAAAGCTGGCCTGCTCTCATCTGCCTTTAGTCTCCACCGCAGTCTCTACCTGCCATAAAGCCTACATTATACCTAAAATTGGGCAGGACAGTAGGTGAGAGGCAGTAAGCCACTTTCCAGGGCCCCACTTATCAGGGAGGGCTTCCTGGAGGAGTAGAGGTTGGGGTTGAGCCTTAAATGATAGGTGGGATTAGGAAAGGCAGAAAGGAGAGGGAAGGCATTCCAGGTGGAGGGAATGGCTTGAGCAAAGGTAAGGACACTCCTATATTCAGTCAACTAACAAATACTTACTGAGTATCTGCTGTGTGCCAGGTACTAATCTAGGCCCTGGGGATGCAGCAGTGAACAAGACACACAAAGTGTCTGGCCTCATGGAGGAGGTGTTTCTTTATGTGTGTGTGTGTGTGTGTGTGTGTGTGTGTGTGTGTGTGTGTGTGGTGTTGTGGGGGGAGACAGAAAAAGGAATAAGTAAGTATAATATACAGTATGTTACACAGTAATCAGTGCTATGAAGGAACAAAACAGAGCAGAATAAAGGGACAGAGCTAAAAGGGGTTTGGGGGTGGTAGGTGAAGCCTCTTAGAAGAGGTGGCATATGACAAGACAAAACAAGAAGTGCAAAGATCCTGAGACAGGATTTTAGTTTGTCAGTTTGTGGAATGTGGAACATCAAGGAGGCCACAGTGACTGGAGTAGAATGACTTGGAGAATAGTAGGAAGGTGTATGTTGTGGGAGAGGGTGGGTCTTGGGACAGAAAGCAGATTATATAGGAATACATACACACATACCCCAGAACCAAGAAGAGAAGCCTCCTTTCCTCTTGGTATGTCTCCTCCAGCACCCTCTACTGGAGAAGTTTAGCATCTCACTGTAAAGGGGGCGGTGCCCAGAGTCCTGCTCATTATCTTAGAGCAGGCACTGAGGGGTGAATTTGGGGTAGAGGGGCAATACATTGATAACTGGCACAGCATCTTTGAGAAAGTCTTGGCCAGGCCAATGGGGAGACTTAGAGCAAAAAAAGCCCATTAGATGAGTCCTGTGTTGGGCAAAATTGACCCATCCCTAGAGTCCCACTGTGCTCAGTCCTTTGTAGTCCTTGGTTTCCAAGGGGGGCTGTGGCCTTGGCATGAACACTGCAGCAGCTCTGAAAGTGCAGCAGCTGGAGGTGGTCATACACCTATCCTCTTCATAGCAGGTCCTCTTGAAGAGACATCTGAGCGGCACACCTCCAAGGACACCCTGGATGCCAATGGAGGGATTCTGCAGAGCAATTGAGACAATATTCATTCAATTAACAAATATTTATTGTGCATCCACTATGTACCAGACTCTGGGGACAGAGTGAATGAGCCCTCATTCCAGTGTCATGATTTCCAGTCCTCATGAATCTGAAAGTCTGTAATGGTCACCCTAATAAATTATAGAACAGATGAGTGCTAAGAAGGGGAGATATATGGTACTTGGACTGACCTAATCTAGAGAAGTCAGGGTGGGCTCCCCTGAAGAAGTGTCTTCATATTTGAGATATTGTTGCCGAAATTCATCCTCTGTACACTGGTGCCAGATTAAACCTCAGAGACAGAATTTTGAGTGAAGTAGAAAGAAATAGCTCTATTGCTCTGCCAGGCAAAGGGGGCCCCAGTGGGCTAATGCCCTCAAGACTGTGTGTCCTGCCCTGGAGGGGGTAGTGAGGAGTCTTATAGTATTCAAGGAGCAGGGTGTGAGCAGCTCATGGACATTGTTCTGACCGGTTGGTGGGGAGGTAATCAGGAGTCAGCATCATCAGCCTCCTGGTTCCAAGTGGACTGGGGTCTACATGCTTGCGGGAAGCCTACAGTTAACTTCTCCCACCTGGTGGGGGTTTCAGTATCTGCAAAACAGCTCAAAGGACATGGCTCAGAATGTTATCTATAGTCCTCGAGGAAGAACTAAAGGTCCTTGACTTTGTTTAATGGCTAAAGTATTATTATTTTGTCTTGCTTGACTGTTTTCCTTTCTTTCTGCATTTTCTCACTTCTCTGATTAACTTTATTCTTTAAAACTTTGACTAAAGTTTTTCTACAGACAAAAAGCAGGTGGAGGACATGGGTGGGGATCTATTCAGGGAAGGCCTCATAGGGTCCTGCTTCGTTACAATATGAAGGATGACTGGGTGTAAACTAGATGAAAGGGGTGGTGGAGCAGCATTTTAGGCAAAGAAAATCATGTGCAAAGGCCCTGTGGTAGTGAGGATCATGGCATGAAAGAGGAAATAAAGGAAGCCAGTGGGTTGTCAGAGGAGAAGGAAGAGATGAACAAGGGGAGACAGGGAAGTGGGAGACTCATACAGAGCCTTGGAGTCTCTGCTGCCTCTACTGAAGACACAAGTCTGGGGAAAAGCAGGGAAAGATGGAGCTGAGGGAGTATGTGGGGGCCAGAGGATGGAAAGCCTTGAACATCCATTTAATTTTTATTTGAGAAAGACAGCTGCCTTGCAAGCTTCTGTCTGGCCTGAGGGATCCATTTCACTGCCTTAGCATGAAAGATGCTGGGGATGCAGACATGGAGCAGAAAGGAGCCCTGGCATTCGGGTCTCCTGGCCTGTGGGCAGGACTGGCATGAACATGGCCAGTGGGAGGCTAAGGGGGATAAGAGCTATAGAAATGTTTGATAGTATGTTTTGACCCCATTATTTTGACCCAGGCCCTGATGCTTTGCTAGCAGCAGGAGCAGTTTCGACATAACTGAAGATGTTGAACTAGGCAGGTGATAAACTTTGTTTAGATTAATAACTTGCTAAGGAATTATGTTGTGAGTAATAAAGAAAATTGTCAAAATTGGCCTGGGGAAAATTTGATGTTGTACTAATCATTTTTTCACCTACAATAATGCTGTGTAACAAACAACCCCAAAACTTGGTGGCTTATAACTTTGAGCATTTATTTCTATCTTTCATGTGCTTGTGGATTGGCTGAGGCTCTTCTGGGATCCGCCAGGTTTAGTTCCAGGCTCTTGGTTGGTGTTTTGGTTTCCTAGGGCAGCCATAACAAAATACCACAGACTGGGTGGCTTAAACAACAGAAATGTATTTTCTCACAGTTCTGGAGGTTAGAAGTCCAAGATTGAAGTGTTGGTAGGATTGGTTTCTTCTGATGCCTCACTCCTTGACTTGCAGATGGCCTCCTTCTCACTGTGTCCTCATGTGGTCACTCCTCTGTGTTTGTATCCCTGGTGTCTCCATGTGTGTCCAGATTTCCTCTTCTTATAAGGACACCAGGCAGATCAGGTTAGGGCCTTCCCTGACGACCTCATTTAAGTTTATCACCTTTTTAAAGGCCCTATCTCCAAGTGCTGTCACATTCTGAGGTATTAGGGGTTAGGGCTTCAACATAGGAATTTGCAGGAGACACAATTCAGCCCGTAACAGTTGGGTTCAGGGTTATTCATGTGTCTCCTTTTTCTGGGACCAGCAGGCACATGTTTCTGTCATGACAGAAGTCAGAGACTCCTGAGCGGACAGGGAGACAGTGGGGACCCATGATGCTCTGAAAGCCCAGGCTCAGAGCCACACACAGAACCAGCACCGCATTCCACCAGTCAAAGCAAGTCCTGTGGTGCTCTGGTTACAACTGCTACATTACAACCCCCCCTTAAAACTTAAAGGCATGAAACAGCCATTTCCTTATGCTCACTGATTCTGTAGTTCAGGAATTTAGGCAGGGCACACTGGGAACTGCTTGCCTCTGCTCTAGACTGTCTGGGCTGCCAGCTGGAAACACTCAAGGCTGTGGCCAGAATCTTCTGGAGGTGTTTTCACTTACACATCTGGTGGTTAACATTGGCTGTCAGCTGGGACCTCAGTTGGAGCCGTCAACCAGCACTCCTCTTTGTGGCATATTCCCCAGGTGTTCTCTCTGTGTGGGCTAGTTTGGGCTCCCTCAAAGCATGGTGGGTGGGTTCCAAGAGAGCAAGGGGGAAGTGTATTGTATTTTTATGATCTAGCCGCAGAAGACACATCACTTCTGAACCCTGTTGCTCAAGGCTCTCACAGAGATCCACTCAGGTTCAAGAGGGAGAGGACAGAGACCTCCCCTACTTGATGGGAAGACATCAAGGTCAATGTAAGATGTGAGATGAATGAAACAACAAGGTCCTACTGTACAGCACAGGGAACTATATTCAATATCCTGTGATAAACCAGAATGGAAAAGAATATGAAAAAAAATATATATATATATATATATATATATATATATATATATATATATAACTGAGTTACTTTGCTGTACAGCAGAAATTAACACTACATTGTAAGTCAATTATACATCAATAAAATTTTTTTTTAAATGTTGAGACATGAATGTGAGATGGGAAGTACATTGTGGTCATCTCTGGAAAATATAGACTGCCATCCACAGTCAAGTTCAACATCGATGAGTAGAGAAATGTCCTCCAGTAGAGGGTATGTGGAGAGCGTGAGGAGGGAAGGCAGAACTGTGAGCAAATAATACAAACTGGGCTTGCCTGGTGGCGCAGTGGTTGAGTCCGCCTGCCAATGCAGGGGATACGGGTTCGTGCCCCGGTCCGGGAAGATCCCACATGCCGCGGAGCGGCTGGGCCCATGAGCCATGGCCGCTGAGCCTGCGCGTCCAGAGCCCGTGCTCCGCAACGGGAGAGGCCACAACAGTGAGAGGCCCGCGTACCGCAAAAAAATAAAATAAAATAAAAAAATAATAATAATACAAACTACCACAGATGTATAGAAATAACCAACACAAAATCAAGTTGACAGAAACGAAAACTGACATGTTAAATTAGATATTGGCTAAAATTCAAACAGGGAATAAAATTTTGACATTTAGATAATCAAATGTGACCTGAAAAAATTGGACCAATTAAAAGTAATGGACATAGTAGACAATGCACAATGGCAGGAAACTGGTGAAATCAGATATAGACTAAAAATGACTGAGAGAAGAATTAAATCTTCATGGTGGCATTTACCCCATGAAACTAAGTGATTTTCATGAAAAAATAATTTCGTAAAATTAAAGTGGGAAACATTAGAAAGAATTTAACTTTGGTCATAAAATAACTGATGGAGGGATTAAATTTGTTTCATTCAGCTTGCCCAAGAAAACTCTTTCTTGATGTATTGGATTAGTGTAATTCTGATAAAAATAATTGAATTCAAAACTCATTGTCAAAATAGTCTTGGGGTAAACACATATACGAGGTCAAAACATTTGGGTCAAATTATCCTGTAATATTGAAATTTTCTGTAAAAAATGAGAAAGAAACTCAGGAGACAAATGAGGAACTAAAAAGTATTTATCTGTATGACAGATAAAGGGCTGATTTCCTTTAAAAAAAGGTTTTTTTAAACCCATCTAAGAAATCAGAAAGAAAAAAACAAGAATGCAGTAGAAAGGAAACAAAAGTCATGACCAGGGAGATTACAGAAAAAGAATAGAAATGCCCTAAACAGTTCTTAAGGAAAAGTTCAAACACACAAAAAAGAATAGTTTAATAAACCTCCATGTGTCTCCCAGGAGTCCACAATTATCTGCACATGGTCCTCATGTTCCCACCCCTGCCCCTGAATTATTTTAATAAACCCCAGGCATTATATCATTTCATTCATAAATATTTCAGTATGTCAATAAGGACTGTTTTAATATACATAACCAAAATACTATGACTAGACATAAAAAATCTTAATATTTCCTTAATATCAAATATGTATTCAGATTTCCCTGATTTCTCAAACATTTTTATTTATTTGAATTTTCTTGGAATGTGGATCAATCTTAAATCTAGATTGCAGGTGGTCATCTGAATCTTTGTCTGGTTTTGGTATCAGGGTAATTCCCTTCCGTCTATTTTCTGGAAAATATTATCTAGAAATAGTGTTACTTTTTCTTTAACCATTTGGTAGAATTCTCCAGTGAAATCATCTGGGCCTGGAGATTTGGGGGTGGGGTAGGGTAATTTTTATATTGCAAATTCAATTATCTTAGCTTTTAAAAGGCTATCAAATTATCTATTTCAGTTTGGGTAAGTTGCAGTAGGTTGTACTTTTTTTTTTTTTTTTTTAGTAGGTTGTACTTTTCAAGAAATTGGTCCATTCATCAAAGTTGCATTTATTGCTATAAATTTCCCTGTGAGCACTGATTTTACTGCATCCCATAAGTTTTGGTGTGTTATGTTTCATCTGTCTCTGAGTATTTTCTAATTTCCTTTGTGATTTCTTCTTTGACTAATTGGTTATTTAACAGTGTGTTGTTTAATTTCCACGTATTTGTATATTTTCCAATTTTCCTTCTGTTATGATTTCTAGTTTTATTTCACTGTGGTCAGAGAAGATGCATTTATATTATTTCAATCCTTTAAATTTATAGAGACTTGATTTGCGATCTAACATATAAATATAAAATATAAATATAAATATAAATATAAATATCCTGGAGAAAATTTCATATGCACTAAAGAATGTGTATTCTGCTGTTGCTGGTAAAGTGTCCTATAGATGTTTGTTAAGTCTAATTGGTTTGTAGTTTGCTTAAGTCCTCTATTTCTTTTCTTTTTTTTTTTAATATTTATTTATTTGGCTGCGCTGGGTCTTAGTTGCGGCACGTGGGATCTTTGTTGCGGCATGTGGGATCTTTTCAGTTGTGGCATGCAGGCTCTTAGTTGTGGCATGGTTCCCCGACCAGGGATTGAACCCGGGCCCCCTGCATTGGGAGTGCAGAGTCTTAACCACTGGACCACCAGGGAGGTCCCAAAGTCCTCTATTTCTTCTCATTTCCTTTTGTGTATATTTTTAAGATATTTTCTTAATGGTTACAGTTAATTACAATTAACATCTTAAATTTATAACTACCTAGTTTGAATTGTTACCAGCTTAGCTTCAATAACATAAAAATTTCTCCTATACAGCTCTGTACCTCTCCCTTTATATTTGTCAAAAATTGTATCTTTATACATTGTGTGCCCTGAAAACATAGGTTTCTAATTTTTTATGCATTTGTGTTTTAAATCATGTAGGAAATAGAGTTACAAACCAAAAATACATTAATACTACTTTTATATTACCTATGTAGTTGTCTTTATCAGAGTTCTTTATTTCTTCATGTCTTCAAATTTCACTGATTTCTGCTTTTATCTTTATTATTTCCTTCTTTCTGTTTGCTTTGAATTTACTTTGCTCTTCTTTCTCTACATCTTGAGGTGAGAACTTAGATTAATGAGTTGAGAATTTTTCTCTTTTGTGATGTATACACTTATTGTCTAAATTTCCCACTTGGCACTGTTTTAACTCTGTCCCACAAATTTTAATATCTTGTATTTTCATTTCATTTAGTTCAATGTATTTTTTTAATTTCCCTTGAGACTTCCTCTTTGACCAATGAGTTATTTAGAATTATGTTGTTTAGTTTCCAAGTGTGTGGACATTTTCATGTGGGATCTTCTAGAGTTCCCACATATGCTATACAGTAGGTTATTATTAGTTATTTATTTTATATTTAGTAGTGTGTATATGTCAATCCCAATCTCCCAGTTTATCCCTCCCTGGCAAGAGTATTTCATGGGTGTTCTTTTGCCAGGAGGCACATGCTGCCTCACTGTCCTTGTGTGCCATTGGCAGCCTTCATTGGTCATTGTGTAGATTCATTAGCTTATTAGGGGTACAGACGGCTTTCAACTTATTGAAAGATGCCAACCTCAATTAGAGGTTTGAAAATGAAATTTTAAAGTATGGGATACTATTTTTTCATCAGCCATATTGTCAGAGGTCAAAGAGTGTTAACATGGATGTTGGCAAGTGTGCAGGAGACAGGCAGTTTCACAGGATTCCGGTTTGGGGCGTCCCCTTCCAAATGACAAATGGCCCAGCAATTCTACTTCTACGAATATCCTGTGGATACACACATGCGTGTGCAAAATGATGGATCAGTGAGGTTGTTTATTGCATATTGTTTGGATTAGCGAAAGTGGCTAACCGCCAATTGTTCCTCCCTCAAGCAGAATTTCCCAACTGATATGCTACTAAGTTTCATAAGTTGTGGTAGATGTGGTGGTACCCCCACCATGTGCCTTCAGAACACCCTCGAAGGTCAGGTGCAGCTTTGGTGGACAGTTCTCACTCTAGAAACAGGTGCCTGTGCCTCCTTGACCATAGGTTTATGCTTGGCAGGAAGGAAGTGCCAAATACTGAGGAGAAATGACCTAGGAGCAGCCCTCAGCTGATGAGGGATGGGAGTTAGTGTATAAATACCTCGTGTTCTTTCCCCTAGAATGTTCCACGGGTCTTTCAAGGATCCCCTGGGAAGGAGCCCCATTGTCTGAGTTGGCAGGTTACTCATCATTGCATCCTCTGTTGACTTCCTGTCCTTCCCTGACTCACTGTCCCCACTACCCTGGGATCACCTTTTAAACTACTTATACCTGAATCCTTACTTTAGGCTTTGCGTTTGGGGGTTATCCATAATAAGGTTAGAATTAGCCCCCAGACTAGCCACCTCAGGCATCCCCAGAGCACTGGTGGTGAGGGGTGGGAGGTCTGACAGCACAGACTGATGAAGTTTGTATAATATTTATGGTGCCAGAAACCCTTCTTAAGCACTTTACAAGCATAAAATTAGCATTAAATCTGCATAACCACCCATCAGGTAGGTATAGTTATCATTCCCATTCTACAGGTGAAAAAACTCAGGCACAGAGAGGTTAAGTCACTTGTCCCAGGGCACCCAGCTAGCCCTGGAAGTCTGGTTTCAGAGTCCAGCTACTAACCACTACACAGCCTGTCTCTCCTGCGGCCCCCACTGTTCCACCAGGATGAGCTAAGCATGGCCAAGTTTGGGATCTTCCTTCCTGGACACCTAACTGCAGTGATCACCTGCACAGCATGTGGCCATCCATCTAGGAGGGCCACCCACCCTCCACGAGGACCCTCCACAAAGTCCATGGAGCCACTGGAGGAGTTTGCTTTCCAGGTGCCCAGGGAGCTTGGCACAAAGCCTAGGAGAGATTGATGTTCCTAAAAGGGATGGCCAACTAGCTGCTGGGGGATGCCTCACCACATAAATAGTTTGCAGATAAGGGCCTTATCATTGTTTTTGTTTATTGTTATTGTTTTTACAGTGCAATTGGACAGGACACAGTTGTTTTGCTTGGTGGGGTGTAGGGGGTTGGGGTTTGGGGGGAGTATTTTTCACACCAGTGCAACTTAAGCCAAGCTGATGCGGGCACTGGTCATTTCCCACTCAGTAACAAATTTACAAACCATGTAAAACGTGTAAGACAAATGTAGCAGGCCAGGCTACTACATTATGTTATATATTTTAAAATTTTATTCTTAGAAGACCGTTTTCTTTATGTCCCTATTCTGGGTACCTTAGTGTTTTAACATTGACTTCCTCAAACTTTAAGACTGACTTCTTAAAATTCTGTAGTAAGACCATTTAAAGTCATAAGAATTCGCAAGGTTCTTTATCATGAAATTATTCAAGCTAATTATCCATGTGTGAGCCTACTGAAATGGGATAATAATTTAGGAGGGAATTATACTCCATATAATTTAGGAGGGAATTAATACTCCATATGCCCTGAATTCTAACATTAGTGCATGGATATTTATTAAACATCAAAGAGGACAAACTTGTAGGGATCATATATGTTTGTTTCTATTATTGTCTATATATTAAGAAAAAGTTCTTGGGTTTTTTTTTTTTTTTTAACCTCATGACAAAGGCTGTGATGGTGGAGATAGAAAAATGGAGAGCTGGATATTATGTAATGAATTTGATCATGATATAAGTTGCTGATTTTCCTGAAAAACTTGTTAATTTTTAAAAATTGCACAAGCAATGCACACACTCATTATCTTAAACTTTTATGGAATTCAGAAGGGTGAAAGCTAACTTTAAACCCTTGGCTTGCTAAAAGATTTTTGAAAAGTCATAAATAGGTACATAAATAGTACAAAATACTATTTTAACATCTACTGAAATACCGTAAGGATTTTCTTTGTGAATGTTACGGTACAATGAATTACATCGAAAGATTTCCTATATTGAGTCAATCTTGTTTACCTGGAATAAACCCTACTAGGTCATGAACTATTATTCTTTTAATATGTTGTTAGATTCCATTTGTTAATATTATACTTAGAACTTCAGCTTTGCATGTTCATAAGTAAATTGGCCTAGAATGCGCTTTCCTTTCCTTGCCTTCCTGCCTCCCCTCTCTTCCTTTGCGTTATACAGCCTTGCTCCGTTTTAATAAGTTATATAATTTTCTCCAAAAAAAAGAGTTTGAAAGCTCTAGGTCATTTCCTGTGTTCTGGAACTCACAATTATTTTAAAATACCCAAAATGAAAAAGTTCATTTGGATTCAAAATCCACTTGATTACAACACTGTATTTGTCAATTAAAGAAAGGGAAAAACTATTAAAACATTAAAATATAATTTCAACTGTAAGTTCTGGAATGGCTTAACATTTTCTTTTGTCACCCACTTGAGGTTACAAAGTCTTGTCAATGCTGACTACCAAGAATTTGAAGAGATCATTGTTAATAAACTTTGATCAGGAACTGTGTAAACCATTTTGGTCATAAAACCTCATATAAAAAAGTTGTGTTCATAGGAACAAGATCAAGTGTCTCAAGGAAAAAAATTTAAATAGTGTATTTAGATATATTAATCAAAGTTAATTCTTCATATCTGATGAAATATGTTGTATTTCATCTCTCATCATAAAAATATATAGAAATGGAATGAATTTTTCTCCAGGACCCATATAGACAGTCCAAAACCACTTCCAGCTTTTCCTCAGTGTGCATTTCCAATACTTTATGTGTGTGCCATGGCATGTTTAAGGTTGGAATCACCGAGTTCAAGGTCTAGTTAAAAAAATGTGGAATATTACATGGCTAGAAAAAAGAATGAATCTGCCATGAGTTAACTGTTGAAGCTGCACAACAGTGGGAGATTCATGTATGAACATGGAAACTTCTATAAGATACACTATTTAGGTGGGAAAAGCAAGGCACAGTGTATCTGTTACCATTTTTGAAAAAAATAAAAGGATCAGAATATATTTATATTTATGTATTATGTGAAAAGACGTTTCTGGAAGGATATCAAGAAACTGGGGAGGGGACTTGAGTGGCTAGGGTAAGGGATGGGGGCCAGCGTCGTGGGCCTATAAGTGGCGGGAGCCTGGAGGCTTTGGAGAATGGTGACCTTGAGCCCTGAGAGAGCCGTGGCAAGCTGTGAATCCGGTACCCAAGGGGTGGTAGTGTAGACGTCCTTCTGGTGAGCAGGACAGAGGATGGAGGACGCCACGGAAAGCTGGTCAGGCGGGAGACAGTGGTCATGGGCACGCGCAAGGGCATCTGGGGTGAAAGCGGCTTTCAGCTGGCAGCCCCCGGCCACCAGGGGGCAGTCAAGCTCGCTCCTGGAAGCGGGCAGGGACCCGAGGCAGGTCCCCCGCCTCCAGGCCCGCCCCCCGGCCGGAGCTCCCGCCTCTGGAGTCCTGCTCCCTTTCCCAGGCCCTTCCCCGACCTCCGGCTACAGCCACGTGGAGCTCCGTGAGGAGCACCTCCTTCTTCCTCTTGGGGGTCCGCTTGATGGCGGGGTCATCGATGCCTCCCCCCTCAACTTCCAGTCTTCGTTAGGTTATCTTATTCAATTTTAACCACAATCACTTGAGATGGGTACTGCTATCCTACCCGTTTCATAGATGGGAAAGCTAGGGCATAGAGAGGCTAAGTAACTTGCCCAAAGACCAGGAATGGCGACCCAGGATACACCCCTGGCCTGCCCACTCTCAGAACTGGAGCGTTAACCAAACCATGGCTTCTCCACTCTGCTCCCCCTCCAGAACCTTCTTCACATAGCAGCCAGAGGGTGCTTTGGGGGCTCTAAGTGGTGTAGCACTCCCTGGCAACCTCTCTCTGGCTCTCACTGCCCTCAGGACCAAGTACAGTCCCCTCATCCCACCTGTCTGGCATCATATTGACCCAGGAGCCCCCAGACACACCAACTTTTCTTCAACCCGGAGAAAACTCTTGCTCATCCTGTGCATTTGCTTCTTCTTCACCAGGACCACTCTTCTTGCCTTCCTGCTTCTTTTGGATAGCTCTTATAGATTCTTCAGGCCCTGGCTCTGATACCACTTCCTCCAGGGAGCCCTCCCTGACTCCCAGACAGGCTCAGGTTCCGTATTAAATGCTGGTAGAGCACTCACTATGAGCCTCTTGTGTTGCACTGGCCTCAGATGTGTGCTTCATTTTGTGATTATAATAATATCATTATTTCAAAACCTCAAAATCACCCTTGGTTCCTCTTTCTTCCTAGAGCTCTCTCCAATACATCAGCTGATCTTGTGGGATTATCTTTAAAATGTTATCTCAAGTCTGACCCCTTCTTACCTCCTTCCTCACTACGTCCTTCATGTCTTGCCATGCTTCCTCAGGGTCATCCTGTTTCCACTTTTGCCCTGCAACAGCCGGCCATCCTTGTATTCGTCTGGCTGTCTCCCCGACCAGAATGGAAGCTCCATAAAGGCAAGGGCTTTGTTCCCTGCAGGATCCCCCGTGCCTAGGACTGTGCCTGCACAGAGCAGGGCTCAGTAAACACTTGCCAAGTGGCCATTTGACTGTTTCTCCCACTAGAATGTCAGCTCCTGAGGGCTAGGACTGTGTCTGTCCTGTTAATACACAGCCCCAATGCCCAGCACACAGCAGGTGCTCAATAAAAACCCAGTGTACAGGTGGAGAAATTCAGGCCCAGAGGAAGAGACTTGTCCAAGGTCCTTCCCGGAGAGCAGCAGAGCCAGCACCGGTACCCAGCTCTCCTGAAGCCCCTCTGCCAGCCAAGCATCCCCTCCTTTCCCTGTCCCAGAGCACGCAAAGAGCCCAGGCCCTTTGTTCACCAAGTCAACACAGTTTATTACTGAACTGCACTTTCACTTTCACACAGACTATTTCAAAGAGCTGGAACAAGTGTGGGGTGGGGGTTGGGGGAGGGACAGGTGCCCCTCAGGAGCCAGGACCCCCGGCTGGCTTCCCCGGACCAGGGCAGGGGAGGGAGCATCAGGCCGTTCAATCTCCGGGCACCAGCTCTCCACGTGCACACGCACAGCAAGCCAGCAGCTCCTCACACATAAATACAGACACGCTTAACAAAAATAGTATATCATCTTCACAAGGAATAAAAATTAGTCTCAAATATGTACAGCAGAGAGCCCAGGGTGGCCAGGGCTAGGCCAGGACCCCCAGGGATGAGACAGGCCATGGGTGGAGCAGAGGAGAGAAGGAGGCCTGAAGAGCTCCTGGCCAGGCCACCCTGACCTTGGCAGCCCGGCTGCCCAGGCTGAACGGGGGTGGGGCACAAATCGATCAGGCCAGGCAGGACTGGCCCCTCCAGCCAGCCCTACCTCCACCCCACGCACAAGGCTCTCTTTCCTGCCCTTCCTGCCTGAGGTAGGGAAGACCCCAGGGCTCCCACAGCTGTTCCCCGTGGCTCCCCCTCACCTCTGGGTGGAGGCCCCTGAACCCCATGGGCAGCAGCCCAAGGCAAAGGTGCCACAGGACGATTTCCTTGCAGGAAGCGAGGGAGCTGAGGCCATAAACAGCTCTGGGGCACCTATCTTGGGCCCAGTCGGTCCCTCAGTCGTGGTCATGGGAGCCGGTGAAGGGGAAGGGAACTGGGGTGGTGCTCAACTGCAAGGGCCACCCAAGCTTTGGCATGGGGTGCTTCCTGCAGCTACAGCTCCCCCATCCCAGGTGGGGCTGGCCTCTAGCCAGAGGCCTCTAGAGGACACTGGGATTGAGGGTAGGGACTTTGGCCAGGCCAGAGGTGGGGAGGGGGTCCTGGTCCTTGTTTCTTTATCCCAAGCAGCCTGAATCCCTAATTAGTCAGAAGTGGCCCCTAAGCGGCCCTTGGAGGGTGGGGATAAATGGAAGGGGAGCCCAGGTCCGGGAGGAGGGAGAGACAGGAAATGATCAATTCTGAGGCCACAAACATCAAAATGAAGGCAATCTAGTCTCTCTTTCTGGGGAAAAGGGTCAGAAAATTTTCCAGCTCCCTGGCAGGAAAGCATCCTCAGTGAGGCTAAGGGGGCAAGGGGTTCCACCAATCAGGCAGGGCTCTGCAGCCCCCAGTCACAATCCCCCCAAACCTGTCAGCTTCCACGGGGCAGATTCTGGGGAAATTCTGTGGGTTTTGAGGCTGGGAGAACTGAGGTGTCGGGGAAGGCGGCTTTCACAGAAGCATGGTAAATTCTAGAAAACTAAATGAGGGGACCAGGTCTAGGCCCAACCCTGTGACGTGTGGGTGGCCGTGGGCTGCATGTAGTGGTTCTCCCTGGTGGCGACGGTGGCTGGACGGAGGGCTGTGGTGAGGGCAGGATGGCGGTGGGCGGGTGAGTGGGTGGTCAGTGTCTGGTCATTTCCGACTGAAGAGCGAGCCCAGCAGAACCACGCCAGCCACAGTCATGCCCGTCAGGAACCAGCGGTTGAAGCGCTCCTGGCCCTTCCGGCTCTCGGCTGCTGCATTGTTCCCGTAGAGTTCCACGAAAGTGTCCTGCAGGGAGACAGAAGAGAAGGGAACATGCTGTTCGAGTCCTCAACAGTAACGTGGCTGGGACAAAGGGGGACCATCTGCATGCGATGGCCTTGGTGAAATGAAAAACTGTAGCCGTCCATGCCCACTCTGGGCCAGATAAAGGGTCAAGGGCTGCCCTTCTTCCTGACCCTCAGTTGGGGACAGCCAGCCCGTTTTGTTGCTGAGAAAACAGGTGCAGAGAGAGGGGGGGGCAGCTAGGAAGCAGTACTTCAGAACCCGAGCTGCGAAGAGACAGGCAGGGGGTCAGGGAGCTGCAGGACGTCAAGGGCCTGGAGCAGGGTGGAGAGAAGAAGGGAGATGAGCGTGCAGGGGTGAGCGACAGCTAGACCACGTGTGCTCTGGAAGCCTCCTGGAGCCTGGAGTTGAGCCCAAGGGTGGTGCAGAACCACCAGGCCTCAGCCTTTCCACTGCGGCAACAGAGGGAGGGAGGGAGAGAAAAGAGCCAGGGCTAAATTCCCAGAGTGATTCAGGAGCAGAGCAGATCTGGAGGGAGCCTCTGACCAGGGCAGGCTGATGGGTGGGCAGAGCAGGGCAGAGTAGAGAGGGCAACAACAATGCAGGACTGGGATGGGGTCTATGAGGCCCTGTCCCCCACCCCAGGGGGTGTGACCCTGGGCCCAGGAGGAGGTGAGCAATAGCCCTCTCCCTGAAGCTAGTCAGGAGGGAAGCACGTGATACAGGGAAGGAGGGGCAGTGGGTTAAATGACCCGGCCTGGGGTGGAGTCAGCCTGTGGAGCAGGGAAGGGGAGCTTGGAGCGCTCTTTAATGAGTGTGCTTCGCACCCTATCTGTCCTTTAATCCTCTCAGCAATGCTGTCTCTCCCCACTGACAGACCAGGAAGCCTGGCCTCTGAGCACTGAGGGACTTGATCAGGTCACTGAACTCTGTGGTGGAACCAGAATCCAAACCTGGTGCCTGGTGCCTAGAAATCAGTGTGCTTTGTGTGCCTTGAGAGGGAACAGATCACTGGCTGGTTCCAGAGACTGTGTTCTTGCCTCTCCACCAAGAAATCACAACATGGGCCCACACTTCTACCTGGGCCCGACTGGCTGAGCCACCAGGCGGCTCCCTCAGACAGCACCTGCAATTTCTGGTTGGCCCCAGGTCCCACCGGCCAGTTTGCTCACTGTGATATCTGCTGGGCCCTACTTCTAGTCTCGATGACATCCCCTAACTCCACGCCAAGAAGATTTTTTAAAACGTAGGTCAGATCGTGGCACACAAACAGCTTTCCCTTGCACTTAGAAAGCCAGCGTCATGTCTGTTCATGTCTCTGGTACCTAGCAGAGGGCCATGCGCACTGAGCTGCCACCCTGACTCAAAGAATCCGTAACATTTATTAAACCATTAGGGAGGTAGCAGTGATGCATGAGCCAGAGCCCTTCCAGAAAGCTCACCATCTACTGGGGAAAAGGCATTGGGAGGGGAAGGCAGGCAGGTGGGGAAAACCCCACCATTCAGACCATGTCACCCCACCATCTCAAGCTCTCCAAGGATCCCCATCACACACGGAATCAAGTCCTCACCACGGCCCGCGAGGTCCGGTAGGACTCGGCCCCTCCCCACCGCACACTGCATTCTAGTCGCACTGGCCTCCTTGCTGTTCCTTGAACAGCCGCTGAGCTCCGGACCTGCTGCCCTTGCTGCCTGGAGCACTTGACCCCAGGCTCCCTCATTTCACTCCTAACTCTGCTCAAATGTGATCTCCTTAGAGATGCCTTCCCTGGCCACCCTGTCTAAAATGGTACCCACCACCCTGATCTCTCTCTACCTATCCCCTTACTTTGCTTTATTTTCCTTCTCAGCACTTTTCAGAAGCAGAGCCTACCCTTGGTTTTTGTTTTGATTTGTCTCCTGCAGTAGTCATGGCTTGATGAGGCAGAGAGCCTGTCTTGTTTATAAATACCCAGAACAGTGTCTGGCACATAGTTGGTGCTCAATAAATACATGAGTAGAACAAAGGTCTTACATGTTTTCTAAGTGCCAGACATTGTCATCCCACTTCACCTTCATCAGAATCCCCAGATGTAGCGATCTGAGCCCCATTTCACAGGTGGAACAACTGAGGTTTAGAGTCGGAAAGACCTTGCCTGGGGTCACCCAGCTAACAGGTGGCAGAGCTAAGATCAAAACCCAGGACTGCCTGGCCCCAACCCAAGTGCTGCTACAGCAGGACACTTCCCTATGTGCGGGGCTGCAGTGGGGGTGGAGCCCTGGCTCTGGGGAGAGAAGGGCAGGGGCAGTGGCAGTGGCAGCAGCCAGCATCCTTACTCTTTGGCCTTCATCCTGGTTAGCCTCCATGGGTGTTGGCAGACAAGAAAATTCTTACAGGAATTAAAATTTTTCTGGTCCCAAGTGAAGCAGGGCCAGGTGAAGTCACAAAAAAGATTGATCTGTGATGAGGGAGAGTCCCGGGCTGTGGGGAGCATGGGAGAGGGAGGCCATGGCCAGAAGGCTCTGGGTTATCCCAAGGGACCAAATGTCCCACAAGAAACCAGGGACACTGGGTTGCAGCCAAAATGGGAGAGGCCTGGCTCCCTCGATGGGAACTTTCCTGAAGTAGAGGGCTGGCAGCCACAGGAAATTTTCGGCTCTGAGGCTGAGCTGGAGTAAACAGGCCCTGCTGCAAGGCACAAAGCACTCACTGTCCAGGAACAGTTATTCTAGGGTGGCGGGAACATTCTCCTGTCGGTGCCACAGAGACAAGGCTCTGATCTGCCCAGCCCCACCCCCACCCCATGCATTCGCGGTTGGACAACCTTCATCTCCATTTCAGAAGCTCCTTCTCCTAGGGAGGGGGGAGAGAGGATTCTGGGGATTGCTTTTGCAGAGAGCAAGAGCAAAACGGGGCGTGCTGTTCCAGGGCGGGTGCCGGGGAGGCAGTGGTGTGGGTATATTTAGCCCACGGTTCACACGACACACTTGGAAACAAACACAGCCATTTTCTCAGCGGGCGCCTGCTCTGGATAAATAAACAGGATTGCGGAGCTGACCTGGTCTGGAAAAGCAGAGATAAGCCCCCACTGCTGCGAGCCAGAGCTGGCGTGGTGAACAGGGGGTCCAGACGTAGGAGTGGGCTGTAGGGAGGTCTCTGATGTCACAGAGGCTTTCAGGAGACCCATCCTCAGTGTGGGTTAGGGCAAAAGTGGGGCAAGTTTCTCTTTGTAGCTATGACCACTACCATGGGATCCATGTGGGGTTTTCAGGACCACTGGGGACAGGCAGTGGCTAATGACCTCCATGGGAGAACCGTGGACTCCTAGGCTGGCAGACCCCCAAGTCAACAAGGCCAACCCATTCGCGCACTCTACAGTTTCAAATAGCCTGTTTGTGGTAGAGCGTGGACTCAACCCTCTAGCATCGGGGCCCTTCAGAGTGGCGAGACAAGAACCAGGGTCCCCAGGAGAAGCTAAGGCGGGGGCCATTTTCGAGGTCCTCCCTCCAACAGTCCTGGCCACATGCGTGGAATGGCCCAGCCCCACACTCCGGAGCGTTTCATGCCCCTGTGCCTTTGCCAGCATTGTGTCCTTTAACTGGTCACCCTCCCCACACTCCCTTCCTCAGTCAGCCAACCCTACTCAGCTTACACGACTCCACTTTGGAGCCCTGTCTTCCGAGAAGACTCCCCTATTTATCCTCTTCAACTCCACGAGGAGGTCTCCTTTGCGCTCCCACAGCCTTTTGGGCCTTCTTCGTTCACACCGTTAACTACTGATGCCTACCATGCTCCAGGCCCAGTACTGGAGACACAGCAGTGAACAAGACAAATAAGGTCCACTTTCACGGAGCTTACATTCTAGTCCATGCATTCTCCATTGGTTGGGGGGGCAGGGGGCATAGCACAGAAAGAGATCACAGTACAGCTGTGATATTCAAAGTCACGGCAGGGCAATTAGGACAAACATGTCTAAAAGGACTCCTTCGTGGGAAGTGGTGAAGAGAGAAAAAGGTTGAGAAACACTGTCCTAGTGGGAAGCAGAGAGAGTAAGAAGCAAGACAATTTCGGATATGATGAGGTTTTGAAGACAGTAAGTCCTGGGCAGGTGATAAAGAATACCAGGGGACTGATGTAGGTGGAGTGGCCAGAAAAGGCCTCTCTGGGGAAGCGAGGTTTAAACTGAGACCTGAATGACTAGGTGGCAGTGACCAAGAGAGGACTAAAAATCTCGGGTGAAAAAGAGCATGTTCCACCAGAAGCAACAAGTGCAAAGGCGCTGAGGCAGGAAGGAGAGGCAGGGGCGTCCCTAGGTTGAGGCCCTCTGTATGTCGGTCTCGCCCATCAGTCTGGGGGCTCAGTGCAGGCAGGGACCAAGGACCCATGTCTGAAGCCAGGGTTCCATCCAGACAGGCACAGACTGGCTTCAGCTAGATCTCTGCCCAGAGACAGCCAACTGCACAATGCAGGTTATCCTGCGGCCCCCTGCAACCCTGGAAAAGTCAGGAGAAAGGCTGGCACAGCAGTGCCCCTGGGGCAGTGGCCCAAGTGCCAGCGGACCACCCACCCTGCCAGGGGCTGGAGCGCAGTTCCTGCTTGAATCCGGTCAGTCCTCCACTCCCCACCCTTCTCCTCTCTCACCTCCCACGTCTCCATGCTTCTTCCTAGCAGTGTGACTTTGAGCAGGCTACTCCGATTCTCCAGCCCATAGTGTCCTCAATTTTTAAATAACAATAAAATATCTGTTATTATGGCAGGTGACCTTTATCACACAGCTGAATGTTTTACCTGTGCCAGGGACTGAGCTAAAGCGCTTTACTCCAAGGAGGCCATACTCTGCACAATCACAATCACATTCACTTGAGTGACTTGCACAATCACATTCACTTGAGTGACTGCACAATCACATTCACTTGAGTGATTGTTTTTTGTCCTGTCTCCCCCACTAGACTGAGTGTAGTTTTTGTCACTTGTACCTAAAGAACGTGGTGCTGTACCTGGAACATAGCAGGTGCCGTTCTAAATGAACCTATTTGAGATCAACAAATGAATGACTACTTTCAGTTAATCCTCAGAACATTTATCAGAGCTTCATTCTACAGACGTGAAGATGGAGGCTTCAGCATTTCCCCACAAGCTCTATCTAAGAAGTGGTAGGACTGGGATTTGTCTGAGTTCTGGCCTCCTGCTCATTCTGATGTCCAATCCTGCCATCTTGGCTCCCTGCTGTCTCCACCCACAGAGAACTAGCCTCTTCAGTGGCGGCAGCAGTGGCTGACTTTTCCCGAGCACTTATCTTGCAAGACACTCTCCTTGGCCCTTTCTGTGGATTAGTTTATTTAACTGTCTCTACGCTCTGTCGGCCAGCGGGTACTACTATTAACCCAGCATACAGCTGACGGACCCGAGGCCCACAGACCATTTGTGACTTGCCCAAGGTCACACGGTGACCTGGTGACATGGCTGGGTTGCCTGCACCAACAATCTGGCTCCAGTGCCTTTGTTCCTATCCTCTACACAGCACTCTGCTCACTTTCAAAAGGATAATTCGCCTCAAGGCCCCATCATGGGCCAGGTGCATGCACTTCTGTTACTGAAGGAGGTCCTCACTCTAAGCCCAGGTAAGCCGAGGCTCAGAGATACTGAGACACCTGTCCCAAGTGGATAAGTAGAGAAGCTAGTTCATATTCTGGGCCAGGCCTATATCCCTGAGTCCCTCTAGGAGGAAGAAGGTGGCCTGAGGCCACCAGCTGAATGAATGAGTTCTGGCCCCTAGCCAGCTGAGGGGAACTGGGTGCCACAGGAAAAGGATGTGACGAAGGCCAGGAGAGAAAGTGAAACCCTTCCGTCCTGACTTCAGCGGAGAACAAGCACCTCTGCCAGACGGGCCCTTCCTTCCTTTAGGGTGACTCTGGAGGGCCCAGGCCCACTGCTTCCTTCCTGCTTGGTTATTTCAGGAAAGAGGTAGGTGGAGAAGCGGAAGGGGCTCCTAGCAGCCCAGCGAAAGTGCCAGGGACATCAAGACTGTATCTTACCCGGCCTCACCACAGCCCAGCATGGGCAGGCCGTGAGTCACTTTCTGCTCCTGACCTCAGTTTCCCTGGGGGAGAGGCTGATAAATGCCGGCTGAATAGACAAATGAGGCCTTGCTAGGAGATCCCAAGGGGGATGGCAGGAAGGTGGGTGGTGGGGCAAATGAAGAGGTCTTATCACTCTCTTGGCAGGGAGCAGCAGGCGGAGACTCGGAAGAAGTGAGGTTTGTGGTTGGAATCCACTTCCCTTGGCTTTCTTAGGGGAGCTGTTGGCTTCAGCAATGTGAGAGGAACACAGCCTCTCTCCTCCACCCTGGGGAACACGGGCCTGGATGTGGGCAACTCAGAGAGGCGGCTCAGTGGGGCAGGGCAAAGAGATGGGTTGTCAGATTGCTGGGCCGACACCTCAGTCTAGCCAGCCCAGCTGTGGGTGGCACAGCAGGTTGCTCTACTTCTGAGCCTTAGTTTCTCCTGCTTTGACCTCACAAGGCAGTGATGGTGAGACCAGGGGATGAAAGCACTTGGTAAAGCAAAGTGACCTTGGTGTTACTGGCTGAGGAGGGTGGCATGGGGGGGCCCAAGCCATCCGGGCTGTAGGTAATATTTAGAGCATCCTCACAGCAAACTTCATGTAATCTTTCTCTAAGTCTGCCCCTGTCAGCTGCCAGCCTCTCCTCCCCCGCCTCCTCCCCCACCATTAGTTCTAAGAAGCTAAGCCTGACAGATGTGCTTACTTCTCAGAAAAGGAAGTGGTTGTGCCAGGAGGAGATAACACCTCCGCTGGGGAATTGAGAAAGCTATCGCGCCCAGCAGTGCGAGCGTGGGCTCTCCACCTCCTCAGCTCAGAAGTGGAGTGCTAGTCTTGGAGGCAGAGAGAGATAATTCAGAAAAGCATTTACTGGGGGCACAGATGCTCATTTTGGGGCTCTCGACCACCTTCCCAGGGAGTGATGGCTGCTCTTTACCGAGCACTTACCATGCACCAGGCGTGGTGCTAAGAGCTTCGTCATGTATGTAAATTCACTTAATCCTCATAATAACGCCATGAAGTAAGTGCTATCATTACTCTCCAAGTTACAGATGAGGAAACAGGCACGGAGAGGTCAAGTGACCTCCCAAGGCCATACAGTTATAAATCGCAGAGTAGGGATTTGAATTCAGGCAGTCTGGCTCCAGAGCCCAAATGCTTAATGGCTCCTGGGCAGCTGCTACCTGCTCATAAGCATTCATTCCCTGGCAGCCTGAGAACTCCCCTCATCTCTATCCTCTCTCATCTCATCCTTGGTAACTAACTCCCTATTCTTTCATGAGTAGATGGCCACAGCCTTTCATTCCTCTCCCAGTGTCCAGGGTGAGAAGGACCAAGGCTCACCCTTGAAACAGAGTCAGAGACTCAAAAGTGACCTTACAAGATACCCATCCAACCTTCCATGTGATGCTCAAGCTCACCCCTAACTCATCCTCACTTCCCAGATGAGGTTCAGAAAGGTGGAGTGCAAATCTACAGATTCAGTGCAATCTCTATCAAAATACTAATGGCATTTTTTTCACAGAACAAGAACAAATAATTACAAAATTTGTATGGAAACACAAAAGACCCCCAATAACCAAAACAACCTTGAGAAAGAAGAACAAAGCTGGAGGTATAATACTCTCTGATTTCAAACTATACTACAAAGCTACAGTAATCAAAACAGTATGGGGGCTTCCCTGGTGGCGCAGTGCTTGAGAGTCCGCCTGCCGATGCAGGAGACGCGGGTTCGTGCCCCGTTTCGGGAAGATCCCACATGCCGCGGAGCGGCTGGGCCCGTGAGCCATGGCCGCTGAGCCTGCGCGTCCGGAGCCTGTGCTCCGCAAATGGGAGAACAGTATGGTACTGGGCTTCCCTGGTGGTGCAGTGGTTGAGAGTCTGCCTGCCAATGCAGGGAACACGGGTTCATGCCCCGGTCCGGGAAGATCCCACATGCCACCGAGCGGCTGGGCCCGTGAGCCATGGCCGCTGAGCCTGCGCGTCCGGAGCCTGTGCTCCGCAATGGGAGAGGCCGCAACAGTGAGAGGCCCGCGTACAGCAAAAAACAAACAAACAAAAAAAACAGTATGGTACCAACACAGAAACAGACACGTAGACCAATGGAACAGAACAGAGAGACCAGAAATGAACCCACACTTATATGAGCAATTAATCTACGACAAAGGAGGCAAGAAGATACAACAGGGAAAGACAGCCTCTGCAACAAATGCTGCTGGGAAAACTGGACAACTACATACAAAAGAATCAAACTGGATGATTTTCTCACACCATGCACAAAAATAAATTCAAAATGGATTAAAGACTTAAATGTAAGACCTGAAACCATAAAACTCGTAGAAGAAAACATAGGTGGTATGTTCTTTGATTTGTAATGTTTTTTCGATATGTCCCCTGAGGCAAGGGAAACAAAAGCAGAAATAAACAAATGGGAGTACATTAAACTAAAAAGCTTTCTCATGGTGAAGGAAACTATCAACAAAACTAAAAGGCCACCTATTGAATGGGAGATTATATCTGCAAATGATACAGCCGATAATCAGTTAATATCCAAAATATACAAAGAATTCATACAACTCAAAAAAACAAATAACCAGATTATAAAATGGGCAGAGGATCTGAATAGACATTTCTCCAAGGAAGACACACAGATGGCCAACAGGCACATGAAGAGATGCTCAACATCACAAAACATTGGGAAATGCAAACCAAAACCACAATGAGATATCACTTCACACCTGTTAGAATGGCTATTATTGAAAAGGCAACAAATAACAAGTGTTGGTGGGGACCTGGAGAAAAGGGAACCCTCATGCACTGCTGGTGGGAATATAAACTGGTGCAGCCACTATGGAAAACAGTATGGAGATTCCTTAGAAAATTAAAACTACCATATGATCCAGCCATACCACTCCCTGCGTATTTATCTGAAGAAAACAAAAACACTAATTAGAAAAGATATATGCACCCTTATGTTCACTGAAGCATTATTTGCAATAGCCAAGATATGGAAGCAACTGAAGTGCCCATCAACAGATGAATGGATAAAGAAGATGATACATACACACATACACACACACACACACACACACGCGCGCCCGCGCGCAACGGAATATTAGCCATAAAAATGAATGAAATCTTGCCATTTGTGACAACATGGAGGGACCTAGAGGGTATTATACTTAGTGAAATAAGTCACACAGAAAGGCAAATTCTATATGATTTCACTTATATGTGGAATCTCAATCAAAATAAAACAAATGAACAAACCTAACAAAACATAAATAAAGTTACAGACACAGAGAACAAACAGGTGTCTGACAGAGGGGAGGGGGCTAGGGGGAGGAAAGAAATAGGTGAGGGAGATTAAGAGATATAAATTTCCAGTTGCAAAATAAATGAGTCTCGGGTATGAAATGTACAGCATGGGGAATATAGTCAATAACTATGTAGTGTCTTTGTATGGTGACTTATCTTAACTAGACTTACTGTGGTGATCAGTTTGAATTGTATAGAAATACCGAATCACTTCGTTGTATAGCAGGAACTAATATAGTGTTGTAGGTCAATTGTACTTAAAAAATAAACAAACTCAGAGAAAAAGAGATCAGATTTGTGGTTACCAGAGGCAGGGGCCGGGGGGAGGTGAGGGGAGGGGAAAGGAAGAAGGTGGTCAAAAGGTACAAACTTCCAATTATAAGATAAATTAGTACTAGGGATGTAATGTACAACATGATAAATGTAATTAACACTGCTGTATGTTATATATTAAAGTTTTTAAGAGAATAAATCCTGAGTTCTCATCATAAGAAAAATAATTTTTTTTCTATTTGATTTTGTACCTATACGAGATGACATGTTCACTAAACTTACTGTGGTAATCACTTTATGATGTATGTAAATCAAATCTTTATGCTATAAACCTTTTAAACTTATACAGTACTGTATGTCAAATATATTTCAATAAAACTGAAAGGAAATAAACAAAAAGAAAGGTGGAACATCCAGATCACATAGTAGGTCTGTTTCACTCCAGATGGTCCATACTCATGGAGTATCTCCAGGGCATTCTCTGCTTACACACTGTGAGCAGGGGCTCCCTCCTTCCTGTGTGGAGCATTTCATCTTTGGACAGCTCTTTTGGAAAACTTTTCCCTTTGATCAGCTCTCCTGGAAAACTTCTGCCTCTTCCCCTCTACCTCCTGCCATTGCTGGGCCTTAGTTCTGGTTCTCTCTCCTCTGCTGCTCTCCTCCAACTCTGTCCCAAGGGCTACCCAAGAAGGCAACATGAGCTGGCAGAGGAAGCTATGCCAGCCTTGCTGAAGGCCCTGGACCAGGTCCTGCTGCTCTCTGAGTATCAGCTTCCTCATTTGTAAAATGGCAGTGCTATCCAGATGAGGCCAAGGCTGGTGACAAATTAACTTCTTTTTCTCCACCAAACTGGGCTGCCAGAGCAAAGAATAGGCAGGTACCCAAAAAGTCTTGCAATTAGACTAAGATGTTTAGCTTTGGACCTCATCTATAACATGGGAATTAAAAATGTACTTATTTCACAAGAACATTGTGAAAATTCAATAGTAATACATATAAAGGGCTTAGAACTATATGTGACACATAGTAGACTTTAAGTAAATGCCAGCTATTATACTGCTCTTATTATTAGACCAAGGCTCAGCCTGAGTCTTAGAGCTTTCTCCATGGTCTGCAGGGTTTCCTTAGCTTTGTAGAGGGCCAGGCTGCTTATTCCTCACATGCCATGTTCTGTTCGGCCTCAGGACCTTTGCTCATGTTGGTCCCTATGCCGAACTCTCTCCTGCTTATCTCTTAGGTCTTAACCTACAGGCCACTTCCTCAAGAAGGCCTCCTGCTCTCCCCTTCCAAGTCTCTTTCGGCTCTCTCACCAGTTTGCTGAGCTGCTCATTTCTGACCATGAGCTCTGTCCCCCAGGCCTAGCCCAGTGCTGGGCCCAGAGAAGGTGCTGATGAGTACGGCTGACTGGTGGGAAGGGAAGAAGGCCAGTTCCCTCTCTCTTCATCCCCACCCTCATTGCCTGGCAAAACCAGGAGGAGGCCCCAAGACATCAGGTGATTGGGCAGGGTACCTGGGGCTCCCCAGACACCAAGTTCTCCCAGGCTCATGAGAAAGTTCTGGAAAAGGCATCTTCTGCATTGTGTTGAGGCAACAGGCAGGAGGGACTAGGGTAGCAATCTACAAAAGGAACAGGGGCTTGGTCTCTGGGGTCAACCCCCTCCCTAAAACTCTGCTTCTTTCTGGGGTCTATGCCTCTAAATACTCCATGGTCCAAAGCAGCCACTCCCTCCTCCTTTCTGCCCAGAGCTGCCCCCATTCCCTCATCTGGTGCTGATCAATGCTGCATGCTGTGAAAAAAAGAGCAATAGGCTGAGCATCAGCAGGTGTGGGTTTTGTGTCCCAGCTCTGTCACTGGCTTGCTTGGGGTGAGTCCATTCCGCTGTCTGGGATGCTGGGAAAGACTGGGACTTTCCTCACCTGCAAAATGAAGGGGATCATCTCAAAGGACTCTTACCAGTGCTGCAGCATGAGGAGGATGAAAATAATTCACACACGGGCAAATAAGTGACTACCTGTGTTCTCTCTCAGGGGTATCCAAAAGATCCAATAATTTAGTGCGGAAGGTGAGAGGCAGCATTCTGGAGTAGAAGAACTTGTTGCCTCCACTTTAAAGCCTGCTGAGCCTTTGCCCTCAAACCTGCAGATTCCAGGGGAAAAGGGCAATGGGCATGTCTGTGACCAGGGCCAGCTCCTCAGAGGGCCAGACCTTGCCGGGCTGTGCCCCAGTGGCCTCAACCTCCTCACCCCAGCACCGCCTCCAACTAGTCCAGACAAGTCCCGGGTATTTTCAGCCACCTTTATCTGATGGGAAATGTTTGGAATTCCAAAGCAGAAGGCAACAGCTCTGGAGGATTTGGGGACAGGAGCAAATCCCTGCAGCCCCCACCACATACAAATGGTCACACACACAGCCCTGTAAGCAAAACCTCAGAGCTGAAGGCGCCCTCAGGGTGCATTTCCTTCATTCTGGTTCCTGCTCGTCTCCCCGTTTCATCTTCACTCCAGTCCACCAGCCCCCTCAAGGTACAGAACAGCAAGATGCCTGAGATGGTGCCAGGAGAGTGGAAGTACTCTTGTAGCCATGACGCTGAGGAGGGGCCCCCTGGAGGTTTGCTGTTCACAGTCAGTGCCCACAGCACCAACAAACTGCAGAAGGTCACCACCACCATCACCAGGCAAGCCCAGAAGCAACTCACTGTCCCACCTGATGTGGCATGACCTGTGGTTCACAGAGATGTCCAGTTCAACCCCTACCCTAAACAGATGGAAAACTGAGACCTGACGAGGTGAAGGGACTCCCCCGCAAGGCCTCTTGAGCCCTGGAGCACAAAAGTGCAGGTTCCAACCCCAGCTCTGTGACTGCCTACTTGTGGGACCTGGGGCAAGACTTTACCTTTCTAGGCCCAGGGACCTGTCTACAAAGTGAGAACACTGTCCTTACATCACAGGCTTAGCAGCAAGAATTAAATGGTCCATGGAAGGTGCTCAATAAATGTTAGCTGTTATTTTTTTACAGCTAAAAATGAATGGCCCCATTTGTGCTTCTCATGTGGTATTCTCATCATTTATAGCTACAAACAAACAAACCCCCCCCCAAACCCCAAAACAGCTCATACTGACTCAGCCTCTGCTTGAATTCTCAAAATCTTCCAACTAGGTGTTGTCCCCATTTTACCAATGAGGAAACTAAGGCTCAGAGAGGTGAGGAGACTTTGCCTGAGATCTCTGGTTACCAAGTGAGGGGTGTCTGACTCCACAGCTTGTTAAATCTGCCAGCGCAACAGGACAGATGCAGAAGGATGTGACTAAGCTCTTCCTTCCTTCCCCTTTCCCCCACCCACTGCCCACTACTTACTGAGGATCTTGGGCCTTGCATCAGAGATGACTTTGAGAACAGGGCAGAGGCGTATCTCTTGGTTCCCCCCGGGTGCCTTGTGGGTGGGAAGGATAGAGGTATGCGGATGGCTGCTCTGTGCTTCCCCACTGCCCCCCAACTAAGCCCCTGCAAGGCCAGTCGTTGCAGAGTCCCTCCCTCCACCTAGTCATTATCTTGGAAACAAAAGCCATGCCAAAAAGCTTTGGTGGAGTTGTTAGCTGAGTTTTTAAAGACAGACCATGAGCCCTTTCTGGGCTGACCTGTGGGGTTGTAGGAGGATTCCCTGCTTAGCTCTGGACGCTCATTCATTCCATAAATCTTTATTAAGAGCCCACTAAATGCCAGGCACCACGTTAAGTGCTGGGGATAAAGCAGTGACTAAATTAGAAGAAAAGTCCTACCTGCATAAGTTTGCCATTTAATGGGAAGAGACAGGCAACAAACAAATGTCAGATGGCGATAAGTGCTAGAGAAAACTAAATGAGACAAAGGGGTTAGCAAGAAACATGGAAGATGGCAGAATTAAAACCCTGGTCAGGGAAAGCTTCTTTAGGAGGTGACATCTGATCAGAGCCCTGAATGAAATGAGGAACCGCACTGCAAGGATCTGAGGAAAGGCAGAGGGAAGAGCAAGTGCCAGGCCCTGAGGCAGGAACACACCTGGGGTGCTCCAGGAACAGGAAAGATGTCAGTGTGGCTGAAGCTGAGTGAATGAGGGGAGAATGATAGCGTAGCGCCTGGCAGTAGCCAAGGGCCAGATTGTGCAGGGCCTGTAAGGCCATTTAAAGACTTGAGCCTGTCCTTTGAGTGACATGGGAACACTGGAGGGTTCTGAGCAGGGGAGGGACATGATCTGACTTTGATTTTAACAGACTCCCTCTGGTTGCTGGGTGGAGATCTCCATGATTTTAACAGACTCCCTCTGGTTGCTGGGTGGAGATCTCCAGGGGTAAGTGTGGAAGCAAGAGGTCTGGTGAGGAGCTGATGCAGTCATCTGGGAAAAATATGAGGGTGGCCTAAGCAGGATGGTGCCAGGGAAGCTGGAGAGAAGCAGTCAGATTCAGAATTTATTTTTAAAAGTAGAGCTGAGGACTTCCCTGGTGGCACAGTGGTTAAGAATCCACCTGCCAATGCAGGGGACACAGGTTGGAGCCCTGGTCCGGGAAGATCCCACATGCCGCGGAGCAACTAAGCCCGTGCGCCACAACTACTGAGCCTGCGCTCTAGAGCCCGCAAGCCACAACTACTGAAGCCCGCACGCCTAGAGCCCGTGCTCCGCAACGAGAAGCCACCCCAATGAGAAGCCTGCGCAACACAACGAAGAGTAGCCCCCGCTCACCACAACTAGAGAAAGCCTGCGTGCAGCAACAAAGACCCAACACAGCCAAAATTAAATAAATAAATAAAATTTTTTTAAAAAGTAGAGCTGAAAGGATTTGCTAATGGATTGGATGTGGACTATGGGAGTTGCTTTCTTCTCTGGCCTTGTTTCTCATCTACAAAAGGCAGGGGATTTTTTTCCAGCTTGATAACTATGGGAACCCTGTGGCATGAAGAAAGAGACAAAACCATTTCTGCTATCAAAGCCATTTGCTCACCTGACCTCCAGGCATGTGCAGGATCATGGAGTAGCCAGGCCCAGGGTAGGGGTGGGGATAGCTTGATTTCTATGGGGAGGGAAGGGGCATTAGAGCTGTGCTGTGTGTGTCCAGGGCCTGCTAGGCAGAAAGTGCTCAGTGAGTGAGTGAATGAGGCAATGCTAGGAGGCCAGGATGTGTGCAAGAACTTTCCAAGTCCTTCCAAATTAACAACAGGTAAGCCTAGCCTAAGGGATTCCTCTCCTGGCATTCCTTCTGCATCCAATACATTCTAGGCTGAGTGTCTAGTTCTCATTCTTCATGAATGGGAGACTTAGAGGTCTGAAATCACCAAAGCAGAATTTTAGAACTGGAAGGAAGCACAGACACATCTGGCCCACTCTATCCACAATTTTAGCCAACACTGTTTTGGCCTTATCCATGTGTCATGATTATTATTAACATTTTTCTATCAATTGACTCACTTTTTAAACACTTAAATGTACTGAAAATTCTTAACCCATCCCGCAACTTGTTCTTTCTGCATCTTTCCCCCTTTTACTGAATGGCAGCAGCTTCATCCGTCCTGGTACTGAAGCCTGGAACACCTTAGAGTCAAGACCCTTAAGTCCTCTCTAGCTCTGATCTGTCAGCAAATTCCTCTGGATACATACTCAGAATTTATCCAAAATCCCACCACTTCTCACCACCTCCACTGTCCAAGCCAACATCATCTTCTGCCTGTATTGTTGTAACAACCTCCTTACTGATCTCCCAGCTTCTTACTTCCCTCTCTGGTCCCTCACACAGCAGCCAGAATGGTCCTTCTAAAAGCAGTCGGGGGACTTCCCTGGTGATCCGGTGGTTAAGATTCCGTGCTCCCAGTGCAGGGGGCACAGGTTCAATCCCTGGTTGGGGAACTAGGATCCCGCGTGCCACACAGCGTGGCCAAAAAATAAAAATTAAAAAAAAAATTAGGGCTTCCCTGGTGGCACAGTGGTTAAGAATCCATAAGCCAATGCAGGGGACACGGGTTCGAGCCCTGGTCCAGGAAGATCCCACAGGCCACAGAGCAACTAAGCCCGTGCACCACAACTACTGAGCCTGTGCTCTAGAGCCTGCAAGCCATAACTACTGAGCCCACGTACCACAACTACTGAAGCCCACGTGCCTAGAGCCCGTGCTCCACAACAAGAGAAGCCACCACAATGCCCATGCACCGCAAGAGTACTCACTGCAACTAGAGAAAATCTGCGTGCAACGAAGACCCAGCGCAGACAAAAATAAATAAATAATTTAAAAATAAAAATAAATAAATAAAAGCAGTTGGACCTGAGCCTGTCTGGTCAAACCTCTCTCCCCACCTTCCCGTCTCACCCAGAGGAAGAGCCACAGCGTCTCACCACGGCTCACACAAACCTCTGTCTTCTACCACTCTCTCCTCTGTCACTCTGTTCTAGCCACCCTGGTCTCCTCTGCTCTCCTCAAACATGCCAAAAACACCCTTCTCACCTTGGGGTCTGTGCACCTGTACCCTCTGTCTACAATGTCCTTACCACAGATTGTTACATGGTTTACTTCTTCAGGTCATGCAGATCTCTCCTCCCATGGCTCCTCCTCAGAGAAGCCTTTCCCAATCACTCTTTATTAAAACAAACAAATACCAAAAGATACCTAGCCACCCTCCACCCCCACCATCACTCCCAGTCATTTTTTTTTTTTTGCGGTACGCGGGCCTCTCACTGTTGTGGCCTCTCCCGTTGCAGAGCACAGGTTCCGGACGCGCAGAACCAGCGGCCACGGCCCACGGGCCCAGCCGCTCCGCGGCATGTGGGATCCCCCCAGACCGGAGCACGAACCCGCGTCCCCTGCATCGGCAGGTGGACTCCCAACCACTGTGCCACCAGGGAAGCCCTCCCTGTCTTTTTAGAATGTAAACTCCATGAAGGCAGATATCCCCAGTAGCTAGAACGGTGCTTGGCACAGAGCAGACACTCAGTAAGTATGTGCTAAATGAGTAAATGGAATGAAAAGGCAACTTATATTATTATGAATACTACTATAAGTAGAAAATCAGTATCATTTGCCACAGATGGAAATCAACATAAAATAAAAACACTATTAAAAATCTTAAATGTTCATCTGCATATCAACTATAAGTTACCTTAAAGATCAATGGTACAGGTACTGATCTTGGTCCCACATCTTTACAAAGGAGATACATGAAGTCTAGGGCAGGAGAAAGCTCAGGACAAAAATCAGCCAGCCCATTAGAGGCCAGTCCAGAGGAGCCACACAGGTGCCCCTTCCCTGCCTTGGAACCACAGCCCCACCCCCCAGAGTGCAGGCAGAGATTGAATCTTGGGACGGGTACAGCTAGGATGGACCAACAGAGCCTATCTGAGGGGACAAGAAAGCTCTCCCCTTGGCCAGGCACAGAACTGGCAGCTCTGCTGAAGAGAACAAAGGCCAAAGTGGAGTATGCCAGGCAGAAGGAGCCTCGTGGGGCTGCATCGTGGGGGACGGGCATGCATAAACCTGTAGGTGAAGTCTGTGGACACCAGACAGCTGAGAGCAGAAATGAAAACAGGCTAGGTCCCAAAGGGTGGCAGCTTCAATCCCGTAAACACCAGACAGGCATGGGGGTTCAGGTGCAGGCCTAGGGGCCCAGCTGAGCCCAGCATGAAGCTGAGACCTTCCCAGTCTCCTCCATCAGTGATGATAATGCTAAGTTGTGCTGAGCAGAGGACCACCAACCCTGCTACTACTAACTGTAGCAGGCATTAGACATTAAGGGGGAAAGAGACAGAGACACCCTCCTAGTCCCCACATTCCAGATGGTCTCTTCCAGCACCCTCCTAAGTCCCAGCCAGCTCTGCCTACATAGGCCCTTGAGGATTTGATCCCCGTTTGGAGGGGAACATCCTTTTCCCATCCCCACAGGGCTTAGCAAACATGGCTGCAGGTGCAGGGGTAGAGATAGAGCTGTAACTGCCAGGCCAGCAATGCCTGACCTACATCTCCACGGTTGGTCGCATGCAAAGAAAAATACCAGGGATTTCCGTTGGTGTTCACCAGATGCAGCTGCCAAGGGAAGGCTGGGTCTTCTGAAGACCTATTGTGAGTTGGGCGGGACCAGTGGTGAGCTGGCTGGGATAGGCTGGGGGCTGGCCTCTAAATTATTTCCTGGTTTTGAGGACCTCCCTAGATTTCAGAGAATCTATCAAATTTTTACCTTTTTTCTACCCCTGAACCTCCCCCTGCTCCCCCTTCTAGTTTATCATCCTTAATAAGAATTGAGAGAGAGAGAGAAAATGAGAATGAGATTCTATTTGGGAAAAAACTCCCCAAACTAAACAGCTGTTCTAATTGTAAACTGCTGGCATTTGGAGTGAGGTTTAGATTTGCATAGAAAAAAAGCAATTTGGAATCCAGTTTTGCAAGATAGTATGAAAAGGACCTGGGACCTTAGTGTCAGGACGTTGGGTTTACTACTGCTCTGTGGTGACAGAGACATGTCTGGCTCTGGACATGTCAGTTAATCACCCTGGCCTCACTCTTCTCATCTGTCAAGTGTGGAGGATAGACCAGGGGATCTCTAAGGCTCTCTCTCCAGCTCCAGAGTGCTATGATCCCATCCCTAGGCCTTCCTCCAGCACCCCTGTACCCCTGCGGGGGAGCAGTATTGTACAGGGAAAAAGTAAACTCTCTTAGGTGACAAGAGACCCGAGTTCTAATCCCAGTGTTGCTGTTTATTAACTCACTGTGTGGTCTTGGGTAAGTCACTTTACCTCTGGGGGCACATCACTTTCTGCATATGTAAGCAAAGACTTGAAAGTTCGTTGAAAAAAGCACTAAAGGAACTTTGGCATTATTATGCCTCCCTTATGTCATTCACCCCTTAGAGTATGCCTGCCTCCCAAAGGGCATGTTCTTCACCTGCAATTGCCTCAACCTGCAAATCTTAAGATCCTAGAGAAACAAAATGGAGGAAGGGGGTTAGAACCCCCTTCTAACCCCCTTCTGTCTGATCGCAGAGCCTGTGTTCTCCCACTAAAGAAATGTGGAGGTGGCACGGATGGTGGAAAGGACTTGGGATTTGGAGTCAGAAGACCTCAGTAGCTTCCATGGTAAGAGGAAGACCTCCTCTACACCTCTTGGCATAAACAGAGGCTCAATGAGATAATATATGAACACAAAGCAGCACTGGACAAACCTTAGTCAATGTCTCCAGGACACCCAGCATAGAGCCCACAGTGCTCTCCCTGAGAGGCCGTAGAGGGGCTCAGAGTCCTAAATCTGACACTTATTTGCGGTGCACTCTGGGCTGATCTCTGAGTCTCAGGGTCCTTGTTTATAAAACTCTGAGTCTCAGGGTCCTTGTTTATAAAATGGGCATAAGACCTACTCCATAGGGCTCAATAAATGTTTGCTACAATTCTAATTATGTTACGCTTCCTCTCTCTTTCTGAACTCTTCTAATCCTGTAGTCGTTTCCATTGACTTTGGTCCTCGCAGTCTCATGACCTAAGTTGTTGAGAGCTAGGCCCGTACTTTATACGTCTCTTCTCTCCCATGGGAGCAGTGAGCACATGACAGGTGTGCAAAGAGCACCTGTTATACCACTGGGAGATGGGTTCTTTCTGAGGCAATATCAGTGGGGGCCATTGCCAATGATCACCAACCAACCCTCGGGCATCACACTGCAGCACACTCTTTGCTACCCTGTGCTGAATAGTGGGGACAGGGGTGGGGAGTATGAGGTAAATGGAAGCTGTAGGCCCTCTCCTCTAAAGCAGTCAGTGTGAGGTGGAGAAGCCAGATTCACCATCTGGAGAGGGCACCAAGCAATACAGAAGAGTGGAAGAGGCAGAGAGAGCCAAGGGAAATCAATGGACACCAGAGGGAGCGAGTGAGTGTGTCTGAGTCTAACAGATTGGATTCTGTCCTTATTAGCATTTGATCTGTCTTACTCTCAGTTCACTAATCTGGACAATGGGGACAATAATATGTTTCCCAAGCAGGATTATTGTGAGGGTTAAAAATATGACATAGTGCACCTTACAGCACCTTGCACATAACAGGTACTCAATAAATGGGGTTATGTCTATGGGCCCCTCTGACGGCCAATAGATTGCACATCAAGGGCTTCCCTGGTGGCACAGTGATTGAGAGTCCGCCTGCCGATGCAGGGGACACGGGTTCGTGCCCCGGTCCGGGAAG
>NW_006771517.1:2076758-2092857 GCF_000442215.2 Lipotes vexillifer | reverse complement strand
AAAAAAAAAAAAAAAAAAAAAAAAAGATTGCACACCAAGAACCAGTACGACTTATGGCTCTCTATAGCAACTGGAGCTCTGGATGGAGAAAGTCCTCTTGACAGAATCCTGATTAGATTTGGAAACTCTTTCTATAGAAGGAAGGGAGGCAGCTCAGTACAGACCAGAGGCCTCAGATCAGACATATGTGGTTCCCCCCGGGGACTCCATAGCTTCCTGGCTATGTGTTCTTTTGGCCAGTTACTATGAGTCTGATTCCTCATCTGTGTTAGACTCTAAGACCATGTGTTACTCCTTCCAAGAGGCAGCTAGGGTGTTCTTTAAGAGCACAGAGCACAGGGGTTAGAGGATTCAAACCTGGGTTTAAATCCCAGCTCCGCAACTTACTAGCTTGGGTGAGTGACCACAGCACACTATTTAACCTTCCTGAGCTTCAATTTTCTCATCTAAAAACCTTCCTCCTTGGGTGGCTGTATTACCAGATAATGTGCTTGTGTCTGGCACAGAGTAACAATTTCACTTGATACATGAAAGTGTTATATTTGTATCCAGAGCCTGGCACTGGAAAGCACTCAATAAATGTGCTGAATCAAACCCTGCCCAGTGGAAGGGGTGCGGGGAGGAAAGATGCTCCTGTAAACTGGCACTTGCTGCTACCAGCCCAGGTTGGTAACATCTATCAAAATCACAAGTGCACATGCCCTTTGACCCTGCAATTCCACATCTAGGGATTTATCCTGCACAGATACCCTGTAGTCATACATGGGCCAAATGACAAATATATCGGGCTCTTCATTGAGTATTAAAGACTGCAAAAAAGTGTTTACCACTGGAAACTGGTTAAATAAAGTAGAGGACAGTACCATGTATGGAATACTCTGTAGCTATTAAGAATGAGAAAGCTCTTGATGGACTGATAACAGAGTGATCTCTGAGAGACACTGTTAAGTGAGAAAATCAAGGTACCAAATAGTATTTATAGCACACAACCATTTGTATAAAAACCAGGGGAAATATATGTGTTTGCTTATGTCTACAGAGTCCATTCTCCCAGGAAGGGAACTGGGTGGTTAGGAGAAAAAAGTGGGAGGGAGACATTTATTCCTTTCAAAATTTGAACCCCATGAATGTATTATCTATTCCAAGAAAACTAATAAAAAGTTAAAGGGGGGGGGTGATTTGAGAGAGGAGAGAAGAGAGAGAGAGAAATTAATTCTCCCACTAGAAGCAGCTGGGACTCCCTAAAGACAGACCCTTTGGCCAGTTATCACACTATCAGGAAAAAAAAAAAAAAGACGACTCTGGTATTTGCATCCTGTGACAGCAAAATAACACCACTGCTGCGTGACCAACTGCACTAGGGTTGCCAACATCTCTGATCCTTTGGCCCTAGGAGAGGACCAGGATCCATGATGAGGTCCCTCTATCCTCTGGGTTAAGTCTGTCCAGGTAGAGTAACAGGGAAAGAAGGTTCAGGTTACAGTAAAAATTATCCCTGATAGTCTCAGAAGAAAAAAGGGAAAGGAGGGAACCTAGTCCTGGAGGGAGCCCTCTTCCCACCTTTCTTTCTTTCTTTTTTTTTTAAATTTTATTTATTTATTTTTGGCTGTGTTGGGTCTTAGTTGCTGCGCATGGGCTTTCTCTAATTGCAGTGAGTGAGCAGGGGCTACTATTCGTTGCAGCGCACAGGCTTCTCATTGCGGTGGCTTCTCTTGTTGTGGAGCACGGGTTCTAGGTGCACGGGCTTCAGTAGTTGTGGCAATGCGGGCTCAGTAGTTGTGGCACATGGGCTCAGTAGTTGTGGCACGCGGGTGGCTTAGTTGCTCCGCGGCATGTGGGATCTTCCCGGATCAGGGCTTGAACCTGTGTCCCCTGCATTGGCAGGCGGATTCTAAACCACTGTGCCACCAGGGAAGCCCCATCTTTCTTCCCCTAAAGCTCCTACTACTCCTTCTCCTCCTGTTTTCCTTAACAATCTGCCTGCATGCTAAAAACACTCTATCAGGGACTCCTGGAAGTAGATGGAGACCCAGATGGCTCTGTAAGATATATACCTGGCTAATAAAATATAATAAAAGATGCTTTACCTCATAAGTAACCCTGGAAATAGTCCTTGGATATTTTTAACTTTTTATTATGAGAATATTTAAACATGTACAAAGGTAGACAGAATGATAAAATGAACCACCGTCACTCAGCTTCAACAATTATCAACTCAGTATCAATCTGATTTCATGTGTTTCAACTCTCCCTTACCTCTCTGTATTATTCTGAAGCAAATTCTAGACATAGTTTAGCATGCATTTCTAAAAGAGAAAAAAATCCATAATCACAATACCATTATCATATCTAAATTTGAAAACTCCAACAAAAGTCTTGGAAGGGTTTTAAATGTGATCAAAACTCTTTCCCAAAGAGAGCACCTTTGTTCAATATGAAATATTAATGCAGAGTATATAATAAGCTCTAGGTACAACTCAAGTTATAAATAATTCAGATCTGTAGATGTTTAAAACCTATCGAAATAAAGGTATTCCACCAACAAAAATACTAAGATGACACGAGAGTCAATTCCAGATCTATTAAGAACTTAAACGTGAGAGGCAAAACTTTAAAACTTTTAGAAGAAAATATAGACAAATGTCTTTAGGACTACAGATTAAGGAAGTATTTCTTCAACATAACATAAAGGGTGTAAATCATGGAAGAAAAGATTCAACTACATTAAAATTAAGAAATTCTAGTTATCAGAAGACATCATATATAAAGTGAAAAGGCAAACTGCAAGCCTATATTCATAACACATGCAGACAAAAGATTAGTATTCAGAATACGGACTTCCCTGGTGGCGCAGTGGTTAAGAATCCGCCTGCCAATGCAGCGGATACGCGTTCGATCCCTGGTCTGGGAAGATGCCACATGCCGCTGAGCAACTAAGCCCATGCGCCACAATTACTGAGCCTGCACTCTAGAGCCCATGAGCCACAACTACTGAGCCCATGTGCCACAACTACTGAAGCCTGTGCGCCTAGAGCCTGTGCTCTGCAACAAGAGAAGCCACCACAATGAGATGCCCGCACACCGCAACAAAGTGTAGCCCCTGTTCGCCGCAACTAGAGAAAGCCCACGTGCAGCAACGAAGACCCAACACAGCCAAAAATAAATAAATAAATTTATATATAAAAAAGATTAGTATTCAGAATACATAAAGAATTTCTACAAATCCATAAGAAAAAGGCATATGAAAAGAAAACAGAGCAAAGACTTTTACAGGTATTTTACAAAAGAAGAAACATGGTCAATAGATGTAAGGGGAAAGATTCTCAACTCCATTGAGAAATGCAAATTAAAACCCCAAGATACCATCTCACACCCACCAGCTATATAAAAATTTTAAAGTCTGACCATATCAAGCATTAAGATGTAAAGCAATGGAAATTCAAATGTTGCTGTTTCCAGCATAAATTCTTACAAACACATAGGGAAACATTTGGGCATTACCTTCCATCAAGCAATTCCACTCCTGAGTATATACCCTACAGCAATGTTTCCCACAGTGTGGTTCCTGGACCCGAAGTAGCAGTAGCGGTATCACCTGGGAACTTGTTAGAAATGCAAATTCTCAGGGCCCCAACCCCAGACATACAGAATCAAACACTGTGGTGGTGGAGCCCAGCAATCTGTGGTTTAACAAGCCCTCCAGGTGATTCTGATAAGCAGCTGAAGTCTCAGAACCACTGCCCAGGAGAGACTCTTGAACGTGTGCATGTGAGGGAGACACACACAGAATGTTCAAAACCACATTGTTTGAAATAGCAAAAACAAGGGAACAACCCAAATAATCACTGACAGTAGAATGGATACATAATCTGAGACATAATCATACAAAGGGATATGAAAATGAATGAACTACAACTATACACATAACATCGAGGGATCTCACAATGTTCAATGAAAAAAGAAAACTGCAGATGAATACACACAGTATGATATTTAAATGAAATTTAAAAGCATGCAGAAGCATACACACACACACACACTAAAACGTTTTTTTTAAAGGCAAGGGAACGACAGAAACAAATCTCAGAATGGGTAGGGTGTGGCTGTAATTGGAGGGGACACACAGGGGGCTCTAAGGTATTCATAAACTGGGTTATGAGTTTACAGGTGATTATTTTCCTAGTCTTGAAACTTTACATACGCGTAAGATATTCTCTGTTGTATTTATGATAAATTTCTTAAAAAAAAAAAAAAAAAGGTATACTGGAACAGGGCATACTTGGAGCCAGAACTGCAACCACTAACTCTGGCTACATGTGTGGTATCCAAAGAGTTAAGCCTGTTTCTCAGCCTGTGGGTGGGAGGGCAGGCAGCAGCTGGGGCACAGTGGGAGTCTCTGGCTCCAGCTGGCTCCAGCCTAGATCTGCCTGGATCAAGCACCACGCCCAGGAACTGGCACCTGTGGGGGCAGGGCCCTCTGGACAGGTGGCACCTGAAGCCCCTGATGACCTGCACATGTTAAGGGACTGGGCCCAGTCAGATGGATGGCAGCCTCCTCCTTTAGGAGCCCCTCCATCTGGTAAGAAAGTGTGCTGGTGGCAGCTTAGAGATGGTGAGAAGGGGGAAGAGGGTCTGGGACTCAGCGTGGAGGCGGAGAAGGAACTGGGTGGGCTGGGCTCAGATATCAAGGGAGGCTGCTGGGATTAGCACCTGCTGAGAATGAGATTAGGTTTCTTGGGAAGGGCTCATCTATCTAATGACCCCCAAAAGCTGTCTCCCTACAGCTTTTCTCTGCTGGACAGATGGTGTCTGAGCTGCCGCCTTGAGAGGGTGGTGGAGGTGGGGTGGGAGCTGATGCCTGCTTGGTCTTGGGCTTCCCTGTCTTCCACAATAGTAATGATCAGAGACCTACTATATGCCAGGCACTTTCCTAAAAGCCCTTCACACAAATTACCTCCATTTAGTTTTCACAGCACCAGACTGCCTATGGCCTAGAGAGCAGGTTTACATTCAAGGAGACCTAGGCTTGGTATACTTAAACACTTGCCCAAAAGTCAGAGTGAACAAACTAGGACTTGCATGCAGGAGCCCTCGCAGGAAACTACTGGCCTTGACGTCTTCCCCTTCTCATTAAATGGCAGCAAGTTCCTTCCTGTTGCTCAGGCCAAAAACCTGGACTCCTTTTTCTTGAACATACCCCTTTATCCAATCATTAGTAGATCCAGTGGCCCTGAGCTTCAAATTATATCTATGCTCTGACCACGGCTCACCACTTTGGCCACATCTCCACCCTCGTACAAACCACCATCATCACCTGCCCAGCTTCTTACTGGTCTCTTGCTCCCACCTTTGCTCATATAGTGAATACAGGGACTCTGATTTGTTTACACTGTATGCCCAACCTACAGCTCAGTGTTTAACACATGGCAGGTACTCAATAACTATTTGTTAATGAACAAATGAATGAATGACCAACATCTCTCAGGAAATGACTCAGATTCAGAAGGGAGGAAGACCTGCCTGAGTGCCCTTAGCTTTCTCAGCCCAGATGACCTTTGGTACCCCAAAGCAGTGGTCAACATCCTTCCCTATTACGAAATGTCCTGGATGTATAGCATTACCACTGTGTCATCTACTTGTGCCTGTACACATGCACACACACACAGGGACAAAGGTGCTGGAACAGGGCTGCTTCTGATTAGGAATGAGCCTAGGGCACTTATTTCTAGGGGACCGTCCCTGCACTGTATACACGTTGGTTTTTATTCTCATGAATGAAGAGTCACTGCAGGGTTCTGAACTGAAGAATGACAGGATCTGACCTCTACTTTAGAAGAATCACTGTTGCGTGTGTGTGTGTGTGTGTGTGTGTGTGTGTGTGTGTGTGTGTGCAAGGGCAGAAGTACGGAGGTGGCTGTAGAGTTGTCCAGGTGAGAGAGGGAATGAGCAATAGTTCTGCCCTCGGCCAAAGCAATCTTGAGAAAGAAAAACAGAACTGGAGGAATCAGGCACCCTGACTTCAGACTATACTACAAAGCTACAGTAATCAAGACAGTATGGTACTGGCACAAAAACAGAAATATAGATCAATGGTACATGATAGAATGCCCAGAGATAAACCCACGCACATATGGGAACCTAATTTATGACAAAGAAGGCAAGAATATACAATGGAGAAAAGACAGCCTCTTCAATAAGTGGTGCTGGGAAAACTGGACAGCTACATGTAAAAGAATGAAATTAGAACATTCCCTAACACCGTACACAAAAATAAACTCAAAATGGATTAAAGACCTAAATGTAAGGCCAGACACTATCAAACTCTTAGAGGAAAACATAGGCAGAACACTCTATGACATAAATCACATTAAGATCTTTTTTGACCCCCCTCCTAGAGAAATGGAAATAAAAACAAAAATAAACAAATGGGACTTAGTGAAACTTAAAAGCTTTTGCACAGCAAAGGAAACCATAAACAAGACTAAAAGACAACCCTTGGAATGGGAGAAAATATTTGCTAACAAAGCAACTGACAAAGGATTAATCTCCAATATTTAAAAGCAGCTCATGCAGCTCAATATCAAAAAACAAATAACCTAATCCAAAATTGGGCAGAAGACCTAAACAGACATTTCTCCAAAGATACACAGATTGCCAACAAACACATGAAAGGATGCTCAACATCACTAATTAGAGAAATGCAAATCAAAACTACACTGAGGTATCTATCACCTCACACTGGTCAGAATGGCCATCCTCAAAAAATCTACGAACAATAAATGCTGGAGAGGGTGTGGAGAAAAGGGAACCCTCTTGCACTGTTGGTGGGAATGTAAATTGATACAGCCACTATGGATAACAGTATGGAGGTTCCTTAAAAAACTAAAAATAGAACTACCATACAACCCAGCAATCCCACTACTGGGCATATTCCCTGAGAAAACCATAATTCAAAAAGAGTCATGGGGCTTCCCTGGTGGCGCAGTGGTTGAGAGTCCGCCTGCCGATGCAGGGGACGCGGGTTCGTGCCCCGGTCCGGGAGGATCCCGCATGCTGCGGAGCGGCTGGGCCTGTGAGCCGTGGCCGCTGAGCCTGCACGTCCGGAGCCTGTGCTCCGCAATGGGAGGGGCCACAACAGTGAGAGGCCCGCGTACAGCAAAAAAAAAAAAAGAGTCATGTACCACAATGTTCACTGCAGCAGTATTTACAACAGCCAGGACATGGAAGCAACCTAAGTGTCCATCAACAGATGAATGGATAAAGAAGATGTGGCACATATATACAATGGAATATTACTCAGCCATAAAAAGAAACGAAATTGAGTTATTTGTAGTGAGGTGGATGGGTCTAGAGTCTGTCATACAGAGTGAAGTAAGTCAGAAAGAGAAAAACAAATACCATATGCTAATACATATATATGGAATCTAAAAAAGAAAAATGGTTCTGAAGAACCTAGGGGCAGGACAGGAATAAAAACGCAGATGTAGAGAATGCACTTGAGGACACAGGGAAGGGAAAGGGTAAGCTGGGACGAAGTGAGAGAGTGGCAATGACGTACATACACTACCAAATATAAAATAGATAGCTAGTGGGAAGCAGCCGCATAGCACGGGGGCGATCAGCTCGGTGCTTTGTGAGGACCTAGAGGGGTGGGATAGAGAGGGTGGGAGGGAGATGCAAGAGGGAGGGGATATGTGGATATATGCATACGTATAGCTGATTCACTTTGTTATACAGCAGAAACTAACAACATTGTAAAGCAATTATACTCCAATAAAGATGTTTAAATAAAAAATAGCTCTGCCCTCTCAAATCCCACTTCTAGCTTTTTTTTTTTTAACTTTTAAAATTTTGGCTGCGCTGGGTCTTAGTTGTGGCATGGCATGCGGGATCTTTCGTTGTGGCGTGCGGGCTCAGTAGTTGTGGTGTGCAGGCTTAGCTGTCCTGCAGCATGTGGGATCTTAGTTCCCCGACCAGGGATCAAACCCGCGCGCCCTCCATTGGAAGGCAGATTCTTAACCACTGGACCACCAGGGAAGTCCCCCCACTTCCAGTCTTAACCAGGCTAGTTCTCCTGCCAAATGAGAAACAACAACAGCACATGCTGGGGACTCCCTCAGCAGCTTCCATTATCAAGATAGCACCTCACTAACCGTCTCAACAGTCCTGTGAAGCAGCTTCTAGCAGTACCCAAGTTTTACAGAGAAGAAAACGGAGGCTCTAAGAGGTAAAGTCACCTGTCAAGACTCCACAGCAGACTGTCAGCATCCAAAGTCTGTCCTCTTCTCATCTGAATAGTCTGCTTCCAGCCAGCATCCATCCACAGCCTATCCAGACTCCAAAGCCCAGTTCCCCTTACTCAATGGCCTTCTTTTGAGAACCTATCTACAGGGCTACCATTCACTGAGTTCTCCCTGGGTGCTGCATGCACTGCTGAATGCTGTACATGTGCTGTGTAATATTCCAACGATCAAAGGAGCCACATACCTTGGTGACTTCCATTTTACACATGAAAACAGTAAAGCCGACAGAGGCAAAGTCACAGAGCAAGTAAGCTGTCTATTGTCCTAGTCACCTGGCCCTGAGCCATCTTATTACTTTTCTTTTTCTTTATTTTTTTCCTTTTCAGTCATTGGGTCAAGGGAGGATATCCAATAGATCATAGTGTGGTGGATGCTCTGCTCTAAAATATAAGCTGTCTTTTTGTCCCCCTGACCCGACTCTACATGCCTTAAGGTCAAAGTCCACAAATAACATTTGTTTGCCCATCCTACAGTGCTGGACCTGAGCCTTGGACTTGGGCAAAGGAGATCAGAAGGGTCAGGAATTCTCGTCAAAGTCACAGGGATAAATGAAGGCGGAGGAGAGGGATGGAGGCCCTCCTGTGAATCCTACCCCTCAAGGGCACTGTTCCTTTTAGCTTGAGAAGCCTTGAGGACACCTTTGTCCAGGAAAATGCACCTTCTAGTTCCTTAAAAGTGGGGAGCACTGTTCCAGCTAATACCCTGCAGACAGGTGGAATGTCTGTACCCCAGCCTCGTTCTGAAGAGACTTGCAGAGCGGGAAGGAAGGGGCAATGACTTTCAGTTCCCGTTAATGTGTCTAGAAGCAGCAGCTGATTCAGCTAGATGATGTCACCTTCCTAAACCTCCTGACCAGCAGCTGAGATGGTAAAAGCAGGAAACTGGGGGATACTCAGCTGGCTAAGCCCGAACATGCCTCTGGCAAAGGCCAATAGTAACCCCGGGCTCTGGGAGCATCCTCCTGAAGTTTAGCAAAGAGTCCTATCAGATGAGAGGACAGTAGGTGTCCTTCAAGACCCTCATTCCAAGATGCTGCCCTAACTCTCCTTTTGCTCAGCAGCTTTCTGCACATCCTGAACTAACAATGCTTCGCTTATTTGAGGGTGGAGCACTGGAAAGAAGCCTGGCTTTTGGAGCCAGACCAATGTGGGTCTGAATCCAGGATCCACTGTGTCCAAGCTGCAGGACCCTAGGCATGGAACTTCATCTCTCTTAATCTCAATTTCCTCATGGAAAAGAAACTGGAGCCGAGAGCCCACTCATCACACAGGCTGGGTGGGAGAATAAATGAGAAAATGGATGTAGAGTGCCTGATGTGGGAAAGGTGCTCAGTAAGTGGTAGTCGCCATAACTCCCTTTGGATCCCTGGGAGGGAGGAGTGAAAGACCCAAAACACAAAGGGAGAGCAAGGCCCACAGTGAGCCCACCAGTGTCAGAGCCGAGTATCTGCGTGGGCTCAAAGTCTGGACGAGCCAAGTTCAATCTGCCTTGCTTTTCTGTTTGCAAAATCTTTGCTTCAAATCTTCCCAGGCCGGCTTGCTCCTTAATCTACTCTCAGGTCAAAAGTCACCTCCTCAGAGAGGCCTTCTTGATCTCCTCGTATAAAGTTGGTTCCCTAGATACTGCATTACTCAGTTTCATTTTCTTTAAATTATTTAACCCTCTATCTGAAATCATCTTATTTGTTTCTCAGGCTAGCTGCCCCCCCAGCTCACATATGTGAAAGCAGTGTCCTTGACTGTCTAGTTCATCACAGCACCCCCAGCACTCAGCACAGGGCCTGGCATGTGGTAGTGCTCAATAAACATCTGCTGAATCAACAAATGAATGAATGCACCTGGGATAGCCACCAGCGAAACTGACAAGGACCCCACACTTACTCCTCTGCTCACTGTCAGTTCTAGGTCCTGGCTCTCATTCCAGATGCTGGCATTGCTACCTGGGAATCAGTGGACCAGAAGGTGGCCAGGATGGGCATCTGTACCTGGCAATGGGATATATATATTGGGATACCAGGACTGCCGAGGAGGGCCTCGGACTCTCTCCCTGGCACTTGAGGCTCCCACAAATCTGGCTCCAGCTGACCTTTCTGGCTTTATCACCTAATAAGTGACCCTTTCACACACACTCCAAAATGGACTGCCACTCCTATGGGTCTCTTCTTGAGAGTCCATGCCAGCCTGCACAACTCAGCTCACGTGGAGCACCAGCTCCTCTTTTCCCTGACTCTGAGGTAAGTCCCAGCACAAAAGTCACCTCTCCTGTGAAGTGCTGCTCTTATTTGGCATTTAGCATTTATTGCTGGCTTTCACAAGATCTCTTTTCATGTGCATTACGTCTTTTCTAATTCAATTGGAAGTATTTCAAGGATGGAACTGGGTCTTCAAATGGAGATATCTCAATTAATAAATCTGGAAAAAAGGCTCTCTTTTTTATTTTAATTAGTTTATTTATTTATTTTTGGCTGCATTGGGTCTTTGTTGGTGCACATGGGCTTTCTCTAGTTGCAGCGAGCGGGGGCTATTCTTCGTTGCGGTGCGCAGGCTTCTCATTGCAGTGGCTTCTCTTGTTGTGGGGCACAGGCTCTAGGTGTGCGGGCTCAGTAGTTGTGGCTCGCGGGCTCAGTAGTTGTGGTGCACCAGCTTAGTTGCTCTGCAGCAGGTGGGATCTTCCTGGACAAGGGTTCGAACCTGTGTCCCCTGCATTGGCAGGTGGATTCTTAACCACTGTGCCACCAGGGAAGCTCCCAAAAGGCTCTCTTTGAAACAAAGTTGGCTGGGTCCCGAAAGGGTTGAGGGGACTCCTCCCTGCTGCACTGGCCCCTCTGGTGAAGGAGGAGAAAGATCATCATGCTGTCTCAGCCCAGGAGCCCAGGTATGAGGCAGTGAGGGAGCCAACAAATCCTGGACTATCACATGTAGTCTGGGACAATCCCAAGGTCATGTGTGTGACTGGCTTTTTAAAACTCCATCATTTTCACGAATCTGGGCATAATTTACTTATCAATCATAAAGAATGATAGAAAAACTCTGCTCAGTTCAACGGGACTTCCATGCTATCTGCTTCTGTGAATTAAGCTTATCCATCTTATCATCTTCTTTTTTTTTTTGTGGTACGCGGGCCTCTCACTGTTGTGGCCTCTCCCGTTGCGGAGCACAGGCTCTGGACGCACAGGCTCAGAGGCCATGGCTCACAGGCCCCACGTGGGATCTTCCCGGACCCGGGCACAAACCCATGTCCCCTGCATCAGCAGGCGGACTCTCAACCACTGCGCCACCAGGGAAGCCCCATCTTATCATCTTCTTATCCATACTTTCCTTTCCCTTGACTCCCCCTGCTATTTTATCCTTTTGATCATATGAATTTTCCTAAGTTGCCTCCAACTCTTTGTAAAACAAAGTGAGGCTCCAATAAAATGAGTTGGTCCAGTTCTCTTTTAAATGCTACAATGGTGTACAAAAATGATGTCCCAAAAAATTCATTATAACAAAGATAAGTGACAAAAATAATGCATGTGAATCACTAAGTATAGTACATGGCACTTAGCATTCAAAAGGTAAGTTGAAAGAACACTCACAATTCTTACTAGCTTCTCTGGGCCGACTCAGTTTTCTCATGTGTAAAATAAAAACAATGTCTTAGGTTTATTCGTTTGTTCAATCATTCATTCCAAAATCATTCACTGAATGTTTACTACCTATAAGGAACAGTTTTAGGTATTAGAGATAAAATGATGAACCATCTAAAGTCCTTATAATCATGGGGCTTATATTCTAGTAGAAGAGTGACAAAAACCAAATAAACAAACAAAAAGAAAATTTCAGATAGAGGTTGGTGCTGTGACAAAAATACAAGAAAGTAAAAGACTAGAGAGTGATTTAGAAGTACCTTGGCTACTTTAGACCAAAGGTCAAAGAGAACCTCTCAGAGGAGATGACCTGTGAGCTGAGTCAACTGAAAGAACCAGCAAGGCAAACACCAGGGGCAGAGCACTCCAGGCAGAGGGAACAGCAACTACACAGACCCTCAGGCAGGGGCAAGTGAGCCAGGAACCAGGAACAGCAGGAGCCCCTGAGCCATGAGTGCAGAGAGGGAAGGGGGAGTGCTGAAGGATGGAGAGGCAGCCAGTACCAGATCATGCAGGCCTTAGAGGCCTAGGTAAGGACTGGGTTTTATTCCAATTGGGTGGAGGGTTGTAAGCAAGAATGTGCCAAGATCTGAACTGGTTATCAAAAGACCACTCTGTCTGCAGTGTTGGGGCAGAAGTGATTTTTTAAGGTCCCTTCTTAGCTCCAAATAGCTGACTTTTCCTCCTGTCATTATTCTAGGCTCCCACAAACTGGCTGCCAGAGCAAGAAAGATGCATCCTCCTCAATAAAGAGAGAGCAAAGAGAAGGAGCAGTTTCTACCCCGGGCAGAAGCAAGGAATCTGTGTCACCTTGTTCTGCAGGAGATGGAGGGAGTGGCCCCATCAGGGAGGGGTGGGAATCCCAGCTTGGAAAACATCCCCAAGCCACCTGTATTGTTTCTGCCTCCTGTGTGGAAGTTTCTGCCGTGACACAGTGCTCTGGAATGCTCTCCCCACCCACCCCCCCACACCCAATCTTCCGTTTACAGAGGCAGAGTTGTACTTTGCATTCCTCCCAGGATTTAGCTCAAATGTAGCCTACAGGAAATGGTCGATAAAGAGCTACTGACTGATTAATGAAGAGAGGGAATATTCTCAGCCATTAGGCAAATATTAATGAGTACTATGTTGGTCTCTGGGGATACAAGGTGATGGAGATGGGTTTCTTGCCTTCACTGAGCTCAGAAGTCAGCAGCAGACAGACAAAAAACCAGACAGCTACAATGCTGGGTATAAGAGTAACAGCAGCAACATTTACTAGGCCCTCTTTATCCACAAGTAGAACACTGTGGGCTTTAGAGCCAGACTAAGGTTCAAATCACGACTTTACGACTTTACACCACTTACCAACCTAGCATCTTTGTACAAATTCCTTAACTTCCCTATGCTTCACTTTTCTCCTCTGTAAAATGAGAATTATAGTAAGAATGCCTACCTCAATGGTACTGTTTTGAGAATTCAATGAATTAACACATATGAAATACTTAAGGGTAAGTGCTCTATAAATGTTAGCTATTATTAAAATTACTATAACATCTGTGCCAAGCTCGACATGTATGATCTCATTTCATCCTTAAAAAAACCCTACCAGGCAGGTATTACCATCTCCATTTTTGAGATAGGGGAACTGAGGCTCAGAAAGGGGGAGGAATGAGCCCAAGATCAAACGGCTGGTATGTGATGAAGCCAGATTCAAACTCAGCTCTGTCCCACTCCAGAGGCCATACTTCCAATAATGAAATGATCCCATTCTCTTCAGAAGCTCACACCACAGTGCCCCAAACACAGCAGAGGCCCCGTAAAGGGAGCTATGGTTATCATTCCATTGTTCCTGGAGATCTTCCAGTAGTAGGTGCTGTGGAGCCTAGAGGAAGCACCTCTTTTACCCTGAAGGGGTCTGAGAAGGGCTGAAAGGAAACTGACCCGGCTGCCAACTGCAGGCTTTGCTCTGGAGTCCTATGGGTTCCCCTCACTGAAGCGTGGTCTACTAATTTGGAACCCTACCTTCCACCACTAAATCAGACCCAGAAACTGCTCCCAGGTGCCTGGACACCTGCATGGACAGGCAGGCAGTTTCCTCTGGGCTGACTTCTTGTCTGGCTCTACACATCTCTCAGTTTCATCACTTAGCCACCAGCCTGGGGCCTCTTGCCTGCACCTGCTGCTGGACCCAGTCCCAGGGGACCCTTCCCAAAGGGCCATTTCTGAGTGACTCCCTGGAGACTTCCTTGATATGGTAACCCCTAGGGTTCCATATGAATGTGGGTGCTGTGAGCAAAGGGAAATTTTTCTTACTGAGTAGCAGATGGAGAGTGGGTAGAACAAGGGGTGGTTGTTCTTATTTTGAATCAGAGGTGAGTGTGGGGTGAGGCCCACTGTGCCTCCCAGCTTTATATTTAAGCAGCACTGATTCTGGCCAGTCAGAGCTCCCACTCAGCAGTCTGTGGAGCCTAGAGGTGGGTGAGGACATCCGGGGGTGAGGAGTTAATAGTCATCTCTACTTCCCATTTGACTCTTACTCATAGATCTGGCCTTGCCAAGTAATTAGACTGCAGAGGGCAACCAATGGCTGAATTAATGAATGACCAAACCTCACAGTGAGAGGAAAAGGAAAGACCCAGCATTTGGTAAAGGACCCAGCTTTTACTTCATACCAGGCTCTGTGCTGGGGCACTTTACATACACCATTCATCATTATGAATGTTCATTAACTTGGACACTACACACTCAGCCACCAAGTGCCAGGCACAAGAGTAGCTGATGGCAATGAATGAGATGCAGTTTCTACCTTCAGTAAGCTCAGAGCACCTTGCTTAGTCTTTCTCCCAACAATCCTATGAAATGATTATTATTTCCATTTTATAGATGTTCAGGCTTAGAGAAGTAAAGTAACCTGTCCAAATTCATGAAGCTAGATAAGTGAGAGAGCTACGATATTGCTTCCACTCAAAAAGTGCTTGTTGGTTGAACGAATTAATGAGTGAAAGAATGAATGAAAGAATGAGAGACAAAGGGTTTTGACCTCAGTCAAGGAGCAGCAACAAGACCAAACATTTATAGTTCCCAAAGTGCTTTTTCATCTATCATCTCCTTGGGCCTCTCAGATAGCCCATGAGGGAGGCAAGGCGAGTGTTATCTTTCTTCAGCAGATGAGGCAACAGACTTACAGCCATACAGCAAACAAGGAGTGGGGCCATCCTGGAAAACTCCAGAGTCCCCACTGGCACTTTGTTTAATCATTCAGATGCATGTCAAGCACCTACTATATACTAGGCATGCTCCTACGTTCTTTAAATATTCAACTCATTAAGTCTTCCACTCAGTCAACAAATAATGATTGAATGTCTTCTATGTTCCAGGTTCTGTGGCAGGATCTAGGGATACAGCAGTGAATAAAGCAGAGGAGATCCCTGCCTTCCTGGAGGCACTTGGCAAAGTGCCAAAGAAAATATGCCCCATCACCAAATGCCCAGCCAGCAACAATGGCCAAACCCCCACTGTGTACAGCATGATTTGGGGCCCTTGTGGAGGAGGTGGGGGACAAGGTTATGAGCTACAGCCTCCAGCTTCAGGAGTCTTAAAATCTCCAAGTTCTTGGTTCAAAGGATATCCATATACTCTGTCAGCCTAAAAGTCTGCTCTTGGAGTGTAGCTCCGATAGTGATCACAGCTTCTTGATCACCTGTGAAGGCAATCTGCTAATAACAGCTGTAATAGTAGCTGTCATACTGAGTAATTAAGTATGCCAGGCTCCATGATAAATGTTCCATGTATCTTACCACTTATTTTTATGATCAAGAGAGTCTTTCAAGAAAAGTACTGCATTATTTTCATCTTTTAACAGATGAGGAAACTAAGGCTGCGACAGATTAAGCAATTTGTCCAAGGATAACTATAGAGCAAGTAGGATTCAGCACTGGTTTGTCAAATTTTGTATCTGGCTCTGAACAGTGATGGAATTTCTCCCAGGGAGGCACTGGAGATGCAAACATCAAGAATACCAAGAGCAGCTGCTTCCTGGGAGGGCTGGGACCTCCAGAGCCCCCAACAGATTCTTCCTCCCCCACTTTTATCAGGTCTGAACATCAGACAGAGAGGGAAAGGTTAAGTAAGCTCAAGCTATCCCTAGGGCAACAGGAGTCTCTCCCTATCTGCTGAACCTCCAGGG
>NW_006771517.1:1997521-2076745 GCF_000442215.2 Lipotes vexillifer | reverse complement strand
CCCTCGCTGCTGAACCTCCAGGGGAGAAGTCTGTGACCTTCATTTGCCACCACCAACCCCCCACAAGAGAGACAGAAGGAAGGAGGGGATGGGGGGCAGGGGAGTCTTTTCCCTGGGTTGGGGAAGGGTGGGGCACACCAGGGAAGAAGGGAAAAAGCACGACTGCTTCTTTCCTCTCTTGGACAAGAAGCCCGTACATGTGATGTGGTGTGTGTCCTGCACATGGAAGCCCCACAGGGGAATGCCAGGGTACCTTTCCGACCCAAGAAGACTCAGAGAGGAGAGACTGGCACAGCCCTGAACTGCAAGCTAAGCTAACAATTTCTAAGCATTGTAACTAGGTCATCAGGTTCCTGGAGAAGCCAGCTGTGTCTGGGGATGGGGGATGGGGAGGGAAATTTTGCAGTTTACCAAGATCCCTACTTCCCTTCAGGGCCCGCCCTCCCTGAAATCTGCACCTGCTCCCAAACTGACCCCTCCCCCTAGCTGGGCCCAGCTGTCAACGGCTCCCAATGCCCCACCCCTGCCTTCCATGGGCTGGAACTATGGGGGCCTCTTGGACAGGAGGTAACTTACTGCCACCTTAGCCCTTCGGAAAGGGAGCTGTGGGGCAGGGAAGAAGTGGCCTCGCCTGGGGGGTATTTCTTACTCCATGAGGGCAGCAAGAAAGCTGGGTCCCTTTGGGCCTGCCCAGGGTACCTTCCTGGCATTGTTGCCACAGGTGGCAGGAGACAGATGATGTTTCGCCTGCTGAGACCAGAGTTGCCAAAAGGCTTCAATCAAGCCTTTGAATCTGCACCTGGCCTGGAGCCCCAAAATAACAACCACGGCAGCCTACCTGATCCACAGGTCGCAGGTGCATCTGGCTTTTTTCTCCCTGCTGAGCCCTGGCTGGCAAGGGATTCTCTCTGCCAGCGATAACTAGAGACCTGGCTGCATGGCTCTGGTGTTGGGCCTCTCCCCATTGGGCCCACCTCTACCAGCAACTATCTCCATCCCTCTGCCCAGGGGCCTCCACCCTCAGTCACCATTCCCTTCTCCCTGACCAGCTTTACTGACAGCCCAGACCCTCCTCCGCCAGACTGCCTCTTCACTGTCTCCCAAATGCTTCATCATACACATTCCACCCTCCAGCTCTGTGTGGATCTTTCTTACCTATCAAGGCTGCCCTTGCCACATTCGTTTCACCTACTGAAAGCCTTCATGGTCCAAATTTTCCTAGTAATTTCCTAGTAATGATGCCTGACACCGACGGAGAACTTTATTCAGGCACTGTGCTAGGTAGGCTACAGAATCACTCACTCATTCAGCAAGTATTCGCCGAGTGGATCCCATGTGCCAAGCACTCTGCTAGATGCTGGGGATGAAGGAAACTTGAAACAAACCCCCTACACTCTGGGAGCTTAGCTTTTACAAGAGGAGTCAGGCAGTAAAGAGGTAAACAAAGGTGGCCTCTTTACTCTTTAGGAGAGGTGATATTTGAGTAGAGACCTAAATGCTAAGACAGTCCTGATCAGATCTAGGGGAAGACTGACCCTGGCAAGCCTATGACAAAGAGATTACTACCACTATCTTCATTAAGGAATGATTACTACCTTCATTTTACAGATGAGAAAACTGAGGACTCGGTGTGAACTGCACAAAGGCACACTGCTGACAAAGCTATTATTCAAGCCTCTAGTGACCTTTCTCCTTCCTGACACTAGGGTTTGGGCTGGTAATGCAGTTGCTGAGGGAAAAGGTGCATGGGGTGATGCAGGCTGAGGGTGGAGGTCCCTGGACCAAGCCACCAATTGAGTAGATAGCTGATGGTGGAAGTGGGCCGGTTTGGCAGGGGTCCAGGGCACCTGTGGGATGCAGCCAAGGGGTCTGTCCTCTTCCATTTCTGGAGTCTACAATACAGATTTGGCACAGTTTGCCTGGAGCCATTCACCAAGGGTTGTGAGTCTATTCCTACTGCTTTAAATGAGTTTGCTTCCTTAAGGACAGAGACATTTTTGTAGCCTAACCTGCATCTAATAATAACAACCCTTCATGTTCACTGAGCAGATCCTGGCTGAGCCCTTGCCCAACCCCAGGTCCTGTGCCAGGTACTCAGGGTAAAGTAAGCCAGTCCAGGCCTGCAAAGAAGCAATGATGCCGTGACTTGAGGGTAGGCTTTGGCATGAGATACAGCTGGGTGCAAGACCCAGCTCTGCCTCTTACAAGGTGTGGTACTGTGGACATGTTATAAAGCCTCTTGAAGCTCTGGATTCTCCATCTTCACACCAAAGCAGTTGTGAGGACCAAACAAGATGATTATGTCAGGGGCATAAACATAGCACCTGGCACAGAGCAAGCACTCAACACATAGCACCTGTCATTATTACTAAAAAAACACTTTTGCATTTCACTTTCTCATTTGAGCCTCTCTTACTCTGGTAGGCTGGTACTATTCTCTCAGATTTATGGATGAGAATTTAAAGCTGATTTGTCTAGTGCTACGCCACCAGCAAGAAATTAAGCTAAGTTTCACAGTGAGAGGCCTGCGTACCACAAAAAAAAAAAAAAAAAAGAAAAAAGAAATTAAGCTAAGTTTCAAATCTGAGTGCAGTTTTATCTATGGGTATGTAGGAAGTGATCAATAAATACTACCATGACCCTTGCCTGGAGTGTCTGGGAGCTGAGGGGACGGATGGGTGATGCACACAGCCTGACTCAGATGGCAGAAAGACACCAGCAAGGCCCAAGGTGTGGGGCATGGAAACAGACCATTGAGGGATGGGATCCGGTCCCCCTCGCTGCAGTACCCACAGTATCCCCAGCCCTTAGCGCAAATAAAGTATTCACCAGTATTTGCTGATTTAACAAATGAAACAAAACTCTGAAGACAGCTCCAAGCAATGAATCCCGCTTTAGGGAAGGCAGGCAACATCGATAACACTGAGTTAAAAGCTAGAATTCTAAGCCATTTACTGTGGGACTAAGGCCCCTTGCCTTAGTTTCCTCCCTGAAATGGGACTGAACATACCCACCTCACTGTGAAATCATGTATACAAAGAAGTCTGGTGAGTTATAAAGTGCTATCATGCATATAAAAGCAATTATCATCAGGCTACAGACCACTAAGGCAATGAAGTGTTGTGAAGACAAGCACCTCAGGTTTGAAGCCCGGGTCGTCCTGGCACTAGCCCGTGTGGCCCTGAGCGTGTCACTTTTCTCTGAGTCTCAGTCTTCTCAACTATAAAATGAAGATGACACCACCTACCTTGTAGGGTTTTTTAAGATGGCTTAGAGATAAAGAACACAGGCTTGGAGTAAGACAGACTTGGTTTCAAATCCTGACTCTGCTTCCCACTAACTGGGTCCCCCCAAATCTCACTGTCCTATAATGCTGAGACTGTTGGACAGTAACACAGAGATGAAACTGGTGAAAGCCCTGTCACATAGTGAGCAGTGAATAAATGCCAACAATCATTTAGACACTGGTACAGTCAGGGGAGGGGCCAAGGTGTAGTGTTTAAAAGTGGGAGCTTGGAAGCTACCCTTACAGGCTTTGCCACTTACTAAGCATGCTACCCTTCATAAGTTGCTTAACATCTCTGTACCTCAGTTTCCTCATTTGTAAAATAGGGATAATAATGGTAGCAACTTCAGAGTGTTGCTCTGCGAATGGAATAAATTAATACACGTAAAGCATTTTGAACAACGCCTGGCATAGAATAAGCACTTGATAAATGTTAGGTGCTATAAATAGTAATGTTAACAATAATATTAATCACCAAGTGGAATAAGAGGGAGGGACTGTGTAATCCTGGGACACGGGTATCCCATGGAAGAATTCTAGGGAAATCCCTGGGCAGCTGTTTGTAGGCAAGTTCTCAGCCTCTGGGAGAAAGACTCTTCTATGGAAAGGACATGAGGCTGGGGGCTCCTGAGCAAAAATCTCAGTCCCGATGACCAGGAGGCCAGTCTCTGGGGAGGCAAGTCAGGCTCCTTGGAAGGACACAGTGTTCCTCACCCCGCCTGACTCAGGGGAACAAAGGCACGTGTGTGGCCAGGGAGGAGGGAGGGGAATGTTTCCCTTTCAAGAGCGGAACAAAGGATCTGAGGCATAGTTGAGTGCGTTCCAATCCCCTCCCAGGCTAGCTCCCATTCCTCAGATGATTGTCCAACAAGGTTTTCAACCTTCTAGCTACCTCCTGAAAGGTGACCTCCGGGAGGGAGTGGCAGGCTCCACTTCACTCTTCCCTCTGTCATCGGTCTCCACGAGGCAGGATTTCTACGTGCCAACCTCTAAGACCTCTCTTAGGAGTCCCAGGCCTGTGTGGGGTGGGGACCCCGGGGGAACCCAGGGTTAATGGATGACACAAGGCACTGCAAGCGACAGGTTTAATGTCCCTCTAGGGGGAGTCCAAGACTAAAACTGCTACTTAGTGTGGAGCCAGGAGAGAACCCAGGAGTTCTGACCAACCCCCAGTGTGGGGTGGGTGTAAAACTCTGACAGAACTCAGTGGAAATGCATTTTCTAAACCTTAAAGGGATGATCACAGGCTGGAGAGAGAAGCTAGGTGAAGGGTGAAGGGGGAGGAAGCGAAGAAAGTAACTGACAAGAGGAGAGACATGGCCAAAAAAAGGAGTTTGTGTGAGGGGGGAGCCTTTAGGGATATTACTTTCCAATTTCCACACTCTAGCCAGCAAGAATCCGACTGCAGGGCTGGGACAGGAAGCAGTCCATGGAAGTCATTGCAATGGCATTTCCTGAAGAGTGAGAGAAAAACCTCTAGTTCCGAGGGGAGCTCTGGAGTCTGCCCGAAAAGCCCTGTAGCTTGGAGCTAGCCTTAAGGCTCCAGCTTGGCCTGAGAGTCTCATCAGGGATGAAACCAAGTAGCAGAAGGTCCCAAAGGCAGTTTCTTTCTGCAAAAACACTATTTACAAAAATCAATATGTAATAAACGGGAAGCCAGATGATGTGACTGAAGGAACCCTTGGTTGCGGCTGCTGGTTGCTGCTGATACTGACAGTCACTATTCTGAGAGCCTTTCGACATGAATTAACTCACTGAATCTTCAGAGCAAAGCGCTATTATAGCCATTTACAAGTTAAAAGACTTGCCCAAGGTCACACATGCCATAAGTGGTCTAGTCCAGATTTGAAAGCCCAAACCCTGCATCTTCCTCCTGATGTAACCTTGAGCAAGTCACTTCATCTTTCTCAGCCTGATTTCTCTCTGCTCACCTCCCTGGGTGGTTGGTTATAAGCATCAGAAAGGCAAGGTGGGGGGAATTCCCTGGCAGTTGGTGGTTAGGACTCCCACTGCAGGGGCACAGGTTCGATCCCTCATCAGGGAACTAAGATCCTGCATGCTGCACGGCCAAAAAAATAGAAAGTATCTGGGGACACTGGAACCACAGTCCCTCAGGGAAATAATGAGCAGAACTCACTCCATTAAAAAAATAATAATAAAAAATTTTTAAAAAATTTTAAAGGCAAGGTGGATATGAAAGTGCTTTCTAAGCTGTAAAGTGCTACATAAATGTGGAGTAGAAATACTGTGGGGTCAGTGATAAACTACCCTACATTAACACTGGGATTAGTTTTTAGCAACTAAAGTGCTGCAGCTGTTGATAGGAAAGAGCCATCCTAAAGTATAACTATCCTGAAATATGCCATAATGATGGAATCCACAAGGCCTAGGGCCAGTGAGAAGCAGGATTCCTAGACTCAACTTCAACCCTCCAACTTACAGATGGCGAAACTGGGGCCTAGGGGTAAAATGACTTGGCCAAAGTGAGACAGTGAGTCAAGGCAGATTTGAGACTAGAACTGGGATCCTGACTAAGACGAGTGCTTGACCAATATGCAAAGGAACACTACGGAGCTCCTGGCAGGACAGGAACACTGCTAGCGCCTGCCTGCCCTAAGGATGTGCCCAAAGGTCACTACAGAGTCCAAACAAGGGAGAATAGACGCTGTAGATTCTGTGAATGGGTCTCCAACACAAGTTCTGTGGCAAAGATGATCAGAATTATGATACCAACCTGTGCCGGGCTCTATGCATCTCAGGCAGATCTCGTTAGGTCTTTGCCATGGCCTTGTGAGGCAGGTAATATTTGCCCCAAGGTTCAGAGAGTTCAAGGAGCTTGCCCAAGGTCACAGAGCTAGACATGGGTGATGTGGGACCTCAACCCAGACATGGTGCAGTTATCCACACAGAATTAGCGCTAGAGTGGAGGAGGACCATTCACCACACCACATTTGAAGAGACTATCCCAGAAGAACATCTAGCTTATTTAGCCCTGATTCTATGATCTCCAAGTGGTTAAAAAATGTGGCTTTCAAGGTGGCCAGACCCATCAATATGCCATGTGCAAGCCTGGTCTTGGTCTCTTTTCACCATTTCCACCTCTACCTCCTGATCCAAGCCACTCTTCTTTCTCACTTGACAGCTTTCACCAGCCTCTTCACTGGGCTCCTGGCTGCCACCCTTGCAGAATTCAGATCATTTCACCCCTGCTCCTAATCTTCTCCTGGCCTCTCTCATTCTACCAAAGCCAAGTCCTCACCATCACCTGTAACGGGCCATGTGATTGGGCCCCTGGCTACCTCTCCCTCCTCAATCCTAACCACTCTCCCCTCTCACCTCCTACCACTCTCTTACTGTTTCTTCTCCAGCTACACTGGCCTTCTTGCTCATCCTTGAGCATGCCAAGCACACTCCCTCCTGAGTCCATCCCTCTGCTTATAACCCTCTTTCTACAGGTACCCACATCGACCACCACCTTACCTTCTTCAGGCCTTGGCTCAAATATTACCTTTTGGTGATGCGTTCTCTATGCACTCTTTTAAAATTGCAGCCTTATCTCCTTTTGCTAGGCATGCCCTATGCCTCAATGTGCTTTATTTTCTTCATAGCACTTAGTATCACCTGATATATGTTATGTACGTATGTAATTACACGTTGTCTGTTTCTCCCCACTAGAATGTAAGCTCCACAATGCAAACTTAATTTTATTTAATGCTGTACTGCTAGTGCCTAGGACAGCCTGACACACAGCAGGAGCTCAATTAATATTATCCGAATGAATGTTTAGGGACTTCCCCGGTGGCAGAGTGGTTGAGAATCGGCCTGCCAATACAGGGGACACAGGTTCAAGCCCTGGTCCAGGAAGATCCCACGTGCCAGGGAGCAAGTAAGCCCGTGTGCCGCAACTATTGAGCCTGTGCTCTAGAGCCTGCGAGCCACAACTACTGAAGCCCGCAAGCCTAAAGCCTGTGCCCCGCCACAAGAGGAGCCACCACAGTGAGAAGCCTGCGCACCCAATGAAGAGTAGCCCCTGCTCTCCACAACTAGAGAAAGCCCACGTGCAGCAATGAAGACCCAATGCAGCCAAAAAAAAAAAAAAAAAAAAAAAAAAAAAAAAAAAAAAAAGAATGAATGATTAGATAAAGGGCAATTCCTATTACTATTATTCTGGTTTGATAAGTGTCTGTTTCTTCATAAATTTAGGCAGCTTCTCTTTCATTAGGTACCTGCTACGCCTAAGACCTCTGCTCAGTGCTGATTAAACAAGTATGGACAAGATGTGGACTCCACCCTCAGGAAGTTCCTAAACCTGGTAGAGGTATGGTAGTGTTAGATGTCTTCTTTATACTAATTTAAACTCTACCACTGTGATTTACCTATCCAAGTTCTGCTGGGTACTATACCAATAAAAAAGTCTTAGCCCCTCTTCCTGCAGATATTTGAAACCAGTGACCGTGGTCTCCTGGGTCTTCTCTTCCCCAGGCTAAACAAAAAGACCCAGTGGGATTGTCTGACTCAGATCTGCCAACTGGGAACGGGTAAGACAGACTGTCGGCTGGAGAGACAGAAGAGAAGCGGATCCAGGAGCAGAGTGGCTCCTTCAAAGAAAAGAGAGGGAGTCCTTGGGGAGGAACTCCATGGAATTAGGTTGAAGGCTGGGGGTGGGGACAGAGCCCTGCTCATTAGGTAGTAGGAGATTATGTTTCTGTAGAAGAGCAGCTCACTGGGAATTACCCCTAAACCTATCCATGCTAAACCCAGACAAAACCATCGCTGCTAAAATAAAGCCCTGTAATGGAAGGTTGAGGGCACTGGAAAAACCAGGGAGGACACTCAAGCCACTGGCCTCAGGACAGATACCTGCTGGGGAAGGGACAAGTAACAACTGCTGCTTCCTGTAGCCCAAACAAATCTGGTGACTACCCACACAAAAGCCAAGAAACCCCTCTAGGTTCTGTTGGGGCCCCCTGAAAAAATACTTGGGTATTTTCTACCAGAAGCTGAAGGGCTCTGTGGGGCTACTGGGGAAATCAGTCTCAGGAAGCCTGGAAAACCCTGTGATGGTGATGGCGTTTTAAGGGCAACTTCAAATGTACATCCAGAAGAACTGGGTGTTTTGAGGGGGGAGCCCCTGAGACACTTCTACCTCACTTTGGGACCTGAATGAGATTACTAAAAATTTCCACGTTTGGGGTTTCTAATGGGGTTTCCCCAAGAAAACCACAGAATTGCGAACAGCTGCTGAGATCTGCAAAAGTTGCTGAGGTGCTTCAGCGAAGCACATACATTAGTGCCAAAGAAGACAGAACAGGCAAGAAGAAACCTACAGAAACCAGAAGACCACAGAGCTATGCAGCCTGGGAAAGGCCAAATTATGGTTTCTCCGCCACCCCCGCCCCAACAACTGTTCATTGCTTTCAACAATGGTGTTTCCATCAAGCTAAGGGGTTTCCCAGGGATGATGATAACAAAATGGCCTGGCCCACCTGGGTCCCCACCACATAACTGTCCACATTCCCATTGGAAAGCCCCAGAAACACTCTGTCCCTATCATTCTAGTGAACATCTCAGCGGCTGGCTTTGTTTCTCAAGAAACTCTGGGGGCAAAGTTCAGTTTTCGTAGGCAGCCCATTCATTAAAAGAGGTGCCTCCATCCTACAATTAAGGCCCAAGGAGAGCCTTTGTTCTAGATCCTTTACTAGGGTCAAGCTATGGCAGGTGGCTATCTTTATTTCATTTTACAGGTGGGAGAGATGGATGGACAAGAGAGATAAACAGGTTCAGCATCTTGGCAGGTGACTCCAGGTAGGCGGTGGTGTGGTTATATGTGTGGAATTCCAGTCCTTGGAGCATCACCCACAATTAAGTAGACATACCTGGAGCAGGCCATCTTCTCCCTTTATGCACACAATTCTTACCTACTGGTAGGGCTTGAGAAAGTTTTAACAATGAAAAATTAACAAGAAGCCCACTCTTGGGGCTATCCTGGTGGCACAGTGGTTGACGGTCCGCCTGCCGATGCAGGGGACACAGGTTCGTGCCCCGGTCTGGGAGGATCCTGCTTGCCGCGGAGCGGCTGGGTCCGTGAGCCATGGCCACTGGGCTTGCGCGTCCGCAGCCTGTACTCCGCAACGGTAGAGGCCACAACAGTGAGAGGCCCGCGTACCGCAAAAAAAAAAAAAAGAAGCCCACTCTCACTGGGCAAAACCCTGATATCCACTTGAGTTTCACCAATGCCAGAATGTGCGGAGGCTACACACATGCCAAACTTTGGCAGCCCGCTACTGCCAACAAAGGTGCTGTTCTTCCTGCAACTCCTGAACAAGTCCAGCATCAGACTCGAGTGAGCACCTCCACAGGCATGTTTTGCTTGGCCCAACAGCACCTTTGGCTCACATTATTACTCCTAGGACAACATGAAATGGAGGGAAAGAGTTTAGGCTTTGGAGTCAGGCCCACCTAGGTGTAAATTCTCACTCAGTCACTTAACTGGCTGAGGAATACCTGGGGCCAGTCACTTAGCTACCAGGAGCTTCATATGTAAACTGGGAATAAACCCACCTACCTTAGAAGGTTATTGTGTGGAGTATATGAAATAGCATGTCATTTCCATGAAAGAAAGTACCATGTTTTGCTTATGGCCAGCACCTAGCACATGCCTTCCTCATAGTAGATGGTCAGTGAATTTTGGTTGCATAAGTAAAATACCTAACATAATGCCTCATGCATAAAATGTACTCTCTAAAGGCTCATTTCCTCTTCCTTTCCTGTAGGGATGCTAAATTTACAGCATATCCCAGGGTGGAATGGCCCGTAACTCCTACACTCATGGATCCCCCAGCCACAGCCTCCAGGAAGGTTATGAGATGCCACTGCCGTAGCCAGTCGGTAAGTCAAACAGGATGGTCCCTGAGAGGGAAGTGGGCGGGTACCTTCTACCTAAAGGATCCCATGTCACATGTTCTTTACCTCCTGGCCTCAGGGAGAATGCGTGCCCAGAAATGGTTCTGACATAACTGGCTCTTCTGCACACATCCCCTCTGTTCACCAAGAGGAAGTAACATATGGAATGCTGTCCAACGGGCTCTGATAATTCTTGAGCAAAGAGACAGAAGATGGAATTTCAATCCAGTGGTGATCTAACGAACTTGCCCAGTGCTGCTGTGTCTAAAACCTCTTTCTTGAGCAGAGACATAAGATGGAATTTCAATCCAGTGGTGATCTAACGAACTTGCCCAGTGCTGCTGTGTCTAAAACCTCTTTGCAATACCGGGTGACTAGCAATTCTCTGGTCCAGGCAGCCCTCTCAGAGGCTGTCTGGCAGGCCAGGAACCTCTCCCATATTGCCTTTTGTTAATAGCTGGCAACAACCCACCTGTATTAGGACCACCGGCCAAAGACAACAGTCAGGCAAAGTGGGCAAATGGCCCAAGTCTCTACTTGGAGATGCCTCAGAGGGTGTGTCAGAAATGCTGGAATCCTGTCCCTCCTGTAATAAGTTAAACAAATATTTGCTCCCAAAGAGAATCAAAGCAGGGGGTAATAAGAGAGGTCATCCCACAAACCAATAGGAACTATTTAATCATTTATCTCCCCAGGAAGTTCATTTACAGAAAAGCTTTCAAGTCTGGTCAGCCTTAGCTAAAGAAAGCCCTCCACCTTTACCTTCCGCAACCCCACCCCAGTCTTCTGACCTCTACTGACTTGACCCCTTTGCCTTTTACAAGAACTGGCAGTGGGAAGAGTTGATCAAGTTGCAAAGAAATGGGAAATAAGACAGGGGGTGGGGTTCCAGGAGGTCCCTTGCTCTGTGGTAAACTGAAGTGCCTACCACACCCTAGGCCCAGCCTCTGGATAACTGCATTCTTAACATTCCTGAGTCCACGATGCATGGCCCTTTCCACCTCAGCTCCTTCAATCAATGACTTATTTTCCACAGGCTGCTTGATTTTCTGGGCTTTCTGAGGGGAATAAATACCTCTCATAAGCCCTGCCCCTCCCCGAGGCAGGGAGATAAGCAAGGAGATAGAACTGAGTTCACTGCAGACAAGCAAAAACTGCCTACAATGACCGCCAGTAAAGAATCTCTCACCACTAGCCCACCCTGACTTGGTGATGGGCAAGGGAATTCCCTTCCCTGGCAAAGGAACGAGGCACAACTGCTGGGCCCAGAAAGTGTACCTGGGACCGACGACAACTACTACAGCAAACTTGCTGGTGTCCATCACTGTGCTCACATTAGCTCCAAGGACTGCAAGGCAAGGAGGGCTTGCCACATTTTTTTAGTGGAAGAAGCTGAGGCTCAAGGTAAACTGTCCTGTCCAAGGTCACACGGCTAGTTACGTGACAGGGCTGGAACTCACACCTGTGTCAGTTTGTTTCTGAAGTCTGTCACTGAATCTCAATGTTCCAAGGAGCCCCACAGACCAGGTTCTTGCTTTGCCGGCAAACAGTGCTCAGTGAAGAGGCCCCAGGGCCCCGGCCGGAAAGCAACAGGCGTAACAGCTGGAGCTCCCCAACCGACCCCAGGCAGTGAGGTGCAAAGTCCCTGGGCTTAATGAGTGACACAGCAAGAGCTCCGCAAACTGGCCAACCACACAGAAAGTTGCACACTTTAGAGCCAATGAACATAGGGGCGCAGCACAAACACAACTGGCCCACTGGCACAGCTTACACCCTAAAATCAGACAATCCTCAGCCATCCAAGCCAGTGGGATGCAAAGTCTGGTCATGCAAACTCTGAAATAAAGGGAACTTGATTTGGGGGAGGGAAGCCCGGGACAGGATTGACATCCCAGGGGAGTGAGATTGAAGGGGCTTGTGGGTCACTGATACTCACTATCTTCTGCAGGCATTACACTCATCACCCCTTAGCATGGTGAGCCATTATGTCAGGGTGAGGGGAACACTGGACTAACTTCCCACTCTCAAAGGTTTGGGGCCAAATGAACACACAGGCTATGTTTTCCTCTGCAGAGAAACTGGAACACAAGTATGAAAGAGTAGGGTCATAAGGATGACCAGAATGAAGATATCTGGTCCTTGCAGAACTAGGTCACCTGTATTTCAGAACAGTTAACCTCTTGTGGTGCAATGAGGCCAGTCACGTCTCCTTAACAAACAACATCTCCAGTAATCACCCAGCATAAGAGAAAAAAAAATAGGGGAAAGGCTGTTGGGAATCTGACCAGAGGCCAAGGAAAAGGGACACACAAGGGGCGTGGTCCTTACCCAGCCGCCGTTCTCCTGGATCCAAGGCTCTAGGTGGTCATTCAGGTAAGTGGCCATCCAAGCTGCAATCCGACTCACCAATACCTGCATCTCCTTGTCTACGCTTTCCACGCACAGTGCCCCACCGAAGGAGAAAAAGGCCACAATGCGACCCCAGTTCACCCCATCCCGGAAGAGTTCGTTCACTACCTGCTCAAAGCTCTGATATGCCGTCCCTGGGGTGATGTGGAGCTGGGATGTCAGGTCGCTGAATGCCCGCCGGTACCTCAGTTCAAACTCATCACCTGCCTCCCTCAGCGCTTGCTTCACCGCTGCCATGGGGATCACCTCCCGGGCATCCAAGCTGCTGCTGTGGCCAGTGGCTCCATTCACCGCAGGGCTGTCTGCCAGGTGCCAGGACGGGTTGCCATTGATGGCACTGGGGGTTTCCATGTCTGATTCAGTCCCTTCTGGGGCCTCAGTTCTGTTCTCGTCCACATTGCTAAACTGACTCCAGCTGTATCCTTTCTGGGAAAGCTTGTAGGAGAGAAAGTCAACCACCAGCTCCCGATTGCTCTGAGACATTTTTATAATAGGGATGGGCTCCACCAGTCCATTGTCCAAAACACCTGCTCACTCACTGAGTCTGGTCTCTGCTTAGTCGTTCTCTTCTGAGATCCAAAGCCAAGATAAGGTTCTGAAGGGAGAGAAAGAGCTTCAGGAAAAAAAAATTAATATGCATACCATTTACCCTACAACATCCCATTCCCTCTCCAGGTACCAGCCCTGGGTTCTTTGCGGCTCTTATGAAGGTCTGGGTCTAGCTTCCAAGGGACTTCAATGAAGTCAAATTGAAAGCACCAGTGGGCTCTGAATCATCACACCGGCTTTTTTTTTTTTTTTACCTCAACCATCCCATTTTCCCCAAAATGTCTTCCTCAGAAAGTCACCCCAATGGGCAGTCTGCCCCCCAACCCCACCCCCGCACCACCTACATTCAAATGTCTCGGGCAACGGCAGGCAGGTGCAGCCCCCGGAAAATCTTTTGTATCATAGGTCGGGCTAGGAGGTGGCAGCCGGGAGCCGGTAACTCAACCGGCCTCGCGGCGGCTGGCAAAAAAACCAGCTCCGGCTGGAGGGATCATGCGACCCGGCGGACTGAAAGCTCAGAAGGCGACACAGGAATTACGAAGCTAAAGAACCGGCCCCCTCGCTTGCTTCCTCCTCCATCGCCCAGATCGAGGGCGGCCGCTCAGCAGCCGCGGCCTCCTGCCACCCGGGAGCCCAGCCCCCTCGCTCTTGCAACGCCCCTTGGCTCTCCGCCTCCTACTGGGAGCCAGGAGAACTCTCTCGGAGATGGCTGGTGTGAGGTTTAGTTTTTGTTTTTTTCTATTTAAGTACCAGCCCAGGGTGAGGTTTCCGAAGAAACCCTGAAGGGACTTCTCAATGGGGCTCAAGGTTTCGATGAGGGGCGGAGAGAGGGAAAAACTGCCTCGGATCTGCGCTCTGACTTTGGAAAGGCCATCCCCGGGCCTTTCTGGGAGGCTGAAAGCCGGGGACCCCCCAGAAACGCCGCTGGTTTTCTCTGAATTCCCCAAAGGCCCTGGACTTGGCGGTGGCGGTGAGGGATTGCCGGGTCCTCCATTCCCCGCACGGACACAATGGCCGCCGGCGCCCTGCACAAAGACCGGGCGAGGGTGAGGCGCCGGGCCTCTTCTCGTGTCAGAGAGAGGGGTCGAGGCCAGCTCGAGACCCCCCACAGCTGAGACCACGTTTTCCTGGGGACAGGCGGCTTCCTGGCGCCCCCGGGAGGGCTTGGGGGACGGGGGCTGCACCTCTCCGGAGCCCGGGGTCGGTGGGCTGCGGCCTCACAGCTCCCTCCGCGCCTTAGGCCGGGTACCCGCCCGGCCACCGCCCCGTTGCTAGGCAACTGCTCTCCCTCAGGGGCGCCCCCTAGACCTTTCTGGGAGGAGGGGTCTCGCCCCCGGCGGCCCGCCCCGGCGTAGCCAATCAGAGAGCCCAGGTAGCACGCAAGCAGGACGGCGAGGGCTCCCATTGGGCGCAGCGCCTGCCACGCACAGGGGAGGCGGCGCTCTCACCTGCGAGCCCCGCGAACCGTGGGGGGCCACGTACCCCCTTCATGGGCCAGGTAGTTTTCGGACGCGAGCGCTCTTCGCGGCCAAGTTCCGCGCCGTGGACCTGGGCCGGCCTACCTGGCTGAAGGTTCGCGCTGTCTCTTCCGAACGAGTCGGCCTCAGTTTCCCCTGAAGAGACTGGGAGAACTTGCAAGCTCAGTCACTTCCGGTGCCGCGGCAGCGCGCGCGAGCCCGAGACGCAAGGGGAGTGCGCGCCTTGAGGACTGGCGTCAAGAACTGGGCGAGAGCGCCCCCTTGCGGTAGAACTGGGGAACCCGGAGACGCAAGAAAAAAAAAATCAACGTTTACGTTCACATTTCCATTCGTTAATTCATTTAGCCAGTTTCATCCACCCGTCAGTTTATATATCGAAAAAGCATCGCGTTGTGGCTAAGAACCTTGTGTCTGGGATTCCAGCTTTGCCGGTTGGGCAAGTTACTCAACTGCTGCGTGCCTCAATTATCCTTAACTGTAAAATGAGTAAAAACCAACCTCCCTCATTGAGTTATTTTGATGATTAAAAAAGTTGTTATTTGTGAAGTCCCTAGTATATGCTGCATAATTTCTCTCAGCAAATGTTTATTGTTTGGATTGCTGAAGTTAGAGTTAGGAGCAAGACAAGACATGGCCCGTGCTTTCATAGAGACTTAAACCCTTGAGATGGAGAGACACCGTAAACAACTAAGAAAACGAACACGGTAATTTCAGATAGTGACTAGTGCTCTTAAGAAAGCAAATCAGGGTATTGTCATAAAGAGGGTGAAGGAAGAGGTGCTCCTTTAGAGTGGGTGGTCAGAGATGTAAGCCTTGTCCTCCCTGCCCAGTGAGGAAGAGAGGCATTTTTTCAACTGTTTCAATTGTTTGTGTAGGGTGCCAGAGACGGTCTCTTTGAAGAGACAACATAGGCCCCAAGACCTGAAGTGTAGGAAGATGCCAACTCATCGGAAGAGTTTAGAGAACATCAACCTTGGCAGAGGGACTGGCTTGTGCAAAGTGTCCCGAGGCAGTAAGATCTTGGCATTTCCCAGAAACTGAAGGAGAAGCAGTGTGACTGAGGGAGGGCAAATGTGGGTTGAGAGGAGGTTGAAAAGTTGACCATGGAAGTGAGTTAGACTTGATTCTAAACATTCAAAGGTGTTTTATTTTGTGGTAATTTAATTGATTAAAAATAGGATATTAAAAATACAGCAAAGAGCATAGAATTAAGTCCTCTTCCCACACCTGCTTTCCAATCCCTAGTTTCCCTCACAGAGGTCATCACTCTTAAGCCCTTTCCTCTGTAGTCTTTCAGAGATGGTCACTGTATTCACAAGCAAATTTATATGTATAAATGTTTTTACACAACCAGTCGCTTGCTATAGACACTTCTACATCTTGCTTTTTTTTTTGCTGAGCTCTATGTTTTTAGTCGGTCTTCATTTTTTAAATTAACACACAACTTTATAAACATATGCCATAATTTACTTGCCCAATCCCCTATTTGGGAACACTTAGGTAGTTTCCAGTCCTATCTTATTATAAATAAAGCTATAACTTATCCATTTGTTATTTTGCATATGTGGGAGTTTATCTGTTAAGTAAATTCCTGAAAGTGGAATTACCAGTAACTGAGTATATGAATTTGTTTTTTGTTTCGTTTTAATGCATATTGGCAATGTGCTCTACATAGCAGCTGTACCAGTTTGTCCTCCCATCAGTAAAGTATGAGACTGCCTATTTCCTCACATCCTGAGCTACACAGTGTGTTATCAAACCTTTTTATCCTCACCAATCAGATAAAAACTGAGAGACACTCTTATTTTGATTTCTTTTTATTAAGAGTGAAGTTGAGCAATTTTTCATATTTATGAGTCTTTTTTTGGGGGAAAGTCTTGTTCTGATGAATTCTCTATTCATTTCATTTGCCCTTTTTCAGTTGGTCTTTCTGTTGAACTTTTTTCTCATTGATTTGTAGAATGTTTATCCTTTTTTTTCCTACATATAAGTCATAAATAGTTTTCCAGCTTATTATTTATTATTATGGAAAAACTTTTATTTTCTATGTATTTTAATGTATAAGTCTTTTTCCTTTGTGGTTTCCAGGTTCTATGCCATTCTTATGAAGACCTTCTCTGTTTGATATCATAAAAATAATTCTCTGTTTTCTTCTACCTGGTTTCATATTTTACATTTCAATCTTTGTTCCATCATAAATTCCCTTCAGTGTAAGATGTGAGGCAGGAATCCATAAATTTTTTCTAAATAACTACCCAATTATCCCAATATCATCATCTTTTCCAACTCACTTGAAATGTCTCCATTACCATAATCTATATTCCCAAGTGTATTTGTGTCAATTTCTGAATTTTTTATGTTCCATGGAAAGGTTTTTTTTTTTAATTTATTTTATTTAATTATTTTTATTTTTGGCTGCGTTGGGTCTTCATTGCTGCAGGCAGGCTTTCTCTAGTTGTGGCGAGCAGGAGCTATACTCTTTATTGCCGTGCGCGGGCTTCTCATTGCAGTGGCTTCTCTTGTTGCAGAGCACGGGCTCTAGATGTGTGGGCTTCAGTAGTTGTGGCACGTGGGCTCAGTAGTTGTGGCTCGTGGGCTCTAGAGTGCAGGCTCAGTAGTTGTGGCTCATGGGCTTAGTTGCTCTGTGGCATGTGGGATCTTCCCGGGCCAGGGCTCGAACCCATGTCCCCTGTACTGGCAGGCGGATTCCTAACCACTGTGCCACCAAGGAAGTCCCCATGGGAAGGTTTTAAACTGGTACAGGACATGATCTGATTTCCATTTTTAAAACCTGTGGTGTCACAATCACTTCAATGTGGAAATTTTTTTAAAAAATAAATTTGTTTATTTATTTATTTTTGGCTGTGTTGGGTCTTCGCTGCTGTGCATGGGCTTTCTCTAGTTGCGGTGAGCCAGGGCTACTCTTCATTGTGGTGTGCGGGCTTCTCATTGATGTGGCTTCTCTTGTTGTGGAGCACGGGCTCTAGGCGTGCAGCCTTCAGTTGTTGTGGCACGTGGGCTCAATAGTTGTGGTTTGCAGGCTCTAGAGCTCAGTCTCAGTAGTTGTGGCACATGGGCTTAGTTGCTCCGCAGCATGTGGGATCTTCCCAGGCCAGGGCTCGAACCTGTGTCCCTTGCATTGGCAGGCAGATTCTTAACCACTGCGCCACCAGGGAAGCCCTGGAAATTTTTATTATGGAAGTCTCTGATGTGCTTTGGGAGGCCAGGAGAGAGCAGAGGTGTGAGGGGTATTTTAGGTGGAAGGTGCTGCCTCAGCAAAGGCATGGAGAGTTAACAGGAGAGTCTAGATGGGATGGCTAAGAGGGAATGGTAGCAAAGGGGACTGAATGTAAACATGTATCTGCATGTGCAGGACACTAAATAGGCACTGGAGGAGCCAACCAGGCTTTTTGAACAGAAAGGATATGAAGAGATTTATATTGGGGGAAGATAGAGCCTTTGGGGAAGGGAACTTTGCAATATTTATCAAGAGCCTTAGAAATGGCTCTGGAAAGATCATTGAAAAATAATCTTTGATTGGAATTGAATTTAAGAAAAGAAGTGAAATGCAACCAAATTTTATCCACAGAGATGTTTATACTAGGTTATTTATAACACAGGAAAGAAAAATTAAAACTGAGAATTCAGTAAATAGGGTGATACTTTAAATGGGTTAAATTCACACATATTTAATGATGGGGAAAAATACTCAAAACATAACACTTTGTAAAAAAAAAAAAAAGGGTTACAAAGCTATACTGAGAATTATTCTAATTTACTAAAAAATGTACATTACATGCAACATATAGTAGAAAGAATTACGCCAGGATGCATAAAGGTGGTTATTGCTACATAATCAAATTGTGGATGATTTTATTTTCCTTTTTATAATTTCTATATTATCTAAACATGACTATTTTTTTAATTAGAAAGCATTGTTTAAAAAACACATTTGCTGAGATTTAGATGACGAGGAGATGCTTATGGTGTAATATGAAGTGAAAATAAAAGTATACAAAATTAGATGTGTGACATGATCTCAACTCTAAATACCATGTATAGGAAAAAAGGCTGGGAAATCAATACGATAAAGACAAAAGAAAAATGGAGAAAGCCCTTGTGCAGATGCTAAAGAGGAGTGGAAATAGAGTGGTCAATAAACCAAAGATTGAGGTAGATGCTCAACCTCACTAGTTATCAGGAAAAATGCAGATTAAAACCTCAGTGAGATATCATTTCACACCCACCAAATTGGCAAAAATGAGAAAATCTGCCTTTTTTTGGTAGATGGTTATTCAGCAGTCAGTTGTGATTTTGGTGTTTTCGTGAGAGGAGGTGAGCTCAAGTCCTTCTACACTGCTGACGGCACTACTGCCTCACCAGCAACTCCCTCACCTCGGTCAAGAAAATCTGATAAAATCAAGTGTGATTCAAGAATATGGAATAACTTTGGAAAAAATTGTATTGTTACCAAGTAGAATTGAAGATGCCTACAACCTATGACCCAGCAATTCTATTTTTTGATATATGCTCTAAAATAACTCTTAACACATGTGAGATGCAGGTATAAGGATGTTTATAGCAGTACTACTTGTTTTAGCAAAAATATGGAAACTACCCAGCTGTTAATTATAGCAAATGATTAACCAAATAGTAGTATGTTTTTACATAGTAATATGACACAGTGAAAAAATAAGCAGATTTAGCTATACACAGCATGAAAGAATCTTAGAAACACATTGCATGCAAAAGAATAATGCAGTATGATTCCATTTATATATAGTTTGAAAACAGGCAAAATTAATTGACACACTGTGTAGGGTTTGTGGTAGCCAGCCGCCTCCAAGAAGGCCCCCAAAGATCCCTGCCTCCTGGTATTCACACCTTTGTGTAGTCCCCTCTCACAATGTTCTGTGTGATTGATAACAAATGGCAGAGATGATGGCATGCCTCTCTTTCTCTCTCTCTCTTCTATCTCTCTGTCTCATCACTCACTCTGGAAGTAGCCAGCTGCCATGTTGTGAACAGCAATGGAGAGTAACAGTATGGAGAGGACCATGTGTAATGAGAAACTAGATCCTCCCGCCCCACCGAGCCTTCAGATGACTCAGCCAACAGTTGACTACAAACCTTATTTGAGAATCGGAGCCAGAACCACTCTCTTAAACTGAATTCCTGACCCTCAGAAACTGTATGAGATAATAATGCTTGTCATGGTAAGCTGCTAAGTTTGGAGGTAATCTGTTCAGCAATAAGTAGATAATTCATACAGGGAAATATACCTATGTGGTAAAATTATAAAGAAGTATAAGGGAATAATCAACACAACATTCAAGATAGCCATTGCACCTTCACAGGGGAGGGTACAGGGTGAACCAGGGAACAGGATAAAGTTGGGAGCTTGAAAGAGAATAGAAATGTTCTTCTTATTAAATTAAATCATATGTATGTGTACAGAATGTGTTGCCTTACTATTCTTGACACCTTTCATTCATTTTACATATACATACATTTATATTTGTATCTACTCAATATCTAATAAAATCAGTTTATTAGATTTAAAAGACTAGAAGGAAATACAATTAAATGCAAAGAGTGGAGAGGTTGCTTCTAAAGGCTAGGTTATAGTTATTTTTTGGTTCTTTATTATTTTCTATATTTGCCAAATATTACAAACAAGTAGGCAATACTTTTGAAATGAAAAATTTTTAAATATATGAACACACACATATGTAAAATACAAAAATGCATGCATTTATAGATATAGATATATGAGGGTTTGTATTTGCATTAAAAGCCTTTGAAAGATTCACACTCATCTTTTAACACTAATTTTTAAACTGAAGAGTGGGATTGACAATGGGGTAGGGTGGGAGGCTTAGGGCATTTTCACTTTTTACTTCATAAATATTTATAAACTCAGATGGATCTGGCTGCAAATCTTAACTCTGCTGTGTGACCTTGAGTAAGTTATGTCACCTCTTTTTTTTTTTTTGCGGTACGTGGTACTGTTGTGGGCTCTCCCGTTGCGGAGCACAGGCTCCGGATGCGCAGGCTCAGCGGCCATGGCTTACGGGCCCAGCCGCTCCGCAGCATGTGGGATCTTCCCGCACAGGGGCACGAACCCACGTCCCCTGAATCGGCAGGCGGACTCTCAACCACTGCGCCACCAGGGAAGCCCTATGTCACCTCTTTTGAGCCTCAGCTTTTTTCATCTGGAAATTGAAAATAATGCCACCTACCTGGTAAGGGTGTTGCAATGATTAAATAAAGTAATAAATATACAGCACCTAACATATATTCTCACTCTGTCATAAGCGTGTATAATATTTGTAATTTAAAAACTTTTTTAACATAGAAAAAGTCTCCCATATTAAAGTACTTTGACCTAGGCCAGGGCCCACTGCAAATGGATAGGATGGAATTTCAAGTGATTCCCCTCTTCCAACTCCCAGAAGAAGACAAAGGCACCTCTTGAGTCTGGCTACCAGTTACCTTACATGAGCTTATTGAAAAAAAACCCTGCATCAGTAGTTCCTCTCTAGCCCCCCATCCCCCAGCCCCTGGCAACCACTAATCTAATTTCTGTCTCTATGGATTTGCCTATTCTGGAAATTTCATATGAATGGAATCATACAATATTTGTCCTTTTGAGTCTGGCTTCTTTCACTTAGTATAATGTTTCAGGTTCACCTGTGTTGTATGTATCGGTATTTTATTCCTTTTATTAAAGAATACTATTCCATTGTATGGATTTACCACATTTTATCTACTCATCAGTTGGTGGATACTTGGGTTGTTTTCTATAATTCATCGCTTTTAATCACTGTGTGCTAAGGTGTCTGTAATCCTTCCTCCAAAATGGATTACACATCAGCTAGGAAGGAAGAGACCAGGACACCCACAGAGATCCCTGTGTTTGGTTGGAGGGGAACTGCAGAAGACAGATCTTTTTGATGACTGTCACCAATGGCTCACACTTGCAACCTTCTCCAGGGGGTATCCTTGGGTGATCACAGCCACCTTGCCTGGAGGTGTCTGAGGGTTACGTCGCTACCCAGAGCCAGTGACCAGCTGTTGTCTGTTCTCCATGAAGCAGGAGGTCTCCAGTGAGCTGGAAGGCGGGTCCAGATTTCTGGCCTGGTGACCACACGTTGGATGGTGGAGGGAGTGACAGACACAGAGTGAAGAAGATTTGGAAGGGGCAGGAGTAGACGTTGGGTCTTTCCCTCTCACTTTTTAAATATAGAGCTTGTCTCCCCCTCCTCTCTCCTTTGCAGACTTCTCTCCCCTTCTATAATAAGAAATAATAAATTCAAAGCACACAAGTAACACATGGATATATTCTTTTAAAAAAAATTAAAGATAAAAGATCCAATTATCTATACTTTCTGTCCACGAGTCCTGTTTAGCTCCTTCCCTCTGAAGTTCCCACTCTTGTCAGGTTGTTGTGAATCTTCCATACCTTTCTCTCTATATACACATCCATGTTTAGGAGAGGTAATATAGGGCAGTGGTTAAGGGTTTGGCCTCTAGAGCTGGCCTAGTTGAGTTCAAATCTTGGCTCTGTCGCATACAAACTATGTGACCTTGGAGAAGTTTCCTAACCACTCTGAGTCTCAACTTCCTCAATCTATAAAATGGATATATAACATTACCTACCTCACAGGGTTATTGTCAGGATGAAATGAGTTAACTATGTGCACAGTACTCCAAACAGTGCCTGGCCTATGGTAAGTGCCAGGTAAGTGCTAGCTGTTAATACTTAATCACACCCATGGGAAAAGTGGTACACTGTTTTGCATATTTTTTAAAAACATTATGATCAACTATACTTCAGTAAGAAAATATAGTTCTTAAAGTTCAGGAAAAAAAACCCGTAATGGTTTCATAATGAAATAAAAACACCCATAATCAATCAGCACTTTGTGTTTTAACTCAAGAATATGTCTCAAAGATTATCTCCATATCAGTCCAGATCTATCAAATTCGTTTTTTTAAAAAATTTATTTATTTATCTTTGGCTGCATTGGGTCTTCGTTGCTGCGTGCAGGCTTTTCTCTAGTTGCAGCGAATGGGGGCTGCTCTTCGTTGCGTTGCGCGGGCTTCTCATTGTGGTGGCTTCTCTTGTTGTGGATCATGGGCTCTAGGTGCGCAGGCTTCGGTAGTTGTGGTGCACAGGCTTAGTTGCTCGTGGCATGTGGGATCTTCCCGGACCAGGGCTCAAACACGTGTCCCCTGTATTGGCAGGTGGATTCTTAACCACTGCGCCACCAGGGAAGCCCCCAAACTCTTTTTGAACTGATGCTTAGTATTCCATCCTATAGACAGTTTATTGAACAACCCCCCTCTACTAATGGACCATTAGGTGGTTTCCGATTTTTCACAACTACAACGCAGCAGCCTACTAATTGATTTCCCTATTTCCACTCTTGTTCCCCTTCCCCCTGTTTTCAGCACAGCAGCCAGAGTTATCCCGTTAAAAGTAGAGAGTAAATCAATGCTCAAAACCCTCCCAGGACTCCCACCTCATTCAGAGTAAAAATCAGCTTCCTTACTAAGGCCCACTTTGTCTGCATCCTGCCCCAGAATATCTCTGGCCTCATCTTCTGATACTCTACTCCTTGTCCATTTGATCCAGTCACCCTGACTTCCTAGCTATTTCTAAAACATGCCTCTCTGCTCCTGCCTTTGCACTTGCTGTTCCCTCTGCCTGGAACATTCTTCCTTCAGATATCTGCATGGCTTACTCCTTCACCTCCTTCAGGTCTTTGTTCAAACGTCCCTGAGCTACCCTATTTATAACTGCAAACCCCTTTCACATGGATAAGGCCAAAAGAGTAATGACTGAGGGACTTCCTTCGTGGTCCAGTCGTAAAGAATCCACCTTCCAATGCAGGGGACGTGGGTTTGATCCCTGATCCGGAAAGTAGGATCCCACATGCCACGGGGCAACTAAGCCCATCCGCCACAACTACCGAGCTCGCGCTCCTCAACGAGAGGGCCTGCATGCCACAAACTACAGAGCCCACGCGCTCTGGAGCTGGCTCGCCACAGTGAAAGAGAGAAAGACCCGCACGCCACAACTAGAGAGAAGTCCGCACGCAGCAACGAAAGATCCTGCATGCTGCAACTGAGACCCGACACAGCCAAAAAAACAATAAAGAAAATAAATAAATAAATATATAAAATAAAACAACAAAAGAGTAATGACTAAAATTGTGGATAGGGTCTACCAGATATGTCTGCGCTTCCTTCCAGGTCTAAAATTCTGCTTTGGTGACTTCAGACCTTGACGTCTCCCATTCGTAAATAATGGGAACTTGAGACCCAGCCTACACTACAATGGATGCAGAAGGAATGACAAGAGAAGAATCTTTTGGGCCAGGCTTACCTCTTGTTAATCTGGAAGGACTTGGGAAATTCTTGCACACATCCTGGCCTCCTGGCATTGCCTCATACACTCATTCACTCGCTGAGCACTTTCTGCCTAGCAGGCCCTGGACACAGCATAGCTTTGATACCCCTTCCCTCCTAATATAAAGCAAGTACCTTTACCTCCACCCCTACCAGTGGCCCTGCACGTACCTTGAGGTCGGTGGGCAGCCACAGCCTAGGCAGACCCTGCCCTCCCTTTGTCCCTGTCCAGCCCTCCCTTCCTCCGCTTCTTGTCATGGCTTTGCATTTATCATCTCTTATTATGAGATATTATTTACTTATTTATTTATTCACCTTGTTTAGTGTCTGTCTTCTCCACTAGAATGTCAGCTCCCTGAAGACAGAGATTTTGTCTGTCTTTTCACTGCTATATTCCCACATTTAGCACAGCGACTGGCACATTGTAGGTGTTCAGTAAATGCTGCAGTGACTGTGCCTCTGTTTCTCTGTGTGAAAGTTGATGAGTGTGTCTCTTGGAACTAAACCTAGAAATAGAAGTGCTAGGTTACAGGGCACACATGTTTGACATTTTAAATACGTGTTGCCAAGTTGCCCTTTAAAGCAGCTGAACCCATCCTTTTTCCCAACCTTCTGAGTTACCTTGTAAATCCTTGATACCATCAAACTTTTAATTTTGGTCAGTTTGATACGTGAAAAACGGTACTTCTTTGTTTAAATTAAGTTTAAAATTTAATTTCAGTATTACTACTGAGGCCAAGCACCTTTTCATGTCTTTAATGGCCAGTTTTGTTTCTTCTTCTAAGAATTGTCCATTTTCCCCATTTTTTCCCCCTATTGAGCTTTTGTCCTTTTCTCACTGATTCTTAGGAGTTTTTTTTGTTGTTGTTGTTGTTTACATTTTAGGTTCTAATACTTTGTTACATGTGTTGGAAATATTTTATCCTTAAGTTTTGTTTGTTTTTCTTTTGTCAAACAGAATTTTAAAATTTTGGTTTGGTCAGTCTTTTCCTTTATGTCTTAGTTTTCCCCTTATGTCTTACTTAAAAATTTCCTACACGATGTCATAAACATATATTTTAAATTAAAAATTTTAATTTAAAAAAGTTTATTTATTTATTTTGGCTGCACTGGGTCTTAGTTGCGGCACGCGGGAACTTCACTGTGGCATGCAGAATCCTCAATTGTGGCATGTGGGATCTCCCGGTTGCGGCATGTGGGCTCATAGTTGTGGCATGCAGGTTCCTTAGTCGTGGCATGCATTTGGGATCTAGTTCCCTGACCAGGGATGAAACTCTGGCCCCCTGCATTGAGAGCGTGGAGTCCTACCCACTGGACCACCAGGGAAGTCCCTAAAATTTTTAATTTTTAAATATCTTTAGGGTTTTAATTCATCTGAAATTTGTTTTTGTAAACAGTGTTGGATAAAAATCTAACATAATATTTTCCTCAAATGAAAAGCAAATGTCCTAACTCCATTATTTGTTTCCATCTGATTTGAAATTCTACTCAGCATTTACTAAATTCTGATATACATGTGCCTGTGTCTGAACTCTTAAATTCTTCTACTGATCTTTTGTTGTTAAAAAAATTTTCTATGCCAGTACCCTGCTTAAAAAAATTGTGGAAAATTTCAAATGCATATATGTATGTGTATGTATATATGTATATTGAACCTGTCACTCAGTTTTAGCAATTATCAATTTGTGGCGAATCTTGTTTCATCTATACTCCCATCTACTTCCCTTCCTGGCATATTCCAGATTATTTTGAAGCAAATTCTAGAGTCATTTCATCCTCATCATTTCCATGTGTATCTCTAAAAATAAGGAATATTGAAAAACAAAGACAAACAAAAAGACCCAACTCTTGCTGGTTTTTTTGTTGTTGTTGTTTTTGTTTTTTCTATTTATTTTTTGAAGAAACTAGATCTTTTGTCCTGTAGAGTTTTCTCGTCTGGATTTTGCTGATTGTATCCCCATAGACTCAACTGACGATACTTTTTAAATTACTATAATTTCGTAGTATGTTAATATTTGTGAGATCTGTTATGGCGATTGCCCCCTATTATTTTTCAAAATTCAGATGCCACTTCTTGTGCTTTTTTTCTTCCATGTGAATTTTAAAATCAACTTGGCAAATTCCATGACAAAACCTATTGCGATTTTCATCGGAATTGCCTTGAACTTTTAATATGGAGAATTTACAATATTAGATCTCCCCATCCATTAATAAGGTCTATAGCTTATTTAATTATTTTTATAGTTATTCAACGAAGTTTAAAAATTTCCCGTAAAGGTCTTAGGCTTATTTTTAAAAACTTTGTTGCCTTTTTTGTTATTATGAACGTTGATCTTTTTGTTCTTGTTGTTGCTATTATCTTCTAATTGACTGTTGATGATATATAGGATCAGACATTCTTAACTCAAATCCCATCTCCTCTACTTAAGTGATCTTAGATAAGTTTACTCAACTTCTGTGAGCATTTGTTTTCTCTTCTACAATACGAGGGTAATAGAGCCAAGGATGCAGACGGCATTAAAAGTGAAAGACCAAACCTCCAAAAAGCCGCCGGCTTTAGCCAGTAATATTGGGGCGTGGACTGGATAAAGAGTTTGAGAGACTCCTTCACGATTGGCAGAGAATCTGGGGGCGAGACTATGCTGCTTGCAGGGGACTCGATGTTAAAACGAAGTGAATTCCTAAGAATAATCAAAGGCACGATGCACAACTACAGGGAGAATTATAAACTAATGAAGAATTTCCTTCCGTGAAAGTTTTGGGGAAGTTCAGGACGCTCGCCGTCCTGTTACCTAAATAGACTCCCTCTCTCTTCATTGGGTAGTACCACCTTTCCCAAACAGTCTGTAGCCGAGCGTTCTGGGCCTTGTGGTAATTTCCTCTTTCGAGTTGTTGTAGCCGGCTCACGCAGTCGCACTACATTTCCCAGGAGTCTCCGGGGCCGGTTGTTTTCTTGTCCCTCATCCTGGCTTCCGGCCTCCCTACGATCTCTAGGGCCAATCGGAAGGCTGGGATAGCTGGTTCTCGGCACTCTGATTGGTGCGTTTGACTGGAGAGTCTGGGTTCAAATTTTCAACGGTACTGAATGAGTCCCGCGGCGGGTCTTCCTGGCGGTCGGTTGTCAGCGCTGAGGCGAGGTGAGCCGAAGGGAGAAAAGGGGAGCAGCTGGGGCGCCGGGCAGCCTTCTCCCTGATTTCCAAGTGGCTAGAGGTCTCCTACTCCTCGAGGGCTCAGCTTCTGGGACGGTGTGCTGCTGGGGCGCCGACCTGACTCGCAGAGCAGGAGCCGGGCTTCCGGCCACCCTTCCCTTCATGACAGGATTTCCCCGGCCGGACCGGGACTAGCGGGCTGTGTCTACAGGTAGAGGCGGAGGCCGGCGTGGGAAATAGGTGGAAGGAGGAGTGGGGGGAGGCTGTGGGCTAAGGATAACGGTAACGACAATTATATTATTACCCAGCACACATGAAATAAGCGTTTACCGGACCAAGCACTCTGCGTTTTCTCATTTAATTTTCGCCCCAATCCAGTGAAGTCGGTGCTAGTCTTAGCCCTCCTTTATAGGAGGGAAACTGAAGCCCGTAATCTAGATACATTTCTCGAAATGGGTGATACAGTAGCCCCACCCGCCCTCAAGACGTGTGGCATTTGGTGGAGGAAAACGATGTGGCCACAAACAACTACATTTCAAAACTGTTGTGTAAGATAGAAAGGTAAATGAGGTGAGAACATAATTGAGGACGAGTTTAATTCCACTTGGAGTTGTCTTTCTGTTTGGGAATTTAAAATTCATTCTGTTTTATCCCTATCTGCCCAGCCCTCCCCCTTTGTGTGGTATCACTAGGTATTACTGCTTTTCTAATTTCCTGTCCTAAAACACTTATAGATCGGAGAGGGAAGGAAAAGTGAACCAGGCTGTAATATTGTAGGATTGTTTTTCTCCCTGGTTTCTTGATACATGGTTTCTTTTTCTCACCTACAATTTCCTAGTACTTAGGTACCAAGGACTTCCTCCCTATCAGTCCTGCTTAGGACAAGACAGCATCTGAGTGCTCTGCTGATTTCGCTTTAAGACCATCACTTGGAGTTCTCCCTGGTTCAGCCTTACCTTGTCTTGACATTCTATGGCCTTTCAATTTGTCTCACTCATCAGATGTCAAAATTCAAACTGTTTGCTGCAATACTAAGGATATTTTTGTGTTGTGGCCTCAGTGTATCACCCCCTGTCAAGCCACCTCTAAATCAAACTTACGTTGTTTTGGAGTTGTACTGTGGGTGTGTCAATTCAGTATTAAGTTGGCACTCTTGGGATCAAAATTATTGTGGCTTCCAGCTCACTTAGCTAATTAATTGACCTTTGAGGTTGTACTGTGTGCTCAGTGTTAGATACTGTGTGTATACAGATGAATGGTTTCTGGTATGCTTGAGGCCAAAAGTCTGATTCAAATTGACAAGTGACAATTAGAACAAGACAAGAAAGCATCTGAGTGCTCTATTGTTTTGTATTGTAAGAGTCCTGGCAGTTTAGAGGTGAGGGAGATCAGTGAGGCTTAAAACAGGCAAGGGTGGCTTTGTGAAGCAGGCGGGACAGAAACCGTTCTTGATAAGGAGAGTTTAGTTAGACAGGAACCCGAACAGTCTTGGTGCATGGAAATCACCCATTCAATATTTGTTGAATTGGCAAGACAAGAAGGCATTATCTAAATTGACTACAAAATTTCAGGTATGAAAAACTGGATATATTGAATTAGATTGGTAATTTTGTTTAAACTTTCAAATCATTTAAAGAAAATAGTTATTTTGGCCCACCTTATGCTTAAGTCTGTGTATTCCAACCTTAATAAAGTTAGTTTATCCTGCAGCTGCAATTAAGCTTCAACAGGAGACAGGATTATGTGGGAATGTCCTTCATTTTTTGTTTAGGTATCAGGAGAGGTTCAGAATTCACCTATATTTCCTATATGTATTTTTTCTTCAGCCTTTCCTGGGTCTCTTCCCTAATTCTTTTTTTTTTTTTTTTTTTAATATTTGGTTGGGTTTATTTTTATTTTTGTTTTTGGGTGTGTTGGGTCTTCGTTTCTGTGCAAGGGCTTCCTCTACTTGCGGCGAGCGGGGGGCCACTCTTCATCGCGGTGCGCGGGCCTCTCACTGTCACGGCATCTCTTGTTGTGGAGCACAGGCTCCAGACGCGCAGGCTCAGTAGTTGTGGCTCACGGGCCTAGTTGCTCCGTGGCATGTGAGATCTTCCCAGACCAGGGCTTGAACCCGTGTCCCCTGCATTAGCAGGCAGATTCTCAACTACTGCACCACCAAGGAAGTCCCCTAATTCTTTTGAATTGCTTGGGAAGAAAGGAGGAGGAGAGATTTAAATGTCCTTTGGCAAACTGAATTTTCTTTGCCATGGGTAAAGGTAGGAAGCAGAATTTACTACAGGGAGATTGAACAGGCCAATCAGTTCTTTTTTTATAAATATATTTATTTATTTTTGTCTGCATTGGGTCTTTGTTGCTGCGCTCAGGCTTTTCTCTAGTTGCGGAGAGCAGGGGATGACTCTTCATTGTGGTGCACTGGCTTCTCATTGCGGTGGCTTCTCTTGTTGCAGAGCACGGGCTCTAGGCGCACGGGCTTCCATAGTTGTGGCTCCTGGGCTCTAGAGTGCAGGCTCAGTAGTTGTGGCGCTCGGGCTTAGTTGCTCCGCGGCATGTGGGATCTTCCTGGAACAGGGCTCCAACCCATGTCCCCTGCATTGGCAGGCAGATTCTTAACCACTGCGCCACCAGGGAATAGGCCAATCAATTCTGTGAATAGATCTGTGTCTGAGACAGATCAGCAGCTAGGGCACTTTGTGAAAAAAGTACAGATAACTGGGAGGGGTTCTGTTTTTGTTTGTTTGTTTTTGTTGATTATAGGGGGAAGTTAAAGATTAGTGAGGAAGGTATAAAATTGTATGTAGGAGCATACTTTAGAAAATTTTTATAAAATGCTATTTCTACTTTTTAATTAATTTTTTTAAAGCTAAGTTATTGTTTTAAAAATTATTTATTATTTATTTATTTTGGCTGTGCTGGGTCTTAGTTGTGGCATGTGGACTTCTTAGGTGTGGCATACATGTGGGATTTAGTTCCAAACCCCAGCCCCCTGCATTGGGAGCATGGAGTCTTACACGCTGGACCACCAGGGAAGTCCCTATTTCTACTTTATTAAATTTAAAAAGGTAGTAGAAGTTTTTTCATATTTTGAGTGTGCCTACTCTTTGTCCTGATGTTTGAATAGAAGTGCGCACTGCAACCCCTTGATGTCAGTGTTCCTAAGTTGCAAGTTTCAGAAAGGTTGCTTTGAAGTGGGAGTATGTAACCACAAAGATACTGGGAAACAGCACATGTACACTAAAAAACTTGAAGAACATTTTTACACTAATGAAACAACAATCTTTTAAGAAGTCTGGCATTTGGGAGGATCCATGCTATTTAGACCTTAGCTCTCAGAAGCACTCTTTGGTTTTAAGAGTGGGTATCCTTGGTATTTTATAGCAGTGGTCCCCAACCTTTTTGGCACCAGGGGCTAGTTTTGTGGAAGACAGTTTTTCCACGGACGGGTTTGGATGGGGGTGGGGGGTGGGGGGCATGATTCAGTTGGTAATGCAAGCGACAGGGAGTGGCAGTTTCAATCGCTCGCCTGCCGCTCACCTCCTGCTGTGCGGACTGGTACTGGTACGTGGCCCAGGGGTTGGGGACCCCGGGTTGGGGGGTTGGGGTTTTATAGCTCCTTCTGTTCTCTGTTAACCTTTTTTACTACAAAGAACTTGAACCTCTTTCATCACCTTTCTGCTTCTTCCAGGCTCTTGATAAGAAGTACTTTTTAGACTTCAAGATTTCAGAAGAGAGGTGAAAGAGTATATTGCAACTTTGAGTCAAGCCTGTAGACAGGTGGACTGACAGACGGATTAAACCACAGGTAAGGCTGTATCCACAGTATTACATTAAAAAGGAATAAGGGGGACATTAACATATTAGCTTCAAAATTCTTTAAATAACTTTAGCTTATCTTTAGAAAGTAACACTTAACCTTGGAAGAGAATTTATTTAATATGTAAAAGCAAAAGAAAACAATGTCACCCAATATCCTACCTCTCAGATGAACTATGGCTAGCATTTTGATAGATTTCTTTCCAAATTTTGGAGGGTATCTATATTTGGTTTTAAGAAACCATGCTCTAATAACCTTCATTTTTTTTTCATTTAATAATTAGGTTATGAAAATTTTTTCATTTCATTAAAATTTTCTATAACATAATTTTAATGGCTATATATTATTCCATTATATCGTTCTACCATAGTATTTTACCCAGTGGAACCATTGGTCAAAAAGAATGCATATTTTTATTTTCTTAATTTTTAAACTTTATTTATTTATGGCCATGTGACATGTGGGATCTTAGTTCCCCAACCAGGGATTGAACCCGTGCCCCCTGCATTGGAAGCACGGAGTCTTAACCGCTGGACTGCCAGGGAAGTCCCAAAGAATGTGTATTTTTAAGACTTTGGTACGTAACACCAAATTGCTTTATAGGAAAATTGTGCTGATTTACACATCCACCAGCAGTGTATGTTCACACAGGCACAATTTTTTTATTTTTAAAATATATTATAGATTCAAATGGTGCAAAAATCAAAATAATGTAAAAAGGTTTATAGTTAAAAACATTCCAACCCTCTCATTGTCTACCTCACTCCCTGCCACCTCATTGATTATCACTTTTTTAGGGTGTGTGTGTATGTGGGTGTGTCTCTGTTTGTCTGCTTTCCAAATCAGATACCTTTTGAGGGATATAAATCTCTACAAGACAGAATGATTGAGATTTGACTAGGATTGTAACCTCTTGTAGCCCCATTGTCAACCCTTACAAACTCTTTCAGCTTCTTACTTTTGGAACATCAGAAAACTTTGGTATTAAAAAGATCTGTGTTGTTATTTGGCCTAGAGGTAAATGGCATCTTTGATTTCTATCCAGGTCCTGTTAGTCATGTAAGAGTGGATTATGGTTTATAGAGTTCTGTGGATGAATAAAAAAAGCGGAACTGAATTTGTAATCCTTCAAAAACAGTGATAAGAAACAAGTTTGGGAGGAAAATGGTAGAAAAATTTATTTGCTTGAGATTTCTGGACAGTGATGAATTAGAACAAGTGTCCATGTGTCCTGTGCTGACTTCTAAGTGCTTGGACAGTGAGAGATTGTCATTGGATTTTAAAATGACCCAATTTTGGAAGCTTCATAGATCTGTTTCTGTAAATAGATCCGATTTCATCATAGAAGTTAGCAAACAAATGTGGAAAAACAAGGTCCATTAACTTCCTTCAGACTTAGTTTGTGACTTTGATGAACATTTAAAATTGCTGTCTGTATTATGTCGCCATTTACTGTCTCCTGCTAATCCTTATGTACAAGAAAAAGAAATGTAGGTGTTTTCTCCCTGGTTAAGATGACAATAACTCAACTCTAACTTGTGGTAGTGTAACAGGATCTCTTATCCCTTGTGAAAATAGGAGAGGGTGTCCCTGGGGAAATGGCACTGCCTGAGGTGGGACCATTTTAACTAACTACACTTCTAATGAGATCTTGCCTTACTCTGTTTATTCTATTACATTACCATTTATTTAACTCATGATTTTTCCTCCAATAGAATTAGGCAATACACAGTTCACAAGCTTGTATAGTGAGGTACTTGAGATCATTTATCACACCAAAGTCTTCGTTTTGCTCAGGAGCTGCTAGTCTCTTTCAGCCTTGCTTAGAATGCAGCCTTTTACAGCTTTCCTCCACCCGCTCTGAACCTGCACCTTTTGATTTACAGAGCTTGTCATGGCTGGTTATTTTTGGTTTGATAGTGAAGAGAGACAGGGACCCTTGGAGGTTAATTTCAGATGAATGTGGAAATAGGTTACTTTGCTTCTTTTGCAATCTTCCTCAATTGTGTACTTCCCCCTATTTGTTTTCCCTTTCCATTTATTTCTTCCCCTAGAAAAAATCAATATTCATCTTTAGCCTGTAGAACTCTGCAGGTCTATCTGTATCTTTTATGTATCACTTCCACCAGGAAGCCTTCTCTGACCCTCCTTCATCTATTCCCCTTCTCTGCACTTCCACAGCAAAGATCACCCTGTGTCAAAATTAGTGTGAGTTCCTTAAGGGAAAGGATTATTTTTCAATCTTTGTTTTTTGGAAACAAAAATTAGCCACGTGATGTGATGGATGGCACTTGATAAGCAGTTTTAAAAGGAACCTAACTAGTTCATAACATATGGGAGAAACCTTTACCTGTCTATCATAGGATTATTGATCAGGAAGAGCTATTTCTTCACTCAGAATGTTTCTAGTTTTGCAAGAGTCTGAAGTTGTGGTGGATTCAGATAATTTTGAAATGTGAAGCCGATTCTCTTGCTTGGCAGCTTGATTTGTGTGGGGGAATGTGGTTGACGCATGTGCCTTTTTTTTTTTTTTTTTTCAGTGAAACCTGTTGACAGAAATTCAATCTTGATTAAGCGGTGCAGGAAGGCATCCAGTTCCACCTTGCTTGGGGCTCTCATTTAAACAGTTAGCTTTGGCCTTGGCCTGTTCCATTTCCCACTAGTCCTTTAATTTTTATTTTATTTTTTTTGTGGTGTGTGGGCCTCTCACTGTTGTGGCCTCTCCCGTTGCGGAGCACAGGCTCCGGACGCGCAGGTCGGGGGCTGGGGGCAAGGGGCTGTATTAGACCAAAAGATAGCTCAAAAGAAGCTTTTTGAAAAAGAAGTCGTTTATTTTTTAATATCTTTATTGGAGTATAATTGCTTTACAATGTTATGTTAGTTTCTTGCACAACAAAGTGAATCAGCTCTAAGTATATATATATCCCCTTATCCCCTCCCTCTTGAGCCTCCCTCCCACCACCCCTATCCCACCCCTCTAGGTCATCACAAAGCACGGAGCTGATCTCCCTGTGCTATGGAGCAGCTTCCCACTAGCTATCCATTTTACATTTTGGTAGTGTGTATATGTCAGTGTTGCTCTCTCACTTCGTCCCAGCTTCCCCTTCCCAGCCTGTGTCCTCAAGTCCGTTCTCTACATCTGCATCTTTATTCCTGCCCTGCCACTAGGTTCATCGTAGTGTTTTTTTTAGATTCCATATAAGGGCGCTAGCATACGGTATTTGTTTTTCTCTTTCTGACTTACTTCACTCTGTATGATAGACTCTAGGTCCATCCACCTCACTACAAATAACTCAATTTCATTTCTTTTTATGGCCGAGTAATATTCCATTGTATATATGTGCCACATCTTCTTTATCCATTCATCTGTCGATGGGCACTTCCATGTCCTGGCTATTGTAAATAGTGCTGCAATGAACATTGTGGTACATGACTCTTTTTTTTGTTGTTGTTTGTTTTTTTGCGGTATGCGGGCCTCTCACTGTTGTGGCCTCTCCCGTTGCAGAGCACAGGCTCCGGACGTGCAGGCTCAGCAGCCATGGCTCACGGGCCCAGCCGCTCTGTGGCACGTGGGATCTTCCCGGACTGGGGCACAAACCCGTGTCCCCTAGCATCGGCAGGCGGACTCTCAAACACTGCGCCACCAGGGAAGCCCCATGACTCTTTTTGAATTATGGTTTTCTCAGGGTATATGCCCAGCAGTGGGATTGTTGGGTCATATGGTAGTTCTATTTTTCGTTTTTTAAGGAACCTCCATACTGTTCTCCATAGTGGCTGTATCAATTTACATTCCCACCAACAGTACAGGAGAGTTCCCTTTTCTCACACCCTCTCCAGCAAGAGGTTGTTTTAAAAAATAGTATTTTGGTTTTAAAATTTCATCTAAATAAAGATAAGGTATATTTAGGTTTCAGCCCCCTTTGCCTTTTAACCCCCACCGATCAAATGCAGTCCTAGACCTCAGAGGACATCCCTCCTTCAGATGTGTGAATAGTCTACTCTGGAATATCCACTGAGAGGTTCAGACTAACCTCCATCTTGTTTACAGCAAAAATTTATATGCAAGAGTACAAACTTAGAAAAAGAGAAATTAAGGGGTGATATTTTAGTTTATGAGGAGATTCAGCTCAGAGTTTTCCTGGTATACTTAGAATAGGGTTTTTAATTTAACAAAGTGTTCTTTTTGCACAACTTGTCAGGAATACTTAATTTTTCTATAGAGCAGAGTTTATTTCTGTATTTGTCTAACAGGTTAGTGAGATTTGGTTACATACCTCTTTTTTTTTTTTTTTTTTTTGGCTGCACTGTGCAGCATATGGGATCTTAGTTCCCCGACTAGGGATTGAACCCATGCCACCTGCAGTGGAAGCGCAGAGTCTTAATCACTGGACTGCCAGGGAAGTCCCTACTTGCCTCATTTTTGAAGGAATATTTATAGGAAAACCCTGTATATTATAGTGACCCCAGATTTTGGAATCCTATTAATCTGGTCTTAAAACTAAATATTGCTACGTACTAGTTGGTGATCCTGGATCACCAGGATCCTGGAGTAGTTGAGCCAGTTCCTTATTTGTAAGATGGTGATGACTATATCTACCTTATACATTGTTAATGCAGTTTAAATGAGATGATTTATGTGAAGTGCCTCGTAAACTGCTTGGCCTGAGGTAGACAATCAGTATTTGGAAGTTATTATTATCTGTAAATGGTTTTGTCTCTCGCTCCTTAGCATTTGATATTGATCTACATAAATATCTATTTTTAAGTAAATATGAGAGGCAGTGGATAAGGACACTCCCTTTAGGGCCTGTCTGGGTTTGAATCCTGGCTCTGCTACTTCTTAGCTTCATGACCATGAACAAATAGTAAATCTTTCTGTGCCTCATTTTGCTCATCTGTAAAATTAAGATAATAACAGTACCTACTTTATAGGATTATTGTGAGGATTTAGTGAGTTAATATATGAAAACACTGTTTGGCTTGTCATAAGGACTCAGTAATTAATAGCTATTATTTTTTTAGGTCAATACACAGGAACATTTTATTTTTATTTATTTATTTACTTATTTATTTATGGCTGTGTTGGGTCTTTGTTTCTGTGCGAGGGCTTTCTCCAGTTGTGGCAAGCGGGGCCCACTCTTCATCGCGGTGCGCTGGCCTCTCACTATTGCGGCCTCTCTTGTTGCGGAGCACAGGCTCCAGACGCGCAGGCTCAGTAGTTGTGGCTCACAGGCCTAGTTGTTCTGCGGCATGTGGGATCTTCCCAGACCAGGGCTCGAACCTGTGTCCCCTGCACTGGCAGGCAGATTCTCAACCACTGCGCCACCAGGGAAGCCCGGAACATTTTATTTTTATACAAAAACACAAAAAAAGAAAATATTTAGCATTTGGTTATGTGAAATTAGTAGTCAGTTTACAGACCATGTAAATGGGAAGTATTATTTCCAAGAATCAAAAGGTTTAACAATTATTGCTGGATTGTAAGAATATTTAATAAAAATTCCAGAAAACCTAATGTCTTCTGGACTGTAAACATAGATTTAGGGGGAAATAATACTGCTTAACTAGTTCTTTAAACTGAAAAGGTATGCATTTATATAGTAGAATACAAAAGTTCATATAGTGAAAAGTCTTCCCTTGACCCAGACCTCCCAGCTTTCTTCCCAGACCAAATGCTGTTAACACTTTTGTGTCTCTTTCCACAATAGTCTATGTATATATAGAGGTATATATGAGTATACATTACCCCTTTTATTTTTAAAAAAAAAATAAATTTATTTATTTATTTATTTATGGCCGCATTAGGTCTTTGTTGCTGCGTGCGGGCTTTCTCTAGTTGGCGGCGAGTGGGGGCTACTCTTTGTGCATGGCTTCTCTTTGTTGCGGAGCACGGGCTCTAGGCACGTGGGCTTCAGTAGTTGTGGCTTGAGGGCTCTAGAGCGCAGGCTCAGTAGTTGTGGCGCCTGGGCTTGGTTGCTCCACGGCATGTGGGATCTTCTCGGACCAGGGATCGAACCCCTGTCCCCTGCATTGGCAGTTGGATTTTTAACCACTGTACCACCAGGGAAACCCTGCCCCTTTCCCTCTTTTATAACCTGAATGGGAGCACACACTTGTGCATTTTGCTTTTCTCACTTAGTAGCTCTTGGAGCTCATTTTGTACAAATCACAGATGTAAAGTTATCTGATATTAAATTTACTTAATATTTCAGTATATGGTTGTGCCATAATTTATTCAACTAATCTGTTGGTGGAATTGGGGTTTTCAGTTTTTTGGCTTTTATGAACACTGCTATGTGAATTTTCTTATATTTACATATGTATAAATACATATCTGTAAGATAAATTTCTACATTTGGCAAGATGTATCAAAAAGAAAAATGTAAATTGCCCTCCACAGGGGGTAGCAGTGTAGCTCCATAATTAAAAAAAGGAAAAAAGGATGTGAGGGTTTAAATTTGAATACTTTCCAGGTGGTTTTCAGCAGCATGCTTTGGTGGAATCATAGTTTTTAGGAGGCTAAGTGGGGTTGCTGCATATTACATTCCTGCCTCTTCCCTCCCCCAGCTTTGGTTGTCTTCATTACATTTCTGCCTGGGAAGTCTTCCCAGTGACCTGGGTTAGGCATTAAGATCATGGGAATCCAAGATTTTCCCATGTCTTCCAGCATGTTTGTTCACAAGAACTGGAAAACTTCCTCCTTGCAGCAGGGGAATTTTAACCACTGTCAATTGCTGGAGAATCTTTCAACAATGTCCTTTGAATAGAAATGTGGTCAAGGAGAGGAAAGCTATCAGTAGGTCAAAAGGCAGTGATAATATCATACGGTAGTGTATTTCATAGCACTCAAAATACCTTCTCACTTGTTTACGGGAAGTAGGTAGGCAGAAAGGTGGAGTGACTTGCCCATTATCATATACATCAGGTAATGCCAGGGAGAGGGCTAGAATTCTGGATTTCTATGTTGGGATTGTTTTTGGCTTTAAGTGAAAGAAAATGTGACTTTAACAGCCTATATGAAAAGAGTTTTATTGTCTAGAGGTAGGTGGTTGCTGATATTTGATCATCAGTGATCAATAGCACAGTGATATCAGGGCCATTGTATGTTATTCTCTTGCTCATTTACTCCTGTGTATATGATGGCTGCTATAGCTCTAGCCATTACATCTGCTTTCAAGGCAAGAAGAAAGCTGAAGGAAGAGGGCAGGAGCAAGGGCTGTAGCTGTATCAGGTAAGTAAGAGTTTTCCTATGAATCCCTCAGCAGATTCTCATCGTTCTCATTGGCCAGAACTGTCCCATGGCTATTCCAAGCTTGGAAGCTTGGCAATCAAGGAGGAGACTTCTGTTACAGTGCACTTCTTACTGTTTTGATGCTGTTCAATGAAAAGTATTTAATCATAACTTGACTTAAGCCACGTTCATCTCTAATTTTCATCCTTTTTTTTTTAAGCTAACTTATTTATTTTTGGCTGTGTTGGGTCTTCATTGCTGCACATGGGTTTTCTCTAGTTGCAGTGAGAGGGGGCTGCTCTTCGTTGCAGTGCACAGGCTTCTCATTGCTGTAGCTTCTCTTGTTGTGGAGCACAGGCTCTAGGCGCGCAGGCTTCAGTAGTTGCAGCACCCAAGCTCAGTAGTTGTGGCGCGTGGGCTTAGTTGCTCCACGGCAGTGGGATCTTCGCGGACCAGGGCTAGAACCCGTGTCCCCTGCATTGGCAGGCGGATTCTTAACCACTGCACCATCAGAGAAGTCCCTCTAATTTTCTTTATACTTATGGTTTATACTATATAATTTAAATATTTATGCTGTCTTATTTATTGAGTCTGATAGGACTCCTGTCTAGGTTTTAATTCCTTTGTGTCTGAGACTAGATCTTCTACCTTTTGTATGAGACATATTGTCTCATCCTTGAATATTAGTGAGAAAGGAGCTCCGATATTATCAAGCCCACATTTATGACCTCTAGCAAGTGTGTAATATGAGTGGACTGCTAATAAATAGCTTATTGAGTTAAACTGAATAATGAAAGTAGAAATAGGGGAGAATGAAAACTTAGAAGGAGGATAATAAAGAATCCTCTATTCAGGGCAAAAGACTATGAAGAATGGATCTACTTGGAAAGAAATACCATACTATTTTCTATACAAATAGAGACTATAACTACATTAACGTGCTTCTCTAATTCATAGGGTGAGAGGGCAGAACGGTATAGGAAAAACACTGTGCTGAAGTCAGGGGCCTCAGTTCTAGATCTAATTCTGCTTTTGTATAACTGTATGATATTGGGAAGTCTTTTAATCTCCCTTACCTTCAGCTTCCTCTTCTAGGATGGAGATAATAATTGATGCTTTAGAGGATTGTTGAGGGTTATTAAAATAGTACAATTTAGTACCTCATGGTGTCTGGCATGTATAATCACCTTTGGGAACTGTTCTTACCATAATCATTAGTAGTGTTGTGTGATCTTGGAGGACCCCATTTCGTTTTGATTAATCTTTATCTATAAACTTAAAAAGTTAGGTATTATTTAAAATTCCTCCCAATTCCAAAATGTCATATTTCTACATTAAGTTCCTCAGTCGGCACGTTGTTATAAAGGTATCTGTGGAGTTGTGGCTTCGGTGAGTTCATAAGAGAGACCATGGGAGAATGAGGTTCTCTGGTGTATAGGTTGATGTCACTATATAAACTAAATATCTGTCAGAACAAATTCCTTCTGAATTACCCAAGTCCACTGAGAGAAGCTAATGAAATGATGGCTAAACCACTGAGCAGCAATGAGGTTGGGTGGAATTAATCTCATGATTTATCTCACAGCATAGGTATAGTGGTATAAAATAGAGAAAGTGAGCACTGAGGGCTGTTAGTGCCCAGAAGAGAACGGGCACACCTCTCTGGTAATGCTACTGGGTATTATTCTCCTGAGGAATGTTTTCACAGTATGTATCAAGAGCCAGCAATTCCATCTTTAAGAATTTGTCTTGGGACTTCCCTTGGTGGGGCAGTGGTTAAGAATCCACCTACCAGTGCAAGGGACATGGGTTTGATCCCTGGTCTGGGAAGATCCCACATGCCAAGGAGCAACTAAGCCCGTGCACCACAACTACTGAGCCTGCGTGCCACAACTACTGAAGCCCGTGTGCCCTAGAGCCTGTGTGCCACAGCTACTGAGCCCATGTGCCGCAACCACTGAAGCCCACACGCTCTGGGGCCTGCGTGCTGCAACTACTGAAGCCCGTGCACCTAGAGCCCGTGCTCTGCAACAAGAGAAGCCACCGCAAGGAGAAGCCCGCGCACCGCAACGAAGAGTAGCCCCCACTCGCCGCAACTAGAGAAAACCCACCCACAGCAACAAAGACCAAATGCAGCCAAAAACCCCCACATGGGCTTCCCTGGTGTTGCAGTGGTTGAGAGTCCGCCTGCCGATGCAGGGGACACGGGTTCGTGCTCCGGTCCAGGAGGATCCTACATACCACGGAGTGGCTGGGCCTGTGGGCCGTGGCCGCTGGGCCTGCGCGTCCAGAGCCTGTGCTCCGCAGCGGGAGAGGCCACAACAGTAAGAGGCCTACGTACCGCAAAAAACAAAAAACAAAAAACAAAAAAAAAACCCACAAAAACACAAAACATAAATAAATAAATAATTAATTAAAAAAGAATTTGTCTTAAGGGAAGAATTAAGAATATGTACAGAAATTTAGCTACATGGTTATTCTTCTAGTAGTATCTTTAAAGTGAAAATATTGGGAAAGTCCTAAAATAAGGGATAAGTAAATTGTGGTTGCTGATATATCTATATTTATTGACAAGGAATATGCTCACGATATGTGAAGCAGATTCAAAATGTCAATGATCCCATTTGAAAAAACAAAAGTGTGTGCGTGTGTGTGTGTGTGTGTGTGGAGAGAGAGATTGAGAGAGGTATCGTGTGTGTGTCTGGAGCAGTGTGGCACTGTAGATTTTTATGAAAACTATTTTTATGATCTAATTTTTTAAAATGAGCATGTATTTCTAAAATAAGGGCTTACAGAAAGGTACTTAGTTTAATAAATGTGTATGCAAGTTGTTACTGATATCTGCTTCTCTTCCAAGATACAGAATACTTTAAGTACATGTCATTTCATGGATGAAGACAAATTGCTCATTGGGTTTCATAGGGAAATTAGTTACCAGTGAGTGTGGCCTTTCGGCTATTTTTCAGATTACTTCCAGCTATTTTCTTAACTATACAAGGCTGGAGTGGGGGCTGACTTTAAACCTACACAGGTTTCCACAGCACAGAGGACACAGCACAGTACTTCTGTACAAAGTATGCAGAAGTAAGGATGGACCCATATCTTTGACATGTTTCTTTTACCTAATCCGCATGGTGTGGCGTTTATGTACTTTTTTTTTCTTTTATGTATTTTTTTGAAGTCTTTCTCTTCATGCCCAGGAATAGTATTTTTATGAAAGTATTTCTAAAGAAAAAACCTGTACTTGGCAAAACTATATTGAGCTTTTACTATGTATGAGATACTGTTCTAAGCACCTTGATGGATGAGGTATACACAAGTGAGTAAAATTCATCCTTATCTACAGGAACTTAGTGTCTACTAGGAGAGACATTTGCATAGTTAACTAATATAAAGTTAGGTGGTATAAAAGCACTATGGCTTTGGAGAGGCAACAATTAGGTATGATAGGTGGAAACTGGGAAAGATTTTACTGGATTTGAATGATGAGTAAGATTTTGGTTGGTAGGTATAAAATTTAATGGTGTGTTTCAGAAATTGGGTTATTCAGGGCAGAGAGAAAGCACACTGGATGTGGAGGAGACTAGAAATGAGAAAACGGTAGATTGAGGAAAATAAGATAATGAATGTAAAACACCTAGCACAGTACATGGCATGTTGTAGGTATTCATCAAATTTGACCTCTTTCTAATTCCAACATATTTACCTCAAGGAGTGTCTTCAATTTACTGAAAAAGTGAAGTTAACTCTTAGTGTGATTTGAAAAGTAAGGCATACTGCCCAGGTGATTTTCAGAATTGCAAATGTGATCATAAAAGCAAAGTAATTGTTAGGCAATCAGTACCTTAAGATAAATGTGCCACCAAGTTTCTGAACTATTTCTTTCCTTAGGAGGTGACCTATTGAGAAACAAATACTGGGCAAACCTGCTCTTCTGCACCAAGGGTGGGAAAAATGTCACAAGTTACATCCTCCTATTCCTATGATGCTCCAACAGACTTCATCAATTTTACATCTTTGAATGATGAGGAAGATACCCAAAACATAGATTCCTGGTTTGGTAAGTATCTGCTTTCTCTGGTTGTTTTAAGGGTTGGTGACTTCCTTTGTGCTGGGGACCTTTCAAAAATAGAAGGGATTGTAGATAACCAAAATATAAATTCCTGTGCTTCCCTGGTGGTGCAGTGGTTAAGAATCCGCCTGCCAATGCAGGGGACATGGGTTTTAGCCCTGGTCCGGGAAGATCCCACATGCTGCGGAGCAACTAAGCCTGTGCGCCACAACTACTGAGCCTGCGCTCTAGAGCCCGTGGGCCACAACTACTGAGCCTGCGTGCCACAGTTACTGAAGCCTGTGTGCCTAGAGCCCGTGCTCCGCAACAAGAGAAGCCACTGAATTGAGAAGCCTGCACACTGCAACGAAGAGTAGCCGCTGCTCGCCGCAACTAGAGAAAGCCTGCGCGGAACAATGAAGAACCAACGCAGCCAAAAATAAATAAATAAATTTATAAAAATAAATAAATTAAAAAAATATTAATTCTTTTCTGCACCAAGATACTTTGTCATCCACGATATGATAGAAATAATCGAGACGCCCAGTATTTTGGGAATGGACTATCAGTAGAAATCAATGTTTTCCAGTTAAGAATGAGAAATATTTAAGCTTTAGGGACATATGGTAAAATCTAGATGAAACAAAGTTGAGTGAAGTTCTAGGACATGTCTGTAGTGATGGCAGTTACATAAAAACTTGCTCTACTGTCACTGGGCATAGAGTATAATATTACAACTGGGATGTTGACAGTCTTACTCAGATTTCCTCAGTTTGACTTGTATTTATTTTTATTTATGTGTATTAAATTCTATGCAATTTTATTACCTGTGTAGGTTTGTTGATCTGCCACAGTCAAGATATCAAACAGTTCTAACATCACAAGGATCCTGTGTTGTCCTTTTATAACTATACTCATCTCCCTCTTGCTGCTTCTCCCCAGTTCTTTTTTTTTAGTTTTTGGCCCCACCACACAGCTTGAGGGATCTTAGTTCCCCGACCAGGGATCGAACCTGTGCCCCCTGCAGTGGAAGCAGGGAGTCCTAACCATGGGACCTCTAGGTAATTCCCCCCAGTTCATTTTTAAATGGAGGGATTATGCTACTCAGAACCCAATCTCCAAACAGAGATAGGATTGCCTGATGTTGGGGCAGGTGATATGATACAAACTTTGACACCAGGTCAACAAATAAGGATGTGGTTTTTTCTTTATATTACATTGGAATAATATCTGAGCCCAGTGATATGTGAGGCTAGTATTTGCTGGGGCTCCTTCATTTTCTTCTATCTCATGTCCTTATCCTCCTCATTAAGAGAAATCAGTATGTGATGGGGGATACAAATTAGTTCATTGCAGCTGTACTTAACACTTATAATGCAGTGTCCAAATGTGATGGCATATGCCATTCTCTTGGAAAAGGATTCTAATAAAATCCAGTGGGTATCCTGAGAGGAGGGGTCTTTTGGGCGTGGTGTAGGAGGAAGGGTGGATAAGACGGCCAGCTGCCATACAGAAGTCTTCCCCATGCCCTTGGCCCACAGAAACCCTGAGGAAATAGCTGAGTTGTCTATCTCTTTTTCCAAGTTTTTCTTGAAAACAAGAAAGGAAATATTAATATAACAATACTATTAGATACAGTTTAGAAGAAAAAATGAATCCCCCTATTTTTTTCCAAAATCACCTTAGTTCTAATATATTGCTTTCTAATTTTTTTCCAAATAAATCTTTTTACACAGTTGCAATCAGAGTGTACATTCACAGAGTTATTGCTGGGGCTCGCCACATTCCTAAAATTTCTATCAGTAGGCTGTTGGTAGAACACACTTTTCACTGTTTTGCACTGGCTTTTGGGCACAGCAGAACCTAAGATAAAATTCCTTAAGAGAGCCTAACTCTGTTCCATACTCATACACCCCACACTCTCCTAGTTGAGGAAGAACCTCAACACAATTAGACTATCAGATGTCCCTTGTAAACCTTGCAGGTCTTGCTGGATACAGTTTTCTTTAAGAGGAACATGCTGTATTTAGGTGGTAGATAAGACCAGTTTATGCTTGTATGGTCCTGAATGTGTATCAAGCAAAGATAAGGAGCAATTCACAATGCAGAGTCTGCACTTCTTTTCTATAATACATTGTTCTGTGTTGCCAGTGTTTTAGTGATAGTTTTTGCAGTCGCTATCTCTGACATATAATATGTACTCATTCCTTTTTGATCACTAGAACTTTGCTGGTACTTGCAAATGAGTTAGAAGTATACTGGTAGGAGGCTTTATTTAGGCCCCATATTAAGTGTATGGCACTAATTTATTTTGCTTTCTTTGCTGATTGTTTACACGATGGTGATTTTACCTTTTCACAGAAGAGAAGGCCAATTTGGAGAATAAGTTTCCTGGGAAGAATGGTACAGGAGGGCTTTTTCAGGGCAAAACTCCTCTGAGAACAGCTAATCTTCAGCAAGATGTCACACCTTTGAGACCAGGTAAGAAAGAACATCTTAGAAAAAAGCTGCTTGGCAGAATATTATATTAGGATATTATATTAGTATATTAGGAACCTGAGGGATCTGGGGAAATTACCTAAATGATGTATCCCTTGGATTTTAATTGGTGAAATGTGTTAATTCATTTATTCATTTCATGGTGAACGTGAAAGTAATGATGTGCTACATTCTTTTTTTTTTTTTTTCCAGTCTTTTGGAAATTAAGCTAACATAGAATTTTATTGCCAGATATATAACTATTTTCTTTTTATGACTAGATTTAATGTAACCTAACCTTGGTCTGGCTGGGAAACAAAACAGCAGGAGGGAAGAATGTACTGCTTGCTAACTGTACAAGAATTCTTTGAGTCATGTATCTGATTTTAAAAGATGATTGACACTTAAACTAGTAGTTACTAAATCTGCAAGATACTGTCTACTTGATTAAAACAAAAAAAGTATTCTTTAAATCCTCAAAAATTATTCTTATTTTGAAATAGTAGCTATATTTAGATATAATTCACATATCATACAATTCACCTGCTTAAAATGTACATTTCAATGTTTTTTCATATATTCACAGCATAGTTGTGTAGTCATGACCACAATCAATTTAGAACATTTGAAAATTAATCTTATGGGTAAATCTGAAACTAGCCTCAGTCACACCAATAACTAGAGGGCCATATCAGAAAATAGCTGTTTTCAGTGAACTTGTATAGTTTGCAGAGTCTGAGTTGCTAGGCTGACTTTTTTTTTTTTTTTTTATAGAACCTCCTCATAAGTAAACTCTGGAATTCACATGTACTCTTTTTGTTGTTGTTGTTGTTGGGGGTAGGAGTTTATTAATTTATTTTTGCTATGTTGGGTCTTCGTTTCTGTGCGAGGGCTTTCTCTAGTTGTGGCAAGCGGGGACCACTCTTCATCGCGGTGCGCGGGCCTCTCACTGTCGCGGCCTCTCTTGTTGCGGAGCACAGGCTCCAGACGCGCAGGCTCAGTAGTTGTGGCTCACGGGCCTAGTTGCTCCGTGGCATGTGGGATCCTCCCAGACCAGGGCTCAAACCCGTGTCCCCTGCATTAGCAGGCAGATTCTCAACCACTGCGCCACCAGGGAAGCCCCCTAGGCTGACTTTTAAATAGTTCATTCATGAGTACAGGTGATATCCATTGAATTTGGGATCTGGACAAGGATCCTGAACTTTTACATCCATCTTTCTTGCATAAGAGGTTAGAACTATGTGCATGTTTCACTTGAGGTGCTTAGAAGTGTGGCAGATTTTCTGTTGCTTTGATGGTCTTTGTGCTCTTCTTGAATTGAAAGAGGATGCAATGTACCTAGTTTGTCTGGACCACTTTCAGTTTAAGACTGTTATATCAGCAGTAAGCCCCAGAGCAAGAGACCTCTGCATGGCCCATCATGTGGCAAAGACCATGTACACTGCTTCCATGCTTGTATACCCCTTGGGCCCCGGAGTCTTTTTGTTCTTTGTTAGCACACATTCTTACCTGTCTCAGTGCTATTCCCTCTGCCTTGAATACCTTTAATCTAACTGAGAAGTCCTTACTTATCATTCAAGTTCCAGCTCAAATATCTTTTTTTGTCTAATTGATTCCCCTTATTTGTGTTCTCAAAGCACTTTTCAGACCTCTATTTTGATTTCAACTTTCTATTGTGTTGCTAGTACAAAGAAATACAATTAATTTTTCTGTGTCGATCTTATATCCTTCAATCTTCTAAACTCAGTAGTGTTTGTATCTTTTTTGTAGATTCCATCAGATTTCTACAAAGGTGATTATGTTATCTGCCTTTTGTTTCTTTTTCTTTCTTGCATACTGCACCTTTAGTAGGATGCTGAATAGTAGAGAAGTAGACATGCTTGTTTTATTCCTGATCTTACGGCAAAAACATTCAGGCTTTCACCATTAAGTATGATGTTAACTGTAGTTTTTTCATAGATGCCCTTTATCAGGCTGAGGAATTTCCCTCCTATTCCTGTTTTGCTGATAATTTTTATAGTAATGGAAGCTAGATTTTCTCAAATGCTTTTTCTGCATTTATTAAGAAGTTTACATGATTTTTTTTCTTTTTTCTTTTATTCTTTAACTATGCTCAGTTATGCTGATTTTCCAATGTTAAGCCAACCTTTCATTTCTGGGATGAACCCCCAATTGGTCAGGATGGTATTTTTCTTTTTATATATATTTTAGGTTCAGTTTGCTACATTTTTTTGTTAAAAATTTTTTCATCTATGTTCATGAGGAATAATGATCTGTAGTTTTCCTTTCTTATGATGCCTTTGTTTGATTTTTTTTTTTTTTTTTTTTTTTTTGCGGTATGCGGGCCTCCCTGCTGTGGCCTCTCCCGTTGCGGAGCACAGGCTCCGGACACGCAGGCTCAGCGGCCATGGCTCACGGGCCCAGCCGCTCTGTGGCATGTGGGATCTTCCCGGACCGGGGCAGGAACCCGTGTCCCCTGCATCGGCAGGCGGACTCTCAACCACTGCGCCACCAGGGAAGCCCCTTTGTTTGATTTTGATAGCGTAATGTTGGCCTTACTCTATAAATATTCCCTTCTCTTCATTTCTCTGGAAGAATTTGTGTAAAATACATATTACATCTTTCTTAAATGTTTGGTAGAATTCACCAGTGAAGCCATCTGGGTCTGGAGTTTTCTTTGCAGGAAGGTTTTTAACTAAAAATTCAATTTCTTTAACAGATTTTGATTATCTGTTTCTTCTTGAATGAGCTTTGGTAGTTTGTCTTTCAAGTCATTTGTGTCATCCAAGTTGTTGAATTTATAGGCAAAAAGTTGTTCATAATGTTTCCTTATTATCCTTTTGATACTTATAAATTCTGTAGTGATATCACCTCTTTCATTTCTGATATTGGTAATTTGTGTCATCTCTCTCTATTTTCCTAATCAGTCTGGCTGAAGATTTATCAGTGTTAATAATCTTCTCAAAGAACCAGCTTTTGGCTTCATTGGTTTTGTTTTGTTTTGTTTTTTTCCTATTGTTTTTCTGGTTTTTATTTCATTGATTTCCATTCTGTTCTTTATTATTTCCCTTCTGTTTACTTTGGGGTTCAATATATATATAAAATTTCTTAAGGTGGCAGCTGAAGCCATTGATTTGAAATCTTCTTTGTTAATGTGTTTACTGCTGTAAATATCCCCTAAGTACCGCTTTAGCCACATCCCATAAATTTGAAATGCTATGCTTTTATTTTCACTCCATTCAAAATACTTTTAATTCCCCTTTTGAGATCTTTGACCTGTGTGGTTTTTTTGTTTGTTTTTTTATTTTGGCTGCGCGGGCTTCTCTAGTTGTGGTGCACAGGCTCTCTAGTTGTGCTGCATGGGCTCCAGAGCACGTGGGCTCAGTAGTTGCGGTGCGTGGGCTTAGTTGCCCAGCGGCATGTGGGATCTTAGTTCCCAGACCAGGGATCAAATCCACGTCCACTGCATTGGAAGGCGGATTCTTAACCACTGGACCACAAGGGAAGTCCCGACCTATGTGTTTTTTTAAATTGCAGTATAATTGACTTATAACATCGTGTAAGTTTAAGGTGTACAGAGTGTTGATTTGATGCATTTATATAGTGCAATGTAATTAATACCTCTATCATATCACATAATTATCATTTCTTTTGTGATGAGAACAATTAAGATCTAGTCTCATCAACTTTGAAGTTCATAATACAGTATTGTTGATTATAACATTTATGCTCTGCATTTAGATCTCCAGGACTTAATTTATCTACTAGTTGCTAGTTACCTGTGTGTTATTTAATTTCCAAATATTTGGGGTGGGGGTGGTCCAAAAATCTTATCTGTTATTGATTTCTTGGGGGATTTCCACTGTGGTGAAAGGACATACTTGTATGACTTGAACTCTTTTAAATGTATTGAGACTTGTTTCATGGCCCAGAATATGGTCTGTCTTGGTAAATGTACTGGGTGTACTTAAAAAAAAAAAAGTGTATTCTGCCGTCATTGGGTGGAGAGTTACATAAATGTCAGTTGGGTCAAGTTGGTTGATAGTGTTGCTCAAGTCTTCTGTTTCCTTATTGATCATCTATCTGATGGCTCTGTCCATTATTGAAAGTAGGGATATTGAAGTCTTCAACTATTATTGCCGAATTGGCTATTTCTCCCTTGAGTTTCGTCAGTTTTTGCTTCGGGTATCTGGGTCTCTGTTGTTAGGTATGTATATGTTTGTAATTGTTACATCTTCATGATAATTTGACCACAACATATTTTTGTAAATGAAGTCTTATTGGAATACAGCCATGCTCATTTGCTTATATATTATTTGTGGCTGTTATAATCTTACTGATTTTTCTGTCAACTTGTTCTATCAATTAGAGAGAGAGGCACTGAAATTTTAGACTATATATTGTGGATTTGTTTATTTCTCCTTATAGTGGTATGTGGTATGGATAAAGAAGATATGGTATCCCACTTGATCATGGTGTATGATCCTTTTAATATATTGTTGGATTTGGGTTGCTAACATTTTGTTGAGGATTTTTGCATCTATGTTCATCAGTGATATTAGCCTTTTTTATGATATCTTTGTCTGGTTTTGGTACCAGGGTGATGCTGGCCTCATAGAATGAGTTTGGAAGTATTCCTTCCTCTGCAGTTTTGAGACGGATAGGTGTTAACTCTTCTAAATGTTTGGCAGAATTCACCTGTGAAGCCATCTGGTTCTGGACTTTTGTTTGTTGGGCGTTTTTTTAAAATTACAGATTCAATTTCATTGCTAGTAATTGGTTTCTTCGTATTTTCTATTTCTTCCTTGTTCAGTCTTAGGAGATTTTACATTTCTAGGAATTTGTCTGTTTCTTCTAGGTTGTCCATTTTATTGGCATATAGATGGCTGTAGTAATCTCCTATGATCCTTTGTATTTCTGTGGTGTGAGTTGTAACTTCTCCTTTTTCATTTCTGATTTTATTGATTTTGGCCCTCTCTCTTTTTTTCTTGAAGAGTCTGGCTAAAGGTTTATCAATTTTATTTATCTTCTCAAAGAACCAGCTCTTAGTTTCATTGATCTTTTCTATTTTTTTAGTCTCTATTTCACTTATTTCCATTTATTCATTTCTTTCTGCTCTGATCTTTATGATTTCTTTCCTTCTATTAACTTTGTGTTTTGTTTGTTCTTCTTTTTCTAGTTCCTTTAGGTGTAAGCTTAGGTTGTTTGAGATTTTTCTTGTTTCCTGAGGTAAGCTTCTATTGCAATAAACTTCCCTCTTAGAACCGCTTTTCCTGCATCCCATAGATTTTTGGATTGTTGTGTTTTTGTTTTCATTTGTTTCCAGGTATATTTTGATTTCTTCTTTGATTTCCTCAGTGATCCATTGGTTGTTTAGTAGCATATTGTTTAGACTCCATGTGTTTTTGTTTCTTGCAGTTTTTTTCTTATAGTTTTCTTATAGTTGACTTCTAGTCTCATAGTGTTATGGTCAGAAAAGATGCTTAATATGATTTCAGTTTTCTTAAAGTTACCGAGGCTTGTTTTGTGGCCTAGCATGTGATCTATCCTGGAGAATGTTCCATGTGCACTTGGAAAGAATATGTATTTTGCTGCTTTTGGATAGAATGTTTTCTCTCTATATATATGGTCTAAGGTGTCATTTAAGGCCAGTGTCTCCTTACTGGTTTTCTGTCTGGATGATCTGTTCATTGATATAAGTGGGGTGTTAAAAGTCCCCTACTGTTATTGTGTTACTGTCAATTTCTCCCTTTCTGTCTGTAAATATTTGCTTTATGTATCTAGGTGGTTCTCTGTTGGGTGCATATATATTTATAATTGCTATATCTTCTTCTTGGATTGATTCCTTGATCATTATGTAGTGTACTTCTTTGTCTCTTGTAACATTCTTTGTTTTAAAGTCTATTTTGTCTGATATAATTATTGACACCCCGTTTTCTTTTGATTTCTATTTGCATGGAATACTCTTTTCCATCCCCTCACCTTCAGTCTGAGTGTATCTTTAGATCTGAAGTGAGTCTCTTGTAGGCAGCATATATATGGGTCTTGTTTTTGTATCCATTCAGCCACTTTGTGTCTTTTGATTGGAACATTTAGTCCATCTGCATGTAAAGTAATTATTGATATGTATCTACTTATTGCCATTTTGTTAATTGTTTTGGGGTTGTTTTTGTATGTCAGGTTTTGTTCCTTTGTTCTTTTTTTGTTCTCTTCCCTTGTAGTTTGATGACTGTCTTTAGTGTTATATTTGGATTCCTTCTCTTTTTGTGTGTGTGTATCTATTATAGATTTTTGGATTGTGATTACCGTGAGGTTTATATTTATCGATCTGTATATCTCTTTGATTATTTTAAGTTGCTGATCTCATAATTTCAAATGCATTTTATCAACCCTGCATTTGTACTCTCCTCCCCGTATGATTACTGTTTTGACATCATATTTTACATCTAATTGTTTCATGTATCCCTTAACTGCTTATTGTACATACAGATGATTTTACTACTTTTGTCTTTTAACCTTCCTATTAGCTTTGTATGTGGTTGATTTACTACTTTTACTGTATATTTGCCTTTACCAATGAGATATTTCCTTTTGTAATGTTCATGTTTCTAGTTGTGGTCTTTTCTTTTTCACTTAGTGAAGTCCCTTTAACATTTCTTATAAAGCTGCCTTTGGTAGTGCTGAATTCTTTTAGCCTTTGCTTGTCTGTAAAACTTTTGATGTGTCCATCAAATCTGAATGAGAGCCTTGCTGGGTAAAGTATTCTTGGTTGTAGGTTTTTCCCTTTCATCACTTTAAATATATTGTGCCACTTCCTTCTGGCCTGCAGTTTCTGCTGAAAAGTCAGCTGATAGCTTTATGGGAATTTCCTTGTACGTAACTTGTTGCTTTTTCCTTGCTACTTTTAATATAGAATTGCAGATTAAAAGATTTTTTTTTTGACTTCTCTGAAGGCATTATTCTGTTATCTTTTATCATCCTGTGTTACTGATGAGGAATTCAGCTTATCCTATTTTCCTTCCTTAGGTGATTTCTTTTTCTCTATGGAAGCTTTCAGAATTTTATCTTTTTAAAATGTCATGAGAAGATGTTAAAAAAAAATGTCATAAGAATGTGTTTGGGATACTTTTTTCTGAGGTGATGCCTTAGGCTGGAAAATAGGCAGGGCCCTGGATACTTCATTTCTGCTTCAACCAAAGTAGCTTTTATAAATTGCTCTTCTGCGTAAGATTTCACTGCTTAGGAGGGATACACACACATACACACACAATTTGCAATCTAGAATTCCATATTAAGTCATATATATACACATGTATCTCTCATTTCCAACTCATTTCCTTGGGATTTGAGTACTGACTAGTTTTTGCTCTCTTGCAGTTGACAACACTTATAACAAAGAGGCAGAAAAAGAAAACCTGGTGGAAGAGTCCATTCCAACAAATGCTTGTTCTTCTCTGAAAGTCAAAGGAACCACATCAAGAAATATTCTAGCTCAGCCTCAGAGGTAAGACTGTTTTGGTGTTCAAAAGTGGTGGTTATATTAATAACGTTCGAAGAAGAGTTACTGGAGCACCTACTGTGTGTTCCATACTACATTAGACTCTTCATGTTACCTTATTTAATCTTCATAACATTTATGAGTTGTAGGTAGCATGCTTAATTTATAGATAAGGGCTCAGAGGTACTAAGTTGCTTGCCCAAGGCAGATTTATTTCAGAGACAGGATTCAGACTGATCACTTTGGTTCCAAAGTCCTTGCTATTTGCGCTGTCAACATGGGTTGCCATTTACATTTATTTGTATGGATATGTGGCAGGTTTTTTTTTTTTCCTGTGTATAGGTTGTAAATAAACTTCATAAGGGCAAGTGTCATATATCCTTAGTACCTAACAGTGTCTTGCAGGAGCAAAGCTGAATAAAGTCTTGAGTGAAGGGGTGGATAGATAGGTGGGGTAAGCTGTACTCTTGGTACTAGGAACCTCTGAAAATCCAATGTCTTTGAATGTTGCACTTTGTATCCGTATCCCCTTTTTAACCAAAACAAAGCTGTTAGTCTTAATATTAGTTGTCTTCATATGGTACTAATCAAAAGATTATTTGAATTAGATTTTTAAAAACTTTCACTTGGGAGTTCCTGGTGGTCCAGTGGTTAGGACTCAGCACTTTTACTGCCATGGCCTGGGTTCAATCCCTGGTCGGGGAACTAAGATTCCACAATCCTCACAACATGGCCAAAAAAAAAAAAAAAAACAACTTTCACCATCTAATAATTACCACTCACCCATAGAGTTTAAATTCCAGGACTGGGGACTTCCTTGGTGGTCCAGTCGCTAAGATTCCACGCTCTCTATGCAGGGGTCCCGGGTTGGTTCCCTGGCCAGGGAACTAGATCCCACATGCTGCAACTAAGAGTTCGTATGCCACAACTAAAGATTCCATATACCACAACTAAAAGATCCCGTATGCTGCAATGAAGATCCCAAGTGCCGCAACTAAGACCCCGGTGCAGCCAAATAAACAAATAAATATTTAAAAATAAATAAATAAATTCCAGAACTATTTAATGCTTTATACTTTGATGTCAACAATATTGAGGAATGGCAGAGTATTTATAATACTATTGCTCAGAAGTAATGAAATTACCCTTTACAAAGCCTCATGCTGGTATAAGGGGATCACCTTTTGAAGATGGTATCATACATGCTTATTTTAATCTTTTCTGGTGAAGAAGCCGCTTTTAATTGAAAAATTCTGTGAGATTCAACCAGCTATCACAGGAAATTTAAGAGATTGCTACAGGTTGATTCTATGGTTTCTGTTCCATGTTTAGATTGTTAAGTCCCTATGGAAAAGGGACCCAGTATCCTATAGACTCCTTCAGAGTCCAAGATAGTGCTAGTGTCTTGGCTTCTGCATTTTGAATATGTATATTACTAAAATTGCCTCACATTCTGAATGAAGTTTTGAATGCTTTTTGGAAATGATGGTATGACAGAAAGCCAGCTGTTCACAGAATCAGAAGACCTGAATTGTTTTTGTTTCGTTTGTTTTAAAGGCAGGTATCTCTACTACTCAAAACCTTAGTTTACTGAGAATAACTGTCTCTCTCAGGCTTATTGCAAGAAATGGCCAAGTAGGATAACATGTGGTTAGTAGTTTGTAAATGAGACTGCATTATGAAAATGCATAAGGAGGTAAAACATTAGTGCCATTTATCTTAGATCTCAGATTTATCTTAGTCTAGGGATGCCTAATCTAGAAAAGAATAGCAGATGGAATAGGAAGGTATAGATAACCATACAAATTTCCTACTATTTTCTTCTCACCTGATTTTGATGGATAAGCTAAAAGATGGCCAAAACTCCTTTGACTCAGAATAGTTAAAAGTCAATAAGGCCTTAGTCTATAATAATAATTTTTCCATGCAGATGTTGCTTTACCACATACATTTTAAAAATTCATTTATTTATTTATTTTTGGCTGTGTTGCGTCTTTGTTGCTGTGCGTGGGCTTTCTCTAGTTGTGGCGAGCGGGGCTACTCTTTGTTGCAGTGCACGGGCTTCTCATTGCGGTGGCTTCTCTTGTTGCGGAGCACGGGCTCTAGGCGTGTCGGCTTCAGTAGCTGTGGCTCGAAGGCTCTAGAGTGCAGGCCCAGTAGTTGTGGTGCACGGGCTTAGTTGCTCCACAGCATGTGGGATCTTCCCGGACCAGGGCTCGAACCCATGTCTCCTGCATTGGCAGGCAGATTCTTAACCACTGCACCACCAGGGAAGCCCCACATATATGTTTTAATTTTTATAGTCTCATCCCTTAGCAACTTCTCCCTAAAGACATTCAGTAATTCTTCTCTTGACTTTATAATATCATTGTATATTGAATTTAAGTAGTGGTCCAAAATGGCCATGTCTTCATGTACGTTGCCTTCTTTCCTTGTAATTTTTAATGAAACCCTGTCCATTTAAAAAAAAATAACTAATTTTATTGGGGTATAATTTACATATAGTAAAATGTACAGCTCTTGAGGGCACAGTCTGATTAGTTTTGACAAGTCTATAATGCAACCACGATACCAATATAGAACAAATTCCATCACCTCAGAACATTCCCTTATTCCTCTCCCTTTAAATTCAACTTTTACTGTTCTTTCTGCCTTCTCACTTTCCCGCCTCCCACCCAGAGGCAGCCACTGTTCTGATTTCTGTCGCCATAGATTAACTTTGCCTGTTCTAGATATTTTTATAAATGGAATTGTATAGTATGTACTCTTTTATATCTGAGTTCTTTCACTTAGCATGTGCTTTTGAGATTCATTCATGTCATTGCATATATTAATATTTTGTTCCTTTTTATTGCTGATAATAAATTCTGTTGGATGGATATACCACAGTTTATCCATTAACCAGTTGAGGATATTTGAGTTGTTTCCAGTTTGGGGTTATTATAAATAAAGCTGCTATGAATAGTTTGCCTATAGATTTTTGTGAGGACGTGTTTCTCTTGGGTGAATACCTAGGAGTGAAATTGCTGGACCGTGCTGCTAAGTGTATGTTTATAAGAAACAGAATTTTTCCAATGTGACTGTACCATTTTACATTCCCATTAGCAGTATATGAGAGTATCAGTTGCTCCATATCCCGGCCAACACTTGGTATTGTCAGTCTCTTTAATGATATTTCATTGTATTTTTTTTTAATAAATTTATTTATTTATTTATTTTTTGGGTCTTCGTTGCTGTGCTCAGGCTTTCCATAGTTGCAGTGAGCAGGGGCTACTCTTTGTTGCGGTGCGTGGGCTTCTCATTGCAGTGGCTTCTCTTGTTGCAGAGAATGGGGTTTAGGCACCTGGGCTTCAGGAGTTGTGGCTTGCGGGCTCTAGAGCACAGGCTCAGTAGTTGTGGCACATGGGGTTAGTTGCTCTGCGGCATGTGGGATCTTCCCGGACCAAGGCTGGAACCCGTGTCCCCTGCATTGGCAGGCAGATTCTTAACCACTGAACCACCAGGGAAGTCCCTCATTGTGTTTTTAATTTGTATTTTTCTGATGGCTGATGATGTTGATCACATTTTCATGTGATTACTGGCCATTCATATATCTGCATATACAGTTGTTTTTTTAGTCTGGCTCCCTGGAGTCTCCCCTGTGCCTGAAAATGTTAGTGGTCAGCCAAGACCGAGTAGAGTTTATACTCAGGCTTAAGTGTTCATCCTCTCTTGTTCTCTTGCTTCTCATTTTGCCTCTAAATTTCCAGTTGTTTTGCCAGCCCTAATGTTTGTCTTCTGATACCTAAAGCTAGTAAGACTTTAGCTGTGTGCCATTCTACTATATACACATTGGGGAATGCACTGAATCAAATAAAAACCAGCGAACTCACCAGTGTCTTACCTAGTGCATTTATGTCTTTTAAGGATGGACACCTCACCAGTTTCTGCTTTTTCATGGGGCCCCCCAGTCTCCTCTAAACATGCATAGTTAGCATATATAGTAATACATAGGAATTTGTGCAGAGTTTTGGCTCAGACTTTGGGTGATACCTTTTCTGTAGCTCTTTCACTACCGGGACTTTCCTCCTGTTTCCAGCTGCTGTACTGGCCTGAATTCTATCTTCCATTATCTACGGCCAGTGAGATTAGAGTTTTCTGCTGCTGGAGCTGCCGCATTTGGGGTGTGCCCTCAGGCAAAAAAGCTACTAACTCATAACTCTTAACCTTTGTAGTTGCTTTTCATGGATAAATGTTTCTCTTTTTTCTGCCTGCTTTTGGTCACTTTTCAGTGCCTTCAAGTAGTCATATTTTTATATATTGTGTACATTTTGTAATAATATGCAAGAATATTTGCATGATAAATGCACTCTGCATTACTCCATGTAATTGTTTTTATGAGTACTTTTAGAGATTGATATGAAAATATTTGCAGATGAAAGATCTGAAATTTGGGATTTGCTTCAAAAGCTAGGCGGGCGTGGATGGAGGGAAAATTGACGGTGTGATTGGCTATAAGCTGAAATCTTTAAAGCTGAATGATGAGTAGTACCTGGTGGTTCATTATTATTCTCTTCACTTTTTACTAAGTTTTAAATTCTTTATGATAAAGATTTTAAAATTAGGTACTCTATGCAATCTAGTAAAAATTTGAATATATACTAATACATCTTAAGACATGAGAGAAATTAAACAAGATCTAAATAAATGGCAGGACATAACCATGTTCATGGTTTGAGAGACTCAGTAATGTAAGTATGTCAAATCTCCTTATCTGATGTATAGATTCAATGCAATCTCTACAAAAATCCCAAAGGTTTTCATTTTGGACATTGATAAATTGATGCTAAAATTTATACAGAAATGCAAAGGTCCAAGAATAGTCAAAATACTTTTGAAGTGTCTAGTAGATAGCAATATTATAAAGCTACAGTAATTAAGACTTTGTGGTATTACCCAAGGATAAATGAGACCAATGGAATCAAATAAAAGCTTACTCTCTCATATATGGACACAATATATGACAAATGTGGTACTGCAGACCTTTGGGGAGAGGGTGTTTTTATTTTTCCCCCTTCAATAAACAATGATTGGACAATGGATAGCCACATAAAACAAAATGAGAATTAGCTCCTACCTCACTCCATAGAAAACAGTCAGTACAAGGTGGATTGTAGATCTAAATGTGAAAGCTGAAGCTCATGTAAGGAAATATAGGAGAATATCTTCATGACCTTGCAGGGAAAGATTTCTTAAATAGAATCCACACAGAAAAACACTGATATGCTTTTAGGGAAGGAGGTTGTTGTATTTGAGCATATTTGTCTAATCAGATGATACCATAAGGAGAGTGAAAAGCCAAGCCTCAGATTGGGAGGAGATATTTGTAACACTAAAAACCTACAAAGGGCCTCATATTCACAGAATATAAAGAATTCCTACTAATCAATTAGAAAAGGATTGACAATGCAGTAGAAAACAACCAAGAGACTTAACTAGCACTTTATGAAAGAGGATGGCCAAATGGCCAGTAAACATGTGAAAAGGTGCTCAGTCTCACTGGGAAAAGCAAATTAAAACCACAATGAGTTTCTACTCTATACCAATTTTATGATTAGAATTAAGTCATCTGACAATACTAACTGTTTTGGAGAATGTAGAGCAGTGTAGACTTTGTAAATTAGTCAGAGTAAGCATAAATTGGTACAAGCACCTTGGAAAATAACTTTAGTTGATAAACCAATGTCTATCAGTGACCTAGCAATCTTACAACTTAACATACCCAACAGCAATGTGTACATCAAGAGACATTATGTGAGAATCAACAGTAAGCTAGATAAACAATGGTATGTTCCTACAATGAACATTACACAGCATTGAAAGTCAGTGAATTCGAACTACGTGAGTCAGTGTGGTTGAATCTCACAAACATAATGTTGAGTAAAATAAACCAAGACAGAAAAAATGCTTGCAGTAGTCTGATTATTACATAACGTTTTTTGTTTCCTTTCCAAACTAACAGACCATGTTTATGGAATGCATGTTTGTATGGTAAAATGATAAAGAAAAAGTAATCATTACTGTAAAAGTCAAGATAGCATCTGCTGCCAGTGTTTTGTTTCTTAGTCTATGTGGTGATTTCATGAGTCTTCACTTTGTAATCACTTAACTTAATTTTTGTTTTGTGTACTTTTTGTTATGTGTTATATATTTTAACAAAAATAGGGGGCCATGGCTAAAAGAAAGCGGAGAAAATAAACACTTGGTAGTAAATTTCCAGGAGATCTGATTTCTAATTTTAAGTCTGACAGCAATTAGCTGTGTAACAGGGTCAAGTCACCTCATCTTTTTTTACTTTTACTCATACTGCCAAAAGGAGGGAGTTGTACTAGGTGATTGCCAGTGCCTTTTTACAAAATTAAATCAGCTCTATTGAGGTCTAATTTACAAACCAATGCACTTAAGTACCAACATTTTATGGTGAATTTTCAAAAATTATCAGTAAGACAAGAAGGTATTAGATTTTTAGAGCAGAAATAATGCCACTTTTTTTTTTTTTAGAGCAGAAATAATACCACTTTTTATAGCCCTTTGTAGTTTGACATATTTTCACATTTCTGAGGAGTATTTGCATATACAGTAGATGTATTCATTACAAATAAGTTTTGTCAATTCTTCTACCATAGAAGATCTCTTAGACTCTCTGCTCAGAAGAATTTGGAACAGAAAGAAAAACATCATGTACAAATGAAAGCCAAGAGATGTGCTACTCCCGTAATCGTCAATGAAATTCCACCCTCCAAAAAAATGAGAGTGTAAGTAGCCACAGCTTCTGTTTATTGACATAGATTTTACTCCATTTGCTCCTATGGTAATAGCAAGCAGAATACGTGGTGCTTGTTCTTATTTTTATCAGTTAGGAATGTATTTTGCTGAAGGTAATAAAACCTCTCTATTTAACTAGAGAGGTTTAAAGAATAGTGATTTATTTGCTTCACAGAAGTCTGAAAGTAGTTTGCTTTGGTTTAATGACATCTCTTTGAGTCTTAGGGTTTTTTTTGATACTTGTTGCTCAAGATGGCTGCTCTGTGTTTCTTAGCTTCTTCTTAGTGCTTGTTGCCTCATTATCTGAAGATAGCTACTATATCTCTAGGTATCATATCCATGTTTGAGAGAAGAAGAAGAAGGGTCTGGCAAAGAAAGAGGGGCAGCACCCATATCAGGAAAGTGAAATATTTTCCAGAAACGCTTATGTTATGCCTCAGTTGACTGAACTGTAAATTAGATCCCCTCTAGTTGCAGTAGAGACTGTTGAAGCAAGTACAATACTTTTGCCTTCATACATTGCTGCCCCAAGCAAAATTGGGGTTCTGTTAATAAGAAAGAAAGTGGAATAAATAATGAGAAGACAACTAGCTGTCTGGCATTTGTTCATTTGATGATGAGCAGTTGGAATCTCTTCCTACCCTCCTGAACCATCACCAGACAGCTCTTACCCTGACTTCTATTGGCATTCTCAAAGTTTACCCATTGTAGCCATTGGTATATATGATCTGATGATACTATTGGAAGAATCTTGCTGTTGAAGCATGGTTTTTGTCCTAAAGAATGAGAAAATTTAAGCCATGTGTGGTAGATCTGGGGAGGAGGGTAGAGCAGGATATGCTGTAGGGAATTGAGAGGATATTTTTTGTCCTTTTCAACTCAAGTTCTCACAATAAAAAGAAGCCAGAGGAAGAGGAAGAAAGCAGTGCTCATCAAGATACTTCTGAAAAGAATGAGTCTTCCCCAGAGAAAGCCAAGGGCAGACATACTGTGCCTTGTATCCCACCTGTAAGGTATGATTCTATCCTGAATTTCAGCTTTAGAGTCAGTAGAGTAAAATTACAAATGGGGGGTGCTTCCCTGGTGGCTCAGTGGTTGAGAGTCCGCCTGCTGATGCAGGGGACACGGGTTCATGCCCCGGTCTAGGAAGATTCTACATGCCACGGAGCGGCTGGGCCCGTGAGCCATGGCCGCTGAGCCTGCGCGTCCGGAGCCTGTGCTCCGCAACGGGAGAGGCCACAACAATGAGAGGCCTGCGTACCACAAAAAAAAAAAAAAAATTACAAATGGGTACATCTACAGTCTGTTTGATGCACATGGAGCTTGGGAAACTCCGAAAGCCGTAACCATGGTAAAGTAAATTATTTTATGTCCTTGTGGGTGCTTGAGTGTTCCAGATTGAAAAAAATTAACTATTAAAACAAAGGTAAAAGAAATATAGAAGGAAAAAGTTAGTGAAGGTTCTTACTACCTAAATTACACAGTTTTTATTTTGCCAAGCTCCCTTCTGGACTTTACTCAAGTAAAATACATATTTTTATAATCAGTGTATAAGCAATCTTTGGGTTCTGCTTTATTCACTCGCTATGAGACTATTTTATTTTCTGTACTGCTACAAAATCTTCACATTTACCCTTTTTTTGATAGATTGTTAGCATTCTATCAAATTATATTTAACTATTTCCTGTTGAAAGTGCTGTTTCCGATTTTTCACTATTATAAGGAATCAATGAACATCTTTACAGGTAAATCCGTTTCTTTGACTAGTCTTCTCAGGATAAGGAAAGAGAAATTCCTTGATCTAAGATTATGGTCAGTTTTCTGGCTATTGATATTTATTGCTAATTTTATTTCCAAAATGAATGTGTGAATTTACAGTGCCATCAACTTTGAATGAATATTTTTATTTCCTTGTAGTCTCATCTGCATTGAATTTTTTTTACTTTAAAAATTGTTTCAGATTTAACTGATATGTTGATGGCATCAAATTATTTTAATTTTTATGTGTTTGCTGACAAGATTGTATGACTGTTATTGTAAGCATCTTTTCCAAAGTTCCTCTTGGGTGAATCATCTGTTTTCCTTTTCTATTTATCTATAAGTGGTCTTAGTGATGTTCTCATTACTAAGAATGGCTGCTTTATTTTATTGTTATTGTTTTTTTAAGAATGGCTACTTTAAATTGAACTTTTGCTATGTATCCAGTATTTCAGAAACATTATCTGATTTAATAGTCACAAGTATTCTGTGAGAACAAGTATTCATATTACCCATTTTACATTGGAGAAAACTGAGGCTCACAGAGGTTAAATAGTTTTCTCAGGATCACATAGGCAGAAAATGAAACAACAGGGTTGGGATTTGAATTCTGGATGGCTTTACTCCTAAGTCTGTTCTCTTTATCACAGTATATATTTTATGTATATTAACCTCTTGCCATGTTTGTTGAAAATATTACTACTGGTATTTTAGTTTTAGTTTTTCTTGTGGCATAAAAGTTAATCATTATATAGTCAAATTTGTGGATATTTTATAATATCTTCTATAGTCTATTTTAGCTGTTTTTTCAGAAACTTTTTCAATATTTTGGAATAAATTTTGTATCTTTTTTTCATAGTGTTATCTAAGTTAATATCAATTTATTAGGTAATACTTTTTGATTTTGATGGTTATTTTATCACAGGTTAAAAATCTAATCTATATAATGCCTTTAGATTTTTTTTAACCACTGAGTCTCTTTCTCCTCTCCTCTCCTCTCTCATCTCCTTTACTGATTTGCCTTTTAGGCAGAAGATTCTAAAAAGTACTGAGGAGCAAGAGTTGGAGAAGAGAATGAAAATGCAGCAAGAGGTGGTAGAGATGCGGAAAAAGAATGAAGAATTCAAAAAATTTGCTCTTGCAGGAGCAGGTCAGCTGGGTTCTGGTTGAGTCTGATTTACGAGGGGGTGCTTCTCATAATCTTGGTAGGGTTTTTGAAGTCTCTAAAGCACAAAAGTCTTTCTTGGTCAGTAGTCAGCATAAAAAGATGTGTTTATTTAGAAACCTGGACATGGGTACCATTCATGTCCCAGTGATCATTCCCTAGAACATTTTACATATGTTGGTCCTTTCTTAGAGCATGCTGTTCCTCTCCATCTCTAACTGAAGAAGTCACACCCATCTTTTGAGGCCTTTTTCCATGAGTCCTTACCTCATTTCTCTAAGTGGAGTTAATTCCTCCCTCCTTTTTTCTCCTAATTCTTTTTCTTTGTATTAGAATAAGAAGGAACTAGGATTGAGACAGAAGATAGAGCAATTGGGCAGACCAGCTTTTTGTTATTGTCTTCCCATTTTATCCTAGTCAGAGGAAAAGACAGCTGAGTGAATCCAGTTGTAGTTATGGAGGAAAGTATAACTGAGAGAGCTGAAGGGATCAGAGTTCTCCTTTGCTTTGGCATAATTATCATTGGTGGAGTCAAAGCTGTGAAGCTCTGCTTACTGGGTTGAAAAGCATCTCTGGAGTTTATAGGGTATCCCTCTTAGAGGTGCTTAGTTAAGTGTGCTTTTAAAATCAATTCATAGCTTTTCCTATCAAAAGTATTCCAGTTTCTCTGTCTCTAGGGCTATGACCACAACTGGGAGGTGAGATTCTTCTCCCCTGTGCTACCTTATAACAGTTTGCCTCTGACCGAAAGGCCTCAAACCCAACAGTACTAAATGAATAAGGCACATATATTGGTGTCCCTGAGGACTGTTTCAAGTGTTGGCTTTTATGTAGAGAGTAAACAAAGTTAGATCCATGGTAATAGAAATACCAAAGGGACTGGATAAAAGGGGACTTACTTTATGTTCTCTATTCTTAGTGTTATCTGTGTGTTTTACTCTGCTCCCTCACTCAGGGCTCCCTGTGAAGAAATCAGTGAGCCAGGTAACCAAATCAGTTGACTTCCACTTCCTCACAGATGAGCGAATCAAACAACATCCTAAGAACCAGGAGGAGTATAAGGAAGTGAACTTTACATCTGAACTGCGAAAGCATCCTCCGTCTCCTGTAAGTTGATAGACTAAATTAATATTCTTGTTAATAATTCAGTGAGGATTCTGGTGTAGTATTTGTGGTCACTTAGTTACAATAATATAATTGAGAGGAGCATATGTTTTTGAGTTAAGATAGGTCTGAATCCTCACTTTGCCCCTGTTAGCTGTGTAATCTTGGATAAATCACTCTATGTCTCTGGGAAGCATCTTATCAAGTTGCTGTGAAAACTGAATTGAGAATTTACACAAAACAGATAGAATTATGTGTGGCAAATTGTAGGTACAGGCTTGTTACAGGTTGTGCTATAACAAAATTTTTGAAAAAATCTTGTGTCTGCAAAGTTGTGTGCAAAATATAACAACAGGGTTTATGGGGAAAATGGGATTGGGGCAGACCACTCAAATCCAGTTTTGTGGGCCTCCCTGGTGGCGCAGTGGTTGAGAGTTTGCCTGCCAATGCAGGGGACACGGGTTCGTGCCCCGGTCCGGGAAGATCCCACATGCCGTGGAGTGGCTGGGCCCGTGAGCCATGGCCGCTGAGCCTGCGCGTCCAGAGCCTGTGCTCCACAGCGGGAGAGGCCACAACAGTGAGAGGCCCGCATACCACACACACACACACACAAAAATAAATAAATAAATCCAGTTTTGTTACCAGAGCACTAACAAAAACAGTAACAATCCTAAATAAAAATCCTAGCACTAAGAATTTCTCCTTGCATTTGCAGTCACCATCATGACTTGTTGAAGTCAGTCCTTTGCAGTCTTAAATCCTGGGGTTGTGCTTCTTCCTTTGGGACGTAAGTCCTTGAAGAGTTTTGTTTCCAATCAGAGGCCAATTTTATCAAAATTAATGACCCAAAGAGTAGGCTTCTTCATCAGTCAGTTTTTGGTAGGATGTGTGGAGAGAATTTGATTCAGGCAGCTGCCTGACCTGATTCAGGTCCAGAAGCCCAATTAAAAATTTTTAAATGGGACTGGGGATGGGATACCTTTGCAGCTTTTTTCGCTTCTAAGAAAACTTGCTCTTGATTGCTTCAAAACATTAACATGCTTGGGAAAAATCACCTTATGTACTCTTACAGAACAGATAATTTGTTAAGTGCTAGATGCTGTCTCCCCCTTTTCACTTTATTTTTATTTTTAAATTTTTTTGGCCACGCTGTGTGGCTTGTGGGATCTTAGTTCCCCAACCAGGTATTGAACCCGCGCCTCCTGCAGTGGAAGCACAGAGTCCTAACCACTGGGCCGTCAGGGAATTCCCCTCTCTCCCTTTTTAAAAGATGGGAATAGACTGTTTATAACCCTTGCTCAAGGACTGACAACTTAAGAAGAATAATAATCTTGGCTTTACACAGGCCCTTTTTCTTTTTTTTTTTGTGGTACACGGGCCTCTCACTGTTGTGGCCTCTCCCGTTGTGGAGCACAGGCTCCGGACGTGCAGGCTCAGCGGCCATGGCTCACGGACCTAGACGCTCCGCAGCATGTGGGATCTTCCCAGACTGGGGCATGAACCCATGTCCCCTGCATCGGCAGGCGGACTCTCAACGACTGCCCCACCAGGGAAACCCCGACCCTTTTTCTTTTGAACCTTTTACTGAGTCTGTGGCTTGTGGTAGATCTGAGCTCTTCCATAACACTTCATTTGGGGAACAACTTCTTTCTTTTCAGGCCCGCGTGACTAAGGGATGCACCATTGTTATGCCTTTCAACCTGTCCCAGGGAAAGAAAAGAACATTTGGTGAGACGGCTTCTACGTATGTGCCCCTTGCACAGCAGGTCGAAGCCTTCCATAAACGAACCCCTAACAGATATCACTTGAGGAGCAAGAAGGATGATATTAGTAAGTTTCTTTCCAGTATCATACCTGGCTGGAGCCTCCCCTAGAATTCCCTTTCCTTACATCTTAGGTGCAAATTTGCCTTTAGTTGAAATCCTCACTCTTGAACTAAAGCATGGCATGTGCCTGTATGCAGACAACAAATGTATACATAGTTGAGCATTTCTCAAACCACCCAGCTATCTGTCCACTTATACCCATCAACCACCTTGATCCTCCTGATCAATAATTGGCCAAGGGGAGTTAAATTAACCTGAGATGTCATTACACATCAAGGCTATCTTTACCATGTGTCAGTGTGCATTTACTCACCTACAGAAAATGAAAGCATTCCATTCACTTGAGGTTGTGTGCTTTTTGTTCAGCAATTCAATAAATGTTTTACCACTACAAAGCAGACACTCTCTGTGGTGTAGGGAGTATAGAAGTGAGCAGAACGGACTTGGTGCTACTCCATATCAAGTTTCTAATTCAGTGAGACAGATAAACAAATAGATCATTACAAATTATGATAAGTGCTGTGCATGTGGAGGGAGATGTAAGAATCAAGGGAGGTGCGAGATAGGGAGAGCAGGTCTGTATGCTGAGAAGTCCTTAGCAGGGAGAGAAGATGAAGATAGAGGAGAGAAAAGAGATAACCGATGATTAAGTCCCTGTGCAGGCAGGTAGGAGAGGGATACTTAGCACAAGTGGAGTGATTGTTCTTTGAAAGGAGGGTGGAAGAGAGCAGTGGGTGCAGGTGCTGCTGAGTTTGATCTATATTTCTGTTTTTGTGCCAGTACCATGAAGAGGCTGTCTTTTCTTCATTGTATATTTTTGTGCTGTTGAGTTTGTAGATTTGGTGGTGAACAGATAAGAGTAATCTAATCTAATAGCATCTATCTTTATGAAAATAATTCCTACGAAAAGAAGGTAAAGAAGTTTCAGGAGTGGAGGTGTGGTATACAATAGTTGTCAAGAGTGTAGGTAGTATTCTGGATAAAGCAGAATCCGTTTGTTTTGACTTTGAAGGTTTCTAAATTTTTTCTGCCTTTGCATAGGCACTGTTTAGTGTTATGTTAGGTAGCCAGATGCATTCCTTTAAGGACAGCATTTCCTAATATTGTTATTATGTTCTAGTAACCATTTGTCAGGTTTTATATTATGAAAATAATGAAATGTCTTTCTTTATTCTAATGGAAATGTAAATATTAACCATGACTTTCCAAATACATGACTGTTAGAGTCTTATATACATTGCTCTTAGAATCTTGGTCCTGGCAAATAGAAAAATTATTTTCTGCAATTTTTATTTAAAACTTTGTACCATTATAGCTCAAAAATAGTTATATGTATACTTGAAGGCTGGCTTATTTCTAACATAAGTAGATTTGGTTTCCATCTCCCACTGTTAGGTAATAAGGTCTAAATTAGAGGATTCATTCTATGTAATTATGAAAATTGACAAGGTTGCTTCTGGCCAGATAAATCATTATTTTCTGTGAGTGGTGGTGATGATCTTAATATTGATGCTTTGACATAGTTTTTTCTTACTTTTTCCATTTGACTTTCTGTGAGAGGTGGTCTTGATGTTTTGATGTAGACACTTTTAGGGAATTCATAATATTGGGAGTTATTACTAGGTCTTTAGAAAGGCCTTATTTTAAAGCTGGAATAAGTGAAAATCTTATTTGTCAGTAACAAGCAAAATAGTTGGCACTGTCAATAGAAAGTCAGTACAGGCCTGTGCAGTGAAAAGGAATCCATCAGGCATAAATGGATTTCAGATTCAGAAGATGATAGCAGAGTTTACCCAAGGGCTGCCTTCATCATACTCTTCAGTAAACAGTGATAGGGGAGAAAGGACTGAATGTTTATCAGATTGACTGACATGAGCTGAGCTGAGTGTAGAGGGCCAGCCACTCTGTGGTTTGGCATCTCTGGGCTGCCTAGCTGAGTCAGCACCTACAGGTAAACGGGGTCTTGGAGAGCTAAGTGAATGTCTGTGATCTTGGTTTACAGCTCTGTTACCCTCCAAATCTGTGGCCAAGATATGCAGAGACCCACAGACTCCTGTGCTGCAAACCAAACAGCGTGCAAGACCTGTGACCTACAAAAGTGCAGCAGAACAGGAGGCTGAGGAGCTCGAGAAACTGCAGCAGTAAGTTTCACTGCCAGTGTTTGAGGAGGAGTTCCAAGAACGTGCCTACCTTCTTTTCAGTTCTGTAAGGGGGACAGTTAACTATTTTTCTTGCCTTGGGAATTATGGCATTTGAGCTACAGGCTTTGCCTTGCCACTGTGATGAAAGGATTGAAAGTGGGAATATGGAGCTGTCCTGAAGTGTAAACTGGTAAAACACTATTGTGGAGGTTGCAGTGGGAGAACTTACTTATGATTCCAATAAGGAGTGTCCTCTGAGGTTAATTTAGGTAGATCTCACCCTTTTATGGCTACCCAAGGGAACTGGAACTTAATGTGATTAGTGCTAGAGTTTGTCTCCTGTATTCTTCTTTCTTCCTTCTTGTACTTTCTTTTTCTAAAAAAGTTATTTATTTATTTATTTATTTGGCTGCGCCATGTCTTAGTTGCAGCATGAGGGCTCTTTTAGTTGTGGCATGCGGGATCTATTTCCCTGATCAGGGATCGAACCTGGACCCCCTGCATTGGGAGCTCAGAGTCTTAACCACTGGACCACCAGGGAAGTCCCCTTCTTTTACTTCTTTTTAGAAGGGGGAGTTTCCTCTTGCAGAGAAACCGCAATCTTTAAAGTGGTGGGAATATTGGACTGTCGCATTTATTCTTTGCTCTAGAGGTAGAGACAGTGGCTATGAAGAGAGTTGAAATTTTGTTGTGCATGATGGGTAATCTTAATGAGTATTATTTTTCTGGTTTTGGCTTACTTTGTTGTTTATGCAGTTTTCATTTTATTAAAAAAAATATTTTTTGTGGTTGTCACTTAAACTCTCACCTTACAGATACAAATTCAAAGCACAGGAACTTGATCACAGAATTCTTGAAGGTGGGCCCATCTTGCCTAAGAAACCGCCTGTGAAGCCATCCACTCAGCCTATTGGCTTTGATTTGGAAATTGAGAAGAGGATCCAGGAGCGAGAGTCAAAGAAGAAATTGGAGGATGAACACTTTGAATTTCATTCTAGGCCCTGCCCTACTAAGATCTTGGAAGATGTTGTGGTAAGAGTGGGGAGGCCCTGCGAGCTGGCAGAAGTGCCCTGCTCATAACCACAGATCCACCCATTCACAAATGTTTGAGTAGATACGTGATCAGGGCATCATATTAGGAGCTGTGGGTGATAAAGAGACATGTCAGAGGTGGATTTTGCTCTCAGGAAACTTAAAGTCCAGTAAGGGATACAGTATAGGTATAAATAATATAAAGAGTGACAGAAGTGCTCTAAGAGAGGTGACAGTTAAAAGTGCTGTGTATTCAAAGGAGATAATGATTTCTTCCAGATAGAAGGTTCAGGGAATGCTTTATGGAGGAGGAAGCATTTGATCTGAGCCTTGGCAATGTGTAGTAGTCGTCCTCATCATCGTCATCTTCCTGTCGTTACTGTCCTAATAGCTGACACTTTCACTATGTGCCAGGCACTGCTCCAAGCCCTTTTTGTATATTAACCCATTCATTTTGATCAGAACCCCTTCAGGTTGTGTACTCTAATTCTCACCAGTTTCAGATGAGGCACTTGAGGCACAGAGAGATTAAGTAGCATTCCTAGGGTACTCAGCTGGTAATTAGTGGAACAAGTATAAGAATTCAGGCACTCTGGCTCCAGAGTTTGTGACCTTACACTTCATTTTATTGCCTCTCCACTCTATGGTGGAATTTGGACTTGTATAAATGCAAATGAAATGGACTGGCCAAGCATTCCAGGCAGTGGGAGTAACATAAAAAAAGTCCAAAGGTGGAAAGCATGGGGTGGCTACTGGGAAATGTAAATGGGTCATTTAAGCTGGAGAAAAGAAGTATATCAAGAGGAGCACCTGGAACCTAGATTAGAGAAGTGGGTTGTAGTTTGATGATGGGCTCACAGTCATGATTTTAGAGAAAATATACAATGAAGAAGAGATGCCACAGTCAGAGAAGAAGTAATGGAGTTCAGCACCTGCATAAGGGCAAAGATGGTTTTCAGGTATAATTCCGGGCAGATGGGGAATCGTCCTCCTCCCAGTTTGGATCACCTTATGTCCAGGTACTAAGAACTGTTTTCCCGTCCTCTTTCTTTTTGCTTATCCTTTAGGGTCCCCACAGTTTTAACTGAAACTCTGCACCAGTTGTACGGTTGGCCCTCCTTATCCATAGGTTATGTATCTGCAGATTTAACTAACCACGGATTGAAAATATTCAGGAAAAAAACTAGAAAGTTCCAAAAAGCAAAACTTGAATTTGCTGCTCTCAGGCAGCTATTTACATCACATTTACATTGTATTAGGTATTATAAGTAATCTAGAGATGACTTAAAGTATACAGGAGGATGTGCATAGGTTATATGTATATACTACACCAATGTAAAGGACTTGAGCATCTTCGAATTTTGGTATCTTTGGGGGTCCTGGAACCAATTCCCTCAGGATACTGAGGGACAACTGTATTACCTTTGACTGGCTATTTAGTTTTGTTTATTTTCTTAGCACTAAGTCAGAAGCAATCCGAAGTTATATTTTCCAGGCTTTAAAAAAAGCATGATGATGCTTACAAATGGTTCTTCCTCTCTTCCCTCGCCGATATCTTCTTTCAATTTGAGAGCTTTCTGCACATGAGACCTCTTTTCTATTCACAACGCTTTTCTTTTTCTCTTTTTCTTTCTTTTTTCTTTTTTTCTGTGATGCATACGTATGTTAGGCCAGACTCTGTTACAGAAACTTTTTTTTTTTTTTTTTTTTGCGGTACGCGGGCCTCTCACTGCTGTGGCCTCTCCCGCTGTGGAGCACAGGCTCTGGACGCGCAGGCTCAGAGGCCATGGCTCATGGGCCCAGCCGCTCTGCGGCATGTGGGATCCTCCCGGACCGGGGCATGAACCCGCGTCCCCTGCGTCGGCAGGCGGACCCCCAACCACTGCGCCACCAGGGAAGCCCTGTTACGCAAACTTTTAAGAAACCTCTGCTCACTCAAGTGATTAGTCTCCAAGAGCTGTGCCTTCTTTGTCATTACCTGGTGAGGAAATTGTTCTGAATACAACAAGGGAACTGTAGTTTGTATGCAGACCTCAGAATCCTAGACCCAGAAGGGCTCTGTTTTCATTTGACACATCAGAAACCCAAGGCCCAGAAAAGAGAAATGACTTCCATGAGGCTTCTGTAACGTGCATTTGGCACCTTACTTTTAATAACATCTTTTTCTCCAAGCTCCTGGCTTTTCCCCCTGCTACAAGTTTTTTGTTTTTTATTTAATTTACCTATCACCCTCTCGATTTTTACTGTATTCTTTGTATCTCCTACACCAATATTGACTTTAATTGACTTTATATATTCTTAAAATCATCAACTCATTTTAAAAGTAATTTTAAGGGGAACATTTAAATCATTATGTAAATGGAAAATCAGTACTTTTTGCCACGAATAACAACAACAATAGCTAATACTTCTATAAAGCTTATGTGCCAAGTTTTATTCTAAGCTCTTTATATGATAACTTACTTAATTCTCATAACAACCCTATGAAGTAAACACTGTAGATACTATTATCAGTCTGTTTTGTAGAGGTCAGATAACTTGCCCAAGATCACAAACTAGCCAGTGGCAGAGCTGGGATCTGAATATGGTTCCAGGGTCCATGCTCTTGTGTTAAAATAGAAGGTACCTTTTAAACTAAAAGGTTCTTAGGAAAATATGTGATTATTATTATTTTTTTGTGATTATTTTTTTAAAAAAACATGGCCTACATCCTTTTCCATATCACTGGTATTACTTGAACTCCATTTTTAGAAACACTGATTTAGGAAATTGGTTTGGCAGTTTGTTGTACTTTGGAAATGTTGGGGTGAAGTGGTAAGTGGGGAAGGGGACTAGAGTTCATTAGGAGTTAAGTGAGATCTTAGAGTAGCATTGTACCAGGTAAGGCCTTGTTGAGAATTCTGGATAAACAGATGAGCAAAACACTAGGTAAGTATGTTAGATGCTACTGAATGGTAGGGAAGTGATTACCAAATCCATCTGGTTCCCAGAATCCTCTGGGATTTTATTATATAAACAGATTCCCGGGCTCCACCCCTGGAGTTTTGCTTTGTTAGGTGCAGCATAGATTAGAGAGAGCCCTGATGAAGACCTTAGTGTCTGACACACAGTAAGCAGTCATGTTGTTAATAGTAATAACTATTGCATGCTTACGTTGTACTGAGTGTTTTGTGCAGATTATCTTATTTATTTCTCATAACAACTCTTAAGAGATAATGTTCTTTTTTTTTAACATCTTTATTGGAGTATAATTGCTTTACAATGGTGTGTTAGTTTCTGCTGTATAACAAAGTGAATCAGTTATACAATGTTCTATTTTTAACCCTACTTTTCAGATGAGGAAAGAGATGCTGAGAGGTGTCTAGTATGCAGAACCAGGATTTGAACCTGTCATCTCCTTAAACACTTATTCTACCCCACAGTGCTGTTATCATTGTTTATTTTGGCAAATGCAGTTTCTGAGTTTGATGCTGGCTCTTTGCAGCTCTCTCCCTACTGAAATTTTCAGTGACATCACTTCAACTTTTGGATTCTAGAGAAGCAAAGCAGAAAAGGAGGCAAAGATGTATTTATTCCCTTCCACTCTTCTTCATTTTTTAGAAAGGGAGGCTTTGAAAGAAGAATGTGGCTTGCCCATAGAAACGTTTTTAAAAGTTGGTGGCAGAACTGAGGTTAGGTGTCTTAACTTCTAGTGTTGGACCCTCAGGCAGCAGAAGAGCCTGCCTCCCAGAGTCCGAATGCAGCTATCTGTCTGACACTGTTGTCCCCATACGTGTCCCCTGGTGCTGAAGCTCTCTTTCCATGCGTCCTTATGGTGTTTCTTGTGCTCTCCAGTGAGTAATTTTAGCAGCAACATTTTAGGGACCTGGGGAGACCAGCAGGCTTTAAAAAAAAAATTTTTTTTTTCATACTCCCTGAGATATAACATTGCTTCATGGTAATCTCCTAATTGCTCTGGAACAGGCCTGAGAACTTGTCCCAGGGCACTTGGGGGCATATCCTGCCTTAGGGAGAAGTGCTCACCCCTAACATCCCATCCCCCATCCTGGGCTGCTTTTCCAAAATGTGTCATCTGTCCACCCACATTGCCCACTTCTTACCATGTATCACCTCTTTAGAGATACTTTCCCTCAGCTTCCTTTCAGAGTTTTCCCCATTATCCTTCAGCTCCACATTCTGTTGGGTTTCTTCAGAGCACTTGTGAAAATCAGGAAATACTTGATTTGTTACTTTTTTATTGTCTCTTTCCTCCACTAGAATGTGAACTCACTGATAGCAGGGACCATGTATATCTGTACTGTTCACTCCTGTTTCCCCAGCACCTAAGCATCACAGCATGGGCATTGCTATATTGGATAACTGCATGAGCAGCAGTACAAGCTGAAGTGCACCGGCCTGTGTTAGACACTGGGAATTCAAATGGAATTAGGCACAGCCTTTGTCCTCAAAGCTTTCACAGTCTGGGAGAACAGATCGACATGTAAACAAATAAGGACAGTAATGCTAATCGACATATGTTCATTGAACAATTACTACTTCTTGTAGGTGCTGTGGAGAATGCAAAGGAATGCAGTTGGCAGTATTGCTGCCCTCAAGGAGCTTATAACTAAAAAACCTTAAAATAATAGAACAAGAAGCCTCTTGTTCTATTGGGTCTCTAGAAACCCAATGTCTTTTTCTTTATTTCTGATTGAGCCCCTATTGGCTTTGATTGCAGTGGAGATGGGGTGTGGATAAATAGTTGCTGCAAGGTTGATTTTCATAAATCACCTTTCCTTCTCCCCCAAGTAATTATGAGGATTGATCCTACTCGTAAATATCTCTTTCATGGCTTACTTATTAGAGATTTCTTTTAAAATGCACATCTCTCTGTTGGGAGGATGCAGAGAGAGGGGAAAAATAGGAAAAGTGACATTATTTTAAAACTGAGTCCTCAGATATTTATTTCAATTACTATATTTTATGAAAGGAAAAAAACCAAGGACTAAAAGGCTATCTCATGTTATACAGGTTGTACAGACTGGAATCAGAGCTGGGCTAAAACAGATCTCTTGACTCCTTGCTCAGTGTACTTCCTATTACCGCGTATCCTTGACTGTGTTCGAGCTACAGGCTGGTGTCCACAGGTGTCCAGGATGTTGTAAAACAACAGATTTTTGTTGTGTTTTCTGGCAAGCATTATTTGAAAACCCATTTCATAGACTTTTGTCACTCTGATTACAAGTTCTGCTGTATTAAATTTTACTATACTAGTGATTCTGGTTTTCTTTAGAAAATGTATGAGAACTTTCACAGCAGAATGAGCATTCCCTTTACAGTGGTCACCTTGAGAGTTTATTAATTCTTTCCAAAGATTGATATTGTAGAAAGCATTTTGGAAAAGCCACTGGTCTTGGATCCTGTGGCACAGTCTTTTGGATCTCTTCAACGATGGCAAGTCTTCATATTTTAAAGATTAATTTGCCCTTAGGGGCTGGTCTAAAGTCATTGGGAACTAAAACTTCTGAGTGGTCTAAAATAATAGAGCTGGAAACAATTTTGCTTTATTAAAAGTAAAGATTGAGCAATTGCCTTGCATGGCCCTAAAACTGGCTTTGAAGGCCACTCCAAGAAAGATATTCCAAACATGTTTGGAGTAGTTGCAGCATTGTTGGGATTAAGAAGTCTCCCAGGGTATAAATTAGAGTCCAAGAGTCTTCAAGTCCAAGGTATAAATTCTGTTATTCATGCTTACTGTATTCATTCAACAAACATTTCCTGAATGCCTTATGCTTGCCAAGGTCTGTGTTAGGTATTAGGGGTTGATGGAATAACAGTCCCCACTCTCAAAGCACTCATACGTTAGCAGGAGGAGATGAATACCTAAATAAACAAGTGCAATGAAGTTTCATATGTACCATGATAGACTATATACAGGGGAGAGTGGGGTCAGTAGGTCTGGAGGAGTGGAGCGATCTATTGAAAGGTTTTATCAGAAAGGAGATGCTTTAGTGGAGGCTTGAAAAGAAGGGTTAGATGCTTCCAAGCAGCCAGAGCATTTCTGAGAGAGCATAAGCAAAGGTATTGCATTGTGATGAGAACCAGTGTTAAATTTTGGTAGCTGTCAGTAGTTCATTGTGGATGGAGGGTGATGCCTAAAGAGGGGCAAGAGATATGCCTGGAAAGTCAGGCAGGGTTCCAAATTATGAAACACCTTGTTCTTCATGCCAAGGAATATGTTGTACTCTTGTAGGTAGGCAGTAGGAGCCATTAAAGAATTTTAAGTCAGGAAGTAACATCAAATCTTCTGACTGTATAAGAAGATGGACTGGTGGAATGAGAGAAGCTGAAGGACTGTTAGAAGGCTAGTGGAATGGTACAGGCAATAGATGATGTGGCCTGTGTCATGACAGTGAAGAGTTAGAGAGGAAGCAGAATAGAGAGCTGATGGGGCCAGCATATGGATGTGGGTATAAGAAATAAGGAGTTACTGAGGATGTCTCAAGGTTGTTTTGATTTTTTTTTTTTTTGTGGTATGTGGGCCCCTCACTGCTGTGGCCTCTCCCGTTGCAGAGCACAGGCTCAGCAGCCATGGCTCACGGGCCCAGCCGCTCCGCGGCATGTGGGATCCTCCTGGACCGGGGCATGAACCCACGTACCCCGCATCGGCAGGCAGACTCCCAACTACTTCGCCACCAGGGAAGCCCGATTTTTTTAAAATTGATCTGGTCATACACTTCATGTAGGATGGTAGCTCTAGAGATACCATTTTGCAGTTAGGGTTAATTGCCAGATTCATGATAGTGTAAACTCTATGAGAGTTAGAATTATGTTAGTTTTGAATGATGTGCATAGTATGGTATACATAATTCAGTCTGAAAAGATTTGAGATGTTGGCAGTGTTTGGAATCACAAAGGGGGAAAAAGTCTTGGGAGAAGTTGAATGTATTAGAATTAAGGAATATAGAAATTAAATCCCTCTTTTAATCTACCCTCAAAGAGATGTGAGAGTTAACAGCTTGGTGTTCTTTCCATATTTTATTTTCTATGCTTAGATTAATTATATATACATTTTATTTTATTTTTTTAGTGTATACGCAAGTATCTTTTAAAAATTTAATTCAATTCAGTTAATTTATTTAAATAAATTTTTTTGGAGTATAGTTGATTTACAGTGTTGTGTTAGTTTCAGGTGTACAGCAAAGTGATTCTGTTATACATATACATAGATTCATTCTTTTTCAGATTCTTTTCCTATATAGGTTATTAACAGAATATTTAGAGTTCCCTGTGCTATACAGTAGGTCCTTGTTGATTTTTGATGTTATATATAGTAGTGTGTGTGTGTTAATCCCCAGCTCCTAATTTATCCCTGTCCCCACCACCCTTTGATAACCATAAGTTTGTTTTCAAAATCTGTGAGTCTGTTTCTGTTTTGTAAATAAGTTCCTTTATATCATTTAAAAAAAAGTAGATCCCACATATAAGTGATATCATATATTTGTTTTTCTTAAAAGACATCTTAAAAACACACAGAAATAATATTTAATAATAGTATTTTTTGTTTCAGCAACTTGTCCCTCCCCCCTCAACATTATGAATACTGTTCTGTCAGTAATAAAGACTTATTTTCTTCTTTTTGATGACTATAGTATTCTATTGTGTGGATTACCACAATTTTTTTAAAATTATTTTTTATTGGAGTATAGTTGATTTACAGTGTTGTGTTAGTTCCTGCTGTACAGCAAAGAGAATCAGTTATACATATAGCCACTCTTTTTTTAGATTCTTTTCCCATATAGGTCATTACAGAGTATTTAGTAGAGTTCCCTGTGCTATACAGTAGGTTCTTATTAGTCATGTACCACAATTAGTTATGTACCACAATTTAAGAAAGGATTTAGCCAGTTCTTTTTTGATAGATAATAGTTATTTGCAATTTTTTTATTCATTTAAATTTAAAAATGCTGTATTGAAATATACCTAAAAATTAAACTAGAGATCAAATACTAGAGATGTAATGTTGGGTGAAAGAGTATGACCATTTAAAGATTTAGCAGCTAATTCCTAAAGGTTGTACCAATTTGTGCTCTGTACCTTACCCAACTGTATAGGAGTGCCCATTTCTCTTCACCTGTCAACACTGGTATTAACCAGTCTTTTAATTATTACTCAGTCTTGTAGGTGAAAAATACCTTATTTTACTGTATATTTTTAAAAATTATTGAGATTGAGCCTCTTGTATATCTTTGTAAACTGCTTGTTCTTTGTCCAGTTATTTGGCAAAAGGAAATTAAGCTAGCCCTTGCCCCATACATTTTTCCATTTGCCTTTTGAGGTTAATAGTTTTAAATATAAGTTCTTATTTTAGAGATGTATGTGGAATAGGTTTAAGAGAATGGACAGTATCTGTTCTGTTCCTAGATAACATTTGGAAGACATTTTGATTTTGTTTCTAAGGGATTGGGGTATAAAATGGGAGAGAAACAATAAAATATTGACAGTTTATTTTGTAGTGTTTTTCATAAATACCAAAAAAGATTTTGATGAATCCTATTTTTGTTGAATATGCAACTCAAACTATGTTTTTGTTATTTGCTGTTCTTCTGTCATGTTAATCCACCTTTGGAGCATTAATACATAGCAGTCTTAGTTGGATAAGTTAACAACATACTGAAATAACTAGCTTTTTTTGATTCCTGATATGTGAACTTCTAAGAAAGGGATTGATCTCATCACACAGCCTAGTAGAGATTGTTCTAGGATATCTAATTGAGTTGCTTACTCCTTCCAGGGTGTTCCTGAAAAGAAAGTACTTCCAATCACTGTCCCCAAGTCACCAGCCTTTGCTCTGAAGAACAGAATCAGAATGCTCACCAAAGAAGATGAGGTGATTCCCTGGGTTGGGGGTTTCTACTCCTTCTACATAATCAATCTAAGCACTATTCTTTCTTAAACTTAGTGGAATACAAAGGCCATCACTCTTGTCTGGAGTTGTCTTAACAATGGGTATGAATGATTGATCACCTGTTTTTGCTCTTCCAAGAACAAAGTAGTTAGTAAGGGTATGAATCTTTTGGCTTTCAGTGGTAACTGGTTGTAACTTATTGGAGTTATGTTTGTTTCTGTTGCATTGGAAATCACCCTGTTGTAACGTGGATCAAAAGTTCCCAAGACCTATACTCTATTTTGCCTCAGCTATTGTCATCATTCAGTGAGGGACTTTTAAAATTCATACTAAGCAGTTACATCCACCCTGTCCTTAACTATCTCCATTAATCCAAGGGTTGCAAAGGTGACTGTGTGGGGATGGTTCATGAAGTTGGAATATATAAACTGTCATTGATCAGGCTAGTTTCTTGTTACATTCCCCATTTTATCTATAAATATCCAGAGTTAGGGTAATTTTACAGCAGATCTCAGGCATAAGCCTTTTTATAGGTTCATTTGAAACTAAAATACACAGTAATCTTATGTTACCAGCTTGAATCCAATCAACTTACTTGGTCCTATTCTGGGTTTGGCAACTGGGAATACTCCCAGTCACATGTTTTAGTGGAGTCTGAAGTCTGGGTCAAAGAAGAGGCCAAGGTATATGCTTGGTTAGTACTTTTCTTCTGTTCTTCATTTTATTCAAACTGTTTGATCTCATTTAGTTTTTACAACCTTCCTGTGAAAAATTTTAGATCCTTTAAGGGTAATTGTGTTAGTTTATCAAATGCTTTCACACTGGTTTCACCCCTGAGAGTTGGTAGATACCCCTCTTTGATAGAAAAGGAAGCTAAGACACCTGAGAGGTTGAGTGACTTGCCTTAATTAATGACTTCTCTCATATAATGTCTTCTGACTCCACATTCAGAGGAGGTGAGAGAGAGCAAGGAATCTTGTTTCTAAACTGCATTTTTTTTCTTTAGGAAGAGGAGGAGCCAGTAGTGATAAGAGCTCAACCTGTGCCATATTTTGGAATGCCTTTTAAACCCCAAATCCCAGTGGGAAGAACTGTGGAAATATGCCCTTTCTCTTTTGATTCTCGAGACAAAGAACGTCAGTTACAGAAGGAGAAGAAAATGAAAGAACTGCAGAAAGGGGAGGTAGGTGTTTCCATTTCTCCAAGTAGCATAGTACTATTCTTTGATCCCTCAAAGGTAGTCTTTTATGTTGCACTTTTAACTATAAATCACTGACTTCCTTTGATCCCTCTAAGAGCCTTATGAAGTATAAATAGGGCAAGTAATTTAAAGTGCCATTAAATTACTTGCCCTATTTATACTTCATAAGGCTATTTAAGTGCCATTCTGGCACAAGGAGCTTAAGTGACTTGCCCATGATCATGCTGCTGGTCATTGGCAATATTGGGAGGAAAACCTTGATTTCCTTTGAACCCATTACTCTTTCTGCTACACCATGCTGCTTTGAAAACTGGCCTTTCCTATTTTTTAGATTGATCCAAATATTCTGGAGCAGCTGTTGCTTTCTGGCTAGAAAGGCCTTATCTTAAATCTTACATTTTCTTTTCTATTAGGTGCCCAAATTCAAAGCGCTTCCTTTGCCTCATTTTGACACCATTAACCTGCCGGAGAAGAAGGTGAAGAATACAACCCAGGTTGAGCCTTTCTGCTTTGAGACTGACAGAAGAGGTGCTCTGAAGGCACAGACTTGGAAGCACCAGGTGGGGATGGGGAGAGCAGCTAAAATGTGAATTGTTTGATTGTTGATTTGTTACAATAGGTAGACCCACTACACTGAACTTCTGGGAACTAACATACTGGATTATTTTAGGGGCTGTCACTGTAATCAGGGGTCAGCAAACTTTTTCTATAAAAAAGTTTGCTATATATTATTTTAGGTTGTGCAGGTGGTCTCTGTCACATGTTCTCTGTGTATGTGTGTTTCAACCCTTTAAAAATATAAAAACCATTTTTAGCTCAAGGACTATACAAAATGAGGTTGCAAACTGGATTTGGCTTGCAGCTTAAGTTTGCTGATCTCTGCTGTAAGTGATCACCTAGGGAATGTGAGAACTGTTAGGCTTTTTTTGTGTCAGGAGATTCTTAAAGACCTCATCTATTCCATTTATTAGACTTGTTCATTAAATGTTCACTCCTTTCTGTTGGTGGTTTTTTTTTTTTTTTTTTTTTTTTTTTTTTTTTTT
>NW_006771517.1:1995389-1997315 GCF_000442215.2 Lipotes vexillifer | reverse complement strand
TTTTTTTGCGGTACGCGGGCCTCTCACTGCTGTGGCCTCTCCCATTGCGGAGCACAGGCTCCGGATGCGCAGGCCCAGCGGCCACGGCTCACGGGCCCAGCCACTCCGCGGCATGTGGGATCCTCCCAGACCGGGGCACGAACCCGCGTCCCCTGCAACGGCAGGCGGACTCCCAACCACTGCGCCACCAGGGAAGCCCTCTGTTGGTGCTTTGATAAGAAACTGAGAGGTGAGAATAGATTCTTAATATGGTGTGTTGTTTTCGCAACATAGTGTGCTATTTGCTCTTTATAGATGACAGGTGATTTAAAACAGTCAGTTGGTTGTTGGCTGGTTTAATTGGATCTAATTCTGCCCCGTCGGGAAAAAAAATTTCCTGAATCCCTAAATTTGTCAGTATTGATATTGTCTCTTATTCTGGACTCTGTCCAAAAGGGGCTCTGGCCTAATCTTTGTTTGTAGAAAGTCATCCCTCTTGAAGCCCAAGAGATATGTTTGCTTAAGTTACTAAATGTAGGCTCCCTGTTGGTACTGTTCTCTAGGAGAACTTAGGACAGTTGCTTTGGAAGCAGTGAATCTCTCGTTCAAGGACCATGACATAGAATGTCTGTATGTGGGATATTTTCCATAACAAAAAGATTTTTTTAAGCTTTTCAGTCATACATAAAAGTAGAATAGTATAATGAACGCCCATGAACTGTCACCTGGTTTTCTAGGGATCAAAACATGGAAAATCTTATTTCATCTCACTTCTACCTACTCATCTCTATACCGGATACTTCTGCCTATACAAGATTACGTTGAAGCAAATCCTAGGTGTCATCTCATTTCATCCAAAACTACTTCAAGGTGTAACTTTAAAATATAAGGATTAAAAGAATTTCATAACCACAATACTATTATCACACTTAAAAAGATGAACAGTAATTCCTTAATAGTGACAAATAGTCAGCATTCATATATCCCCTAATCTCTCATTTTTTAAACAGTTAAATTGTTCAAATCAGGATCCAGAAAAGGTCCACATTTTATATTTGTTTGATAAATCTTTAAATCCCTTTTAATCTAAAGGCTGCTCTACTTGCATTTTATATGTTGAATAAGCTGGATTGATTTTCCTATAGTTTTTTTTATATGAATAATATGACCATTTATTTTAAAAGTATATGTGTTTACATGTATATGATATGAAAGGGGTTATACACTAGAATGTTAATAATAGTTATTTATGGTGGGGTTATAGGTGACCTTATAGAATTTCATTTTTAATTTTCATCCATTTTTTTTTGAATTTTATTTTTTTATACAGCAGGTGCTTATTAGTTATCCATTTTATACATATTAGTGTATACATGTCAATCTCAGTCTCCCAGTGCATCACACCACCACCACCACCACCACCACCACCCCCTGCCGCCACTTTCCCCCCCTTGGTGTCCATACGTTTGTTCTCTGTATCTGTGTCTCTTTTTCTGCCCTGCAAACTGGTTCATCTGTACCATTTTTCTAGGTTCCACATATATGCGTTAATATACGATATTTGTTTTTCTCTTTCTGACTTAGTTCACTCTGTATGGCAGTCTCTAGATCCATCCATGTCTCTACAAATGACCCAGTTTTGTTCCTTTTTATGGCTGAGTAATATTCCAATGTAAACATGTACCACATCTTCTTTATCCATTCGTCTGTTGATGGGCATTTAGGTTGCTTCCATGACCTGGCTATTGTAAATAGCGCTGCAATGAACGTTGGGGTGCATGTGTCTTTTTGAATTATGGTTTTCTCTGGGTATATGCCCAGGAGTGGGATTGCTGGGTCATATGGTAATTCTACTTTTAGTTTTTTAAGGAACCTCCATACTGTTCTCCATAGTGGCTGTATCAATTTACATTCCCACCAGCAGTGCAAGAGGGTTCCCTCTTCAAA
>NW_006771517.1:1967935-1995363 GCF_000442215.2 Lipotes vexillifer | reverse complement strand
CACACCCTCTCCAGCATTTGTTGTTTCTAGATTTTCTGATGATGCCCATTCTAACTGGTGTGAGGTGATACCTCACTGTAGTTTTGATTTGCATTTCTCTAATATTAGTGATGTTGAGCAGCTTTTCATGTGCTTCTTGGCCATCTGTATGTCTTCTTTGGAGAAATGTCTATTTAGGTCTTCTGGCCGTTTTTGGATTGGGTTGTTAGTTTTTTTAATATTGAGCTGCGTGAGCTGTTTATATATTTTGTAGATTAATCCTTTGTCCGTTTTCAAATATTTTCTCCCATTCTTCTTTGGTTTCCTTTGCTTTGCAAAAGGTTTTAAGTTTCATCAGATCCCATTTGTTTATTTTTGTTTTTATTTCCATTATTCTAGGAGGTGGATCAAAAAAGATCTTGCTGTGATTTTTGTCAAAGAGTGTTCTTCCTATGTTTTCCTCTAAGAGTTTTATAGTGTCTGGTCTTACATTTAGGTCTCTAATCCATTATGAGTTTATTTTTGTGTATGGTATGAGGGAGTGTTCTAATTCCATTCTTTTACATGTAGCTGTCCAGTTTTCCTAGCACCAGTTATTGAAGAGACTGTCTTTTCTTCATTGTATATCCTTGCCTCCTTTGTCATAGATTAGTTGACCATAGGTGCGTGGGTTTATCTCTGGGCTTTCTATCCTGTTCCATTGATCTATATTTCTGTTTTTGTGCCAGTACCATATTGTCTTGATTACTGTAGCTTTGTAGTATCTATTTTTGTTTTTTTTTTTTTTTTTTTTTTTTGCGGTACTCGGGCCTCTCACTGTTGTGGCCTCTCCCATTGCGGAGCACAGGCTCCGGACGCGCAGGCTCAGCGGCCATGGCTCACAGGCCCATTCGCTCTGCGGCCCGTGGGATCTTCCCGGACCGGGGCACGAACCCGCGTCCCCTGCATCGGCAAGCAGACTCTCAACTACTGCGCCACCAGGGAAGCCCCATATTGTCTTGATTACTGTAGCTTTGTAGTATAGTGTGAAGTCAGGGAGTCTGATTCCTCCAGCTCTGTGTTTTTTTTGTGTGTGTGTGCAGTACACAGGCCTCTCACTGTTGTGGCCTCTCCTGTTGCGGAGCACAGGCTCTGGACACGCAGGCTCAGCGGCCATGGCTTACGGGTCCAGCCGCTTCGCGGCATGTGGAATCTTCCCGGACCGGGGCACGAACCCACGTCCCCTGCATCGGCAGGCGGGCTCTCAACCACTGCGCCACGAGGGAAGCCCTCCAGCTCTGTTGTTTTCCCTCAAGACTGCTTTGGCTATTCGGTGTCTTTTGTGTCTCCATACAAATTTTAAGATTTTTTGTTCTAGTTCTGTAAAAAATGCCATTGGTAATTTGATAGAGATTGCATTGAATCTGTAGATTGCTTTGGGTAGTAGAGTCATTTTCACAATCTTGATTCTTCCAATCCAAGAACATGGTATATCTCTCCATCTGTTTGTATCATCTTTACATCAGTGTCTTATAGTTTCTGCATACAGGTCTTTTGTCTCCCTAGGTAGATTTATTCCTAGGTATTTTATTCTTTTTGTTGCAGTGGTAAATGGGAATGTTTCCTTAATTTCTCTTTCAGATTTTTCATCATTAGTGTATAGGAATGCAAAAGATTTCTGTGCATCAATTTTGTATCCTGCAACTTTACCAAATTCATTGATTAGCTCTAGTAGTTTTCTGGTGGCATCTTTAGGATTCTCTATGTATAGTATCATGTCATCTGCAAACAGTGACAGTTTTACTTCTTCTTTTCCAATCTGTATTCCTTTTATATTTTGTTTCTTCTCTGATTGCCATGGCTAGGACTTCCAAAACTTTGTTGAGTAATATTGGCGAGAGTTTTCCTATAGGTTTTACAATCTGGATTTTGCTCATTGTATTCCCAACATGTTGATTTAATATGTTCCTCTATCTCCTGTGTTTCCTATAAATGAGTAGTCAGATCCAGAGGCTTGACTAAATTCTGGTTAGATTCTTTTTGGGGTTGGGAGGGAGAATACTTTACAGGTGATCGCATCCAGGGGTATATTAATGTCTACTTGCTTATTTTTTGTGAAGTTAAGTAGGCCTTAAATGTATCTTAAAGGTATTTTCTAGTTCTCAGTGGGTTCAGATGTTATTAGTCTGATCTACTTAATGTAAAAGGGATTTTAATTGAGTTTAGATTAAATCACCTGCTGTCTTTGTAGATGAAACTGTTCAGAAACATTCGAACTTGAGTCATTGAAATGGTAGTTATGGAAAGTAGTGTGGCTGCTTATCTGACAGATTTTCTTTCTAATAGCTGGAGGAAGAACTAAAACAGCAGAAAGAAGCAGCTTGCTTCAAGGCTCGTCCAAACACCGTCATCTCCCAGGAGCCCTTTGTTCCTAAGAGAGAGAAAAAATCCCTTACTGGTAGTATTTTATGTATTCTTGGGGCATTGGGGCAGAATGGTTAGACTTCCTGGGACTCAGTTGTGTCAGTACAGTGCTGTGTCAACCAGAAGCGTCTGCCTGTAGAGGATCTAGTTTTTTCTCCCCTAATAGCTCTTTATTGAATCCAGCAGCTATGTTGATTTGTAGAGTGTGTTGGGGTCAGATTCATAGAATAAGCACCTGGCATTTCAACAACAATTTTACTTTCCCCACCCAGAGAGTAGCAAGTAAGTGAGGGAGAGCCAGGACTTCTTTCTGGAGTTCACCCTAAAGCAAACCTTAGATAGAAAACATTTGATTCCTTAAGCACTGGGCAGCATTTCAAAAAAGTGGGATTCTTTTTCTAAATCTGTCTCACAATCACTGTGTAGTTTTGAGCAAGCTACTTCACCTGTGTAGGTCTTGCTTTTCTCCTAATTAGATGATTTATAGGGGCCTTTCCAATGATTTATAGGGGTCCTTAAAATTTTAGGACTTTTTGTATGTGGTTTACTCCACCTTTCTCCCAACTAGGCTTCCTTAGAGCTCCATCTTTCTGTTGCCATGCGTATCTATCACTTGCTGGATCTGTGGGGCTGGGTTTATGCAAGTCTTGCTTGTGCACCAATATTCTCTCTGTTTCTGTACTCAGAGGGCCTTTCTGGTTCTCTAGTTCAAGAAACTTTTCAGCTGGCCACGGAGAAGAGAGCCAGGGAGCGGCAGGAGCTGGAGAAGAGAATGGCTGAGGTGGAAGCCCAGAAAGCCCAGCAGTTGGAGGAGGCCAGGCAACAGGAGGAAGAGCAACAGAAGGAGGAGCTGGCCAGACTACGGAAAGAACTGGTAACTGGGCAGCATGAGCGCTGACTAACCCATGGTTGCGTCTGTTTTGTTTTATCTGTACCTTGCCTTGTTCCAGAAAGGATCTAAGGTGGCCTCCAAGGATACATCAAAGTTGAGTGAAAATGAGAAGTCAGACAAACCAGGGGTGGTGACAAAGTTGAGGAGTGAACGAGGCTAAAGATGTGTACATTGTGATCCATGGATCTGCTAAGTGATATAAACAAGCAGTTATTTAACAAATACATTTATCTTTGATCCTGAATTCAGTCAGAATTTCTTCCAGGGATCTAAATAAGGAGGACATCAGGTGCTATACTAGTGCACAGTGATATATTTGTAGGACTCTTTATTTAACTTTTTATTATTGCCTTAAGGCTTAAGGAAACCAATGTGTTTTACAATTAGAATACATAGGTAGGGAAGGACATGGGAATTGTGTGACAACTATATTTTCATTTTCCTCCTAATACTTGACTCAAATTCCTTGGAGTTATAGTGCATATCAGTCCAGGTTACCTTCCATGTTAACACTAGATAATGATTTAAATATTAGTTATCCAAAAAGAAAGCTTAATTCACATTAAGGATCCTTTCACTAGGAGGGCAGCAAGCCACATTAACTGCATTAATTAGGAAGAACACAGTTTTAGATAGAATTTCATATGCTTAGTAAAAGGATGAATATAGCAATATGTAAGTTGTTGAGGTTTTGTCTAAAAGTGCTAAGCCAGCAGCTGATACAGCTGTTGGTAGAGGTGACTGGCCACAGGAGGGCTCTAGGGACAAACTATTAAAGGGACTAGCTTCCTGACAAAATCCAAGCTACCGTATGCTGACTGGATGTACTCACAAAACCAGCCTCAAGTGTTTTGACTTTTCTAAAGCACTTGAATCCTGCCTCTTGTGATTGTCTGTTTCATAGAATTCTCTACTAATCTGGCTTGATTCAGGGTTGATTTTAGACTGTAAGAAGGATGGATGGGACCATGCCTTCTCCTGGCAACCTTTCTTGGTTATTTTATTTTATTTATTTATTTTTGTCCATGCTTTTGATGAATATTAAGACTCAATAATCTTAAGATTGTACTCTGGCAAATTCTTAACATGTATCTCCTTTCTGCTGCAATTGAGTACAGCCCCGTTATACCCTAGTACCGAACAGTCAAACTGGAGATAGGTGCAAGCTGAGGGATCCAGCAAGACCTGAATAGAAACCTACTTGAGCTCCAGAGCTCTTGTGCTTTGCTGCTAGACTGTGTTGCCTCCCCCCAACCCCCAAATTAGTGACTGGGATTTGCAAAACTATACAAAAATGTTCTCAAGAAGAGGAGCAAAAACACCCATAAGTGTAGTTCTCTAACATCCTTATCAATGGTAACTTTATTTTTCTCACTGCAGGTACACAAGGCAAATCCAGTACGCAGGTACCAGGGTGTGGAAGTCAAGTCAAGTGACCAGCCCTTGACCGTGCCTGTATCGCCTAAGTTCTCCACTCGATTCCACTGCTAAACTCGGCTTTGAGCTGTGGACACCGTCTGGGAACCAGAGCTACTCTTCCCATTAAACCAGGAGCCTTCTTTGTCACAGGGGCATGGAGAGAACCCATTTCTCCAGGCTTTTTCCTACCCATGCCTGACAAGTGTGGACTCCAATTTCATTGAGAGCTGTTTTCCTACATTATTGTGGCTAATAATGAGACTCAACTCATGTATGTCTCAACCAGACTCCATGTAGTTATTTCCTTGGAACCATCAGTTGACCTTTAATATGGGTCTTAACTCTGACTAGAATTTAAAGTCTCTGTATCAGTACAGTGTAACTTCTGTTGCCCTTACCCCCCGCCCCCCTTTTTTTCCTATTTTAATCAGAAAATAAAGATAGTTAAATACTGAGATAGGATTTAAGTCATGAATTAAATGAGGAACCATCAGTAGTATGTCAGATTCTTTCCTCTTCTCTATGCAAAATGAATTTAGAGTTAAGGAGCCCTTCGCTACGAGGGGGGAAGCCTCATTAACTGCATGACGAGGAAGAGACTTGACTGACGGGAACCTCACAGCAGCCATCGGCTGGCCTCGGGTAGAGCTTGCTGTTCAGGCACGTTCTTCCCTTGTTGGTGCTGATGATAATAGGGGGCGCTGAGTAGTACACGTTTTAAGTCCTCCAGTGACCTAGACTGGAATAAATATGTTTGTCTTCCCTCCCTGATTTTGTTATTTGATGTTTTTAAATCTGTCCCCCTTTGGAGGTCACATCTTATTGGGGAAGTGGGTACTTTGAGAGGAGGGTCTCGGAACTTTTAAAAGCATAGGCTCTGTCCTTAAAGGAAAGAGCTTTGTGACTTTTTTCTGTCTTATGTCAGAATATCCTTCCATATTTTGTTAACTCCCTCCTAGGAGCCACTCTGGAAGCCTGTTATGCCTTCAAAACAGACTGTGCCTTCTTCTCTAAATGTGTTTTTTCTCATCTGGTAAACTCTTCTTTATAAGACTCAGCTCTAGTAAAATCTTTTTCGTAAATCTTTCCTTGACAATTTGACCTCCTCAGGTAAGGTAAGATTTCCTTCTTTGTGCCTCCCAAATGTTTCTTATGTATATCTCTAGTAGAACAGTTATACCACTGAGTTACTTGTACCTGTTTACAAACTAGTAGAGATGAAGATAACTAAAATTATGTCAGTCCTTGAAGATAAAAATTATGTTAATCATATCTGTATTTCTCATAGTTGGCACAGAATTTGCTAGGTCCATGTTATCAATAGTGTATTTTCTTTTAGACTTGATATTGTTTATGAACTCTACTCTGTACCAGTCATCTGTTCCTGTGCCACGAGATATAAAAGCATCCATCTTCTGCCCAGGCTAGGCCTAGGCACTATATATGATATTAGACCTATGTTATATTCCTTTTGTTTATTCATTCAGTGACCATTATGTACAAGCCATTGTAGATTTAGTGACGGGCAACAAAGCAAGATGTGATTTGCAGATCCCTGGGCCTCCTGAAGGCCCACAGAGTGATACAAAGTGCAGTTCCTTTATTCATTTCCTAGAGATATGTGGTGTACAGTTCCATAACAACTTGTGTAGTTCATTTAACAAATATTGATTCAGTACTAACTATATATACGTTGACACTATTCTAGTCTCTGGGCATATAGAAATGAACAGAAATAGAAGACCTTGACTTCATGGAGGTTACCTTTTAGAAGGGGAGACAGACAATAAACAAGTAACTGTCCTCTTCTGTCAGGTGATAAATGTTTCTCTGATTGACTGTGGAAAATAGACTGGGATGGGGACTTGGGGGCATGTAAGATTGGAAACAGGAAGGTGAGGAGGTTCTTGATGTTGTCCAGGTAAGAGCTGATAGTGGCCTGGGCTAGGGTGGTAGCAGTAGAGGCGATGAGAAATGGTTGGATTCTGAATGGATTTTGAAGCTGTAACTGACAAGACTTGCTAACAGATTGGGTGTGGGGAGAGAGAGAGAGAGAGAGAGAGAGAGATAGAGAGAGAGAGAGAAGATAAGGATGATATTTGGATATCAGCCTCAAACAGAAATAGAGTTCTCCATCCCTTGTGCCGTGAAAAATCCAGTTCTACCCCAGTCCTCATATCTCTTGTGGATTCTGTGGGTGGGGGTGGGACAACTTCCTTTTCTGAACACCTTTTGCTTTGGTTTTTCTCTGTTCATCTCTTGATCCCCTCTCTGTGTCTTTCCTCTGTAGCTTTTCTCCCTCCCATGTATCAGCAGTTCTCTAATAGTTCACTGTCATTCATATATTGCTATCTAGTATCATTTTTTCATATATTTTGTCCATTTTTTGTTTTGGTTGTTTCAGGTAGAAGAATAAATCTGGCCCTCAAGTTGAGGGTTTTAGAAAGAGTGTTATGTATTGAGAATTATGGACCTGTGGGATCCTTCCACCCCATTTGCTCCATTCTGGATTGCCCCCTCTGGACACACCCACATCAGGGTGATATTGTTTGACAGTCTGTTACAGGCAACAGAGAGGGATTATATTATTTCAGAGCAAATAGCTTTTAAAATTAAGATGCCCTTGCTTCCCAGAATTTCCCAATTTCCTGGTGGTCTCCTCCTCAGCACAACCTGTCTAGTATTGAGCCCTTTCTTTCTGGACCACCTCACATGACCTTCATTTTTCTAGGACAGCCTCCCGTTTCCCCTGAAACTCAAACTCTGCTTTTATTTTACAGAGAAATTCAGGTTCTTTATCCCTCAGGCCTTGTCCAAGAGGGAGCTTCTCTTTCAACACTCAGAGGTCACCCTGGAATTTTCCTAAACAAAGAACATGTCCTCTAATAGGATTTACTGAATTCTACTGAGAAATCTGGCTGCCACAATTTGCTTGGCAGTTTTGCAAAACTCCTAGCACATGTGCACATTCAGATTGTTAGAATTCCCACACTTGCTGGGAAGGACTGTTTTCAGTGTTGTTTTGACTTGGTCATGATTCCCCATTGCTAACAGTTTGTGCTAATTAATACAAGATTACCTTTCACTCTTAATTTGGTTGATCATTTTGTTCTTGTGTAATTGCTTTGTTCCCGTTTTGACTGCCTGTTTTATGCTTTAACAGTTCTTTTCCACAGAATTTTGTCCTTGGAAAGTGGAGCTTGAGTGGTGGACACACTGCAGTGGCAGTTGCTCCAGCATTTAATAGATACGTCTTATACACAAACAATTGTAACACAGGATAAGATGTGATTAAGTAACATGAGACAGACAGAAAAAATGCTGCAGGAGTTTAGAGGTTCTTGTTGGAGGTGAGATTGCAGTTCTTAAAGATGTTTCTTTTTTTATGTAAAAATTATGAAAGTAGTATAGTCATCCCTCAGTATCCACAGGGGATTGGTTCCAGAACCCCCTGTGGATCCCAAACTCCACGGATGCTCAAATCACATTTAAAATGGTGTATTTGCATATAACCTATGCATATCCTCCCATATACTTTAAATCATCTCTAGATTACTTATAATACCTAATACAATGTAAATCATTGTAAAGACAATGTAAATTATACATAAATAGTTGCACATGTACAGCAAATTCAAGTTTTGTTTTTTGGAACTTTCTGGACTTTTTTTTTTTTCAAATATTTTTGATCCATGGTTGGTTGAATCTATAGATATGGAACCTGTAGATACAGAGGGCTGACTGTACTGCCTTTTGGAAACAAAACAATACAGACTGTATAAAACAAAACACGAAAGTCTCTTACTTCCCCTACCCCCATTCCTCAGGAGTAACCCAGTATTACCAGTTGTGTATTCTTCCAGAACGTTTTTTATGTACACACACAGATTTATAGAGCATTTTTTATAACAATAAGATTATAGCATTACGCATTTGCCTTTAATTTTAATTTGTTCTTTGAAGGTTATATATCATGTCTTTCAAAATTTGAAAGCTACAAAGGGGTTTAGAGATGGTTGGTGCTGCCAGGTGTGTTCCCTTGCAGAGATGGCGTCAGCCTATATGTATTCATACCTACTCCCTCTTATTTTTCAACAAATAGTGTCATAATTTACACTCTGTAGCTTGCTCTTTTCATATGTGTTCTGCATTGAATAATGTGGTTCAGGCACTACCTTAGGCATGTACTAGCTTTCTCCCTGTCTGAAGTATGAAGCCTCTTATGAGAATCTAGTGACATGGAGGCAGACCTGGTGTGGGGTCTAGATGTCCTGGCCTAGTGACCTCAGGTCCCAAAGGCTCGAGGTCAGGTCAGCAAAGCCTGCTCTTTTAATTCCTCCTGGCTTAGCTGAGCCTTGGGGGTTCATTGGCTTGAGTATCTGATTAAACCTGTGTATCCCCTTAGGTCACTCTTGATATGCTTCCTTTTCAGTTCCCTTCTGAATCTTGTCTGCTGGGGAAGTTCCTCATTGCTGAGAGTAGCAGTTAAAAAAGCTGTCAGCCACGAGGCTGAGCTCCTATTTCTGCACAGGCAGGCTGAGTACAGCTTGGTGGTGTGGATTCAGGTAGGAATTGGTCAACATTCTGAATCCTGAGCTGCCATCTGCCTTGCAGCCTGCTGGGGTGCTCAGTTTAGACAACATATAAAGTTTCCTGGATACGGAACAAACCCAGGCCTATGGAAAGAGCAGGAAGGTTAAAGTGTGTGGTACTTTGAGCAGTGACGAAGGCATAACCAGGGAGCTGACATGTTTGCTCCAATGCCAAGAATTCGAGGACAATTTGTTATCCAGCTTAAGCCATTGTAGTTGCTACAGAAAAGCCTGGGGACAAAAACATGCTTTTTCCTTGTTTTTGTCTTCCTGCATACCCACTCTATTTTCTAGTGCTGTAGTGAAGGTTACTGACCTCAAAAACAGAAATGTCTGATGGTGTTTGCTCTTCTTCTTGCAAGAGAATATGAGGCTGGGCTGCGGTCAAAGCATAGCTCTTATGTGCTGAAGGTATCAGCTTCCTGAAAGGGCTTGACAAATGCTAACATTGTACTTGGAGAAACCATAGTTGGAGGGGCTTAGGGAAATACTTAGGGAAAATACTTAGGGAAATACTTAGGGAAATACTAGGTTTTATCAGGAATTATTTCACCAGACTAAGCCTAACCTGAAGGCGTCACCTACCTTCTCTCTTTTTCTTAAAATTTTATTAAACCGAAGGGAAGCAAAAACCTGGCCTGCGTGATCTGCCAAAACCCATGGGACTGGTATCCCAGAACCTCACAGGCAGGTGTGTGAATGGGTTAAGAATTGTTGCCTAGCTTATTTCAGCACTGATGGTATTCTCAGGGCTTCTTTCAGGAGCAAGGGTGGGAGAGGTATTTTTCAGTGGGTCAAATACTAAATAGTCAGTGGTTGTAAATTGTAATTTGAAAAGCAGTTTAGGGCAGCATTGTCAAGCTTGGTGGTAAGGAACGATGAAAAACCTCTGGCCTGGCACTGACATCCTCTACTCACGGCGTACAGGCACACTCTTACACAGACTAAGGGACTAGAAAGTGACTTTGAATTTGCTCTATATGAACATCTCAACAGAGTTTTGCAATGTTTTTGTTTATAAAATTGGGATTTATTGTTAATTACAATTCAGAAAATACCTGGTAATAGGAGGAAGGAGAAAAAAATCTGTGGTCCCATCACCCACCTTGAACACTGGTGTTTCTCTGTATAATATTTTCTTATATAAAACTTTAGTCTGTTTTTCTACATTGTAGGGGTTTTCTATTTATGTATATATATTTTTTGTATTCTGCTTTTTTTTTAACTTAGCAGAGTAGTAGCTCAAATATTTTTCCTATATTACTGCATACTCTGTAAATACCAATTTTAATAGCAGCATACTGTTCCATCGTCCAGAGTTTGTTTCTCCCCATTGAAAATGTTTGTTTTGCAAAGGATTTTCCTAGGCTATTTATAAGACAGATTTCTTTGTCCCCCTAATGTATTATGTCTGTCTCTAAACTTTAAATGGTTGTTTCAAACCACTTAGTCAATATTTGTAATTAAAGTATTAAAAGAAAATATAATTCCCTCCCAAAAGCGTAGTTAATGACATCATCCTGGCATACGCATTTGCAAATTGGAAACCTCCTTTTGGCTGACATAATGTCAATGTTACTGGGATTGGTGCCCAGCGAAAAGTTTATTGGCATTTAGCAAAGCCTTTCTGGAGAGAATTCTAGTTATGTTAAAGTCTTAGAATTCTACATCTTAAGACAGGCTTACACAGTAGATTGATGTCTCAAAGCCTTCAGACCAGATTTGAAAGGGAACGCCCTTTGTCTTTCTTAACTCTAGCTGAGCTGTGATGTGTCTTTTGGGAAGAGTAGAGGCAGGAAATATAATCTCCTTCCTGGCACTGGCACACTGGGTGACCTTTAGCAAGGCACTCCCCTTTTCTGGACCTCAGTTTCCACATCGTCAAAGAGGAGATTGAATTAGAAAGATAAATAAGGCTCTTTCCAGCTTGAATATTTTCAGATTTTTTTTCTAGGCAATTTGTTCTAACCACATTAGCCCTACTTTAACAGTTATATTTTTCTATAGTCAGCTGCTCAGTCACTGCAAGAGGGTACCTCTAGCAAGCTCCCTGCTCCTAGATTTCCATTTGAACGTCAGTGAAGTATGTTGGAGACCAGTGTACTAGCTCGTTGAGGAGGACTTTCCAAGGGTTGTTCTGGAAGCGGAAATCTAGCCCAGATCACTCCAGGGGACTAATCTCTGAATAATGTCCTCTGACACATGCACATATTTTCTGATGTTTCTCTTGACCTTGGAACTGGTTAAAAGAGGCACAGAATGCTCAATGAATTCTAACAGACTACAGCAAGGAAGTCCCTCCCATCCTTGGCTTTTCCAAGATGTAAGGTTGCTAGTATCCATTCTTTAATTGGTGGCATTTTAAGGATGTCACCTTACCTTGCAGCTCTTCTGTTTCTCTCTGCTGCAGTTCAGTTTTTATAATGTTTGTGGTCGAAAGGACCACAAACAATTTGAGATAATTGTCACAGGGTTCTGAGGGGCACAAAATTATTTAGTGGAATGAACCCTAGATTGGGGATTGGGAGAGTAGCTTGAACATGTCACTTGCATTTTGTGGGTCTCAATTTCTTTATCTTAGAAGTTTAAAATGATGTTTCTAGAAAGGATCTTTCCTCTGGCTTCATGGATGAGAATTTGCTCCTAGCTTTAAAATGACCCAAAAGCAAGTCTTGGCAGCCATGGTGACTGTCATATTGGGCACTTATTCATCCTTGTTGGTCAGCGTGACTCAGTGTGATCCTGCTTGAGTCGTATATTCACTATATTAATTGTCAGTGGGTATGTGTCATCAGGGGTTGCCAGAAGCCCCTGCTGTTTATCCAAAGCTAACAAACTGACAAGACAGGGCCAGCAGCAGCTAGTCAGCCATCAGCGAGAGGAGCAGGGACGCTTCTCAGGAAGGAGGCTCGTGGGAGTTGGTGCAAGCAAGAGAGGCGAGGGATTTGAGTTGAGCTTTTAGAAATCTCATTCTTACTGGGCTGGAGGTTGATGTCTACACTGTAGCCTCCCTGATTCTTATTTGCCCATTAGCCGTTTTCTCTCTCTCGTAATTTGTTACCACTTTGCATAATAGAAAACTAATATGCGAAGCAACACGGCAGGCAGGTAGGAGTTGGGAGGGGCTGTCAGTATCTGCCCACCTTCACTAAACAACTTTTTGAGCCTCTCCCTCTCCTTGAAACATTAGCTGTACCGACCACTACTGGGTCTGAGTGTTTGTGTTTTCCTCACATACATACCAAAACACTCCTCCTACCCAGAGGACCCAGGAAGATGGGTAGGAATTGGCAGGCCAGGAAGCTCAGCAACTTGGGCTGGGGGACTTTTCTCTAGGGCGGTGGTCCTCAGAGTGTCCTGCAGACCAGCAGATCAGCATCACTGGGAGTAGAAATGCAAATTCTCCAGCCCCACTCCAGACCTCTTGAATCAGATACCATGGACCTGGGGCCCAGCAATGTGTTTTAACAAGCCCTGCAGGGGTCTGTGATGCACCCCCAAGTGTGAGGACCACTGTGTCAGGAGATGTCCTGGTGGAGAAAAGGTCTCCCAACTCAAAGGTCCCTATCTATGGACCAGGGAGCCTGCAGCTGTTCTCTCCTGTGAGCCTCAGCACGCAGGCCAAACTAGAGCCCTGTGGAGGGCAAGAGCACGCCTCTCCTCTGAGCTCCCTGGGGAGTCACATTTATGCAGCCTGTTTGTGTTACCCAGGAGAGCTGCTGAATTTGTTGAGTCAGCCAAGACTCTATTGCCAAAATAAAGATGGAAGGAAGAATGCTTTTCCATATGTCCTTCCAACAAGTCATATGACAGATGAGGAAACTGAGGCTCAGCGTTTAAGTTACTTTCCCAAAGTCACACTGCTGGTAAGTGGCAGAGTCAGAATTTGGACCCAAGTCGGTGCCCTCAAGTGCCCTTTCCACTACGCCAGTTGCATCCCTTGAGGGGTTGGATGGACATTCTTAGGAGCTCCTGGAGGATAGGGCCTAGCTCTTTTGGGAATTGAGTGACACTTGATCAAAGAGCCCCATGGGTGAAGAAGAGATTGTTTCTGTCACCCACCAGGGCCAGCAACTCAGGACTTTGGAGCAAGTTTGGGCTGTAGCCCTCATTGAACTCTTGATGTTTCTGTGGGAACCTCCAGCTACACTTCCCAGAGGCTGGGAGCAGGTTCTCTCTCCTCAGTTTCACCCAGCAGCCGTCTGGGTCCTTGCCGGATGCTTGCGTTCCTATCAGGGATGTGGCAGCTGTCAGTCAATTATTAAGTCACAAGCCTCGGCAGGCCTGAACGATAGCCGAGGTGGTCACAGTGCCAAGTGACTGCAGCCAGAAGTGCTTTGCCCCGGCCCATTCCTCATCCTTTGTTTGGACCCCCCTCACCATCCCAGACAGGGCCCTCTTCTCCCAGCAGCCTCTCAGAGCTTGCCATACAGCCCCTGGCTTATATGGTAACCCAGTTCTGCAGACGAGCCTGAAGTGTTATAAATAGCACAATGGAGGCCAGGAAGCCTACCAGGATAGAACATGCATTCCCCCCTTTTTGAGCCATTTCCTAGGATCGTGTGCTGGGAGTGGCTGCTAGTGCAGATAAACTCCAGTTACTCTCCTCTCCAGGGTCTGCACTCTGCACTTGGGTTTTGCTTCTTTCTGTGTTTGCGTTTGTCCCCCGCCCCCACGGGCCCTGCCTTCATGAGGTGGTGCTTCCAAGTCTGCTCCTGGGACGTTTCCTGTTCTTGGAACAGCTGCACCAGCCTGGGGTACCCTCCTGCTACTTGATCCTATAGGGAGGTATCCAGTGGCCATGGGCAATTTTCAGATGACCTTGTTCCTCTGACGTCATTAGATGGCTATTTTTGGCTTTGCTGTTTATGCTGCAGAGAAGTTGGGCTGCAATGGGGGAGAGGGAGAAAGAGTGAAGGAGGGGCCGGACTTGGTTTCTCATTGTCACAGGACCCTACCAAAGTAGGAATGTTTATTCTTCAACATTTACAGAGCACCTACTGAATGTCAGGCGCTGGGGCTACCAAGTTGTGACATAATCTAAGTATTCTTCACTCACCCATGAATTCATTTTTCAGCAGGCATTTACTTTGTGGTATGGAATAGTAATCAAGAGTGAGGGCTCTGAGCTTGATGGGTTGGGTGTAAATTCTGGTCCCACTGGAATCCTGCCTTTGAAACCTTGGGCAAGTTACTCCTCTGTGCCTCACTTTCCTTTTGGAAATGGGACTGATAATAGTGTCTACCTCATAATGTTGCTATAAAGATTAAAGGAGTTAATATCTTTGTCTGGCACATGGTAAATGCACAATAAATATTAGCAGCTGTTATTATTAACATCAGAAGCACCACGTTTTGTACTAGGTCCTTGGGATATGAGGTCTACTGACTTGGTCCCTGTCTGTTCTGAGCCGGCACCTGATCCCCAGGGCCCCAGGTACTGGGACAATACACACAGTCAATACAAGTCAGAAGGGAACACCTTGCCATGTGCACCACTTTACCTTAACTTGCAGGTGCATTCCAGGGAAACAGGTGAAGTTCCTGCCCTGGGAGAACCTCAGAGCAGTGGCTCTCAACGCTGACTGCACATCAGAATCTTCTGGGCAGGTTTGAAAAATAACTTTCTGGACCCCACTCCAAATGCGCTGATTTAATGATCTGAGCCCAGGAGCGGCTCAGACTTCAGAAGTTGTGAAAACTCTCTAGACATTTCCCACGTGCATCAGGGTTGAGAACACAGCCCAGGCTAGAAGGATATGTGTCCTGGAAGTACCCTGCCAGCTGCCTCAGGACTGCCTCAAAGCTGGCCCTCTGACTCGTGGGTTCTCAGATTTGGGGTGTGCATGAAAACCACCTGAAATGCTGGTTATAAGGACAGATTCCTAGGGCCCTACTTGCAGGAGGCTTCATTTTAAACTCTGGGGCCTAGGCACTGAGAAAGTGTGCTGCAGCCATGCCTTCAGCTGAGAAGTCACCCCTGATCATCAGTCCCAAAGACTCTGCCTATGAGACCCTACAGTGTTTCATATCTCATATGTAGCTCTTATTTTCTGTCTTGAATTGTAGAAATCTGTATCCATATTACTATGTCTTGAATTAATATTCATCTCCTAACAGTTACAAATAGTCATTTCAAAAAAATTTGCAAAATCCAGACAAAGCATAAAAATCATCTCTACTCCCACACCTGTATGTGTGTGTGTGTGTGTATATATATACATATATATGCCTCCAGATATTTTCTCTACAAATATTTTTAGCAACAAAAAAGGACCCACTTCATGAATGATTTTACAGTCCTTTTTCACCTAAAATGCACTGCATGGTGATTCTATAGCTTTTCCCCAGTTTCATCTCTGTGTCCCCAAAGTGACCAGTTTATTCCTTGCCACAGAGTACAGTACTGAGGATTAATCTTAGTGATAAAACTCTACAAATTCTGGGCTGGAACAGTGTCATTCGAACTTCCAGAGAAATCTACATCCAATTGGCCACACAGAATGTCCATACATCTCTGCTTACCAGCCTTGAAGGGAAGGACAGGGTACGCGGTAAGGACAGCAGCCTTACCAGGGCTTCCCCGGGGGCTGGTACTGCCAAAGCCCCAGGCTCAGGGGCCCAAGGTGGGAGAGAGCAGGAGAAAGCAGCCCTGAGTGGCTCCCATATCAGGACTGGAGGGAAAGTCGTGAGGGGAGTTGGCTGCTTTCTTTGGAGTCAGAAAGGTCATTGCTCAACTCCTTGGATTTTCCATCACAGCCGAGCAGGGAGAGGGTCAGGCCAGGAAATGTCTCCTCTGAGCCGGTCATTTTAAAGCCTCTTGGCTGGGTCTATTTCCTCCAGGAGCCAGGGAAGCAGTGCCCTAGTGGAGTTAACCCCTCCACGCCCCAGGAATTCTCCCAGGGATGGGTGAGCCTGGGAGCCCAGGCTTCTGGAATGCAGAGCCTTCCAGGGCAAGAGGCCTAAGGAGCCGTGAACTCTGGCTGGAGAAACCTTCCCTCTCGCCTTGTTAAATCCAACAGGCATAATTGCATCCTGCTGACCTTAATTCCTCTGGCGGGTTTAATTGGTCCTGGCACTGTCCCACTTCCTGCCCTGCCCCTGTAGAGGCAAGGAGGGTGGCTGCACAGCTGGTGCAGTGCGGGAAAGCCCCTTCTTAAGGGTGGGCAGGGGCTCTGGCAGCCCCCAGCTGGGTGGGGGAGGTTTCCCTGTGCCCCCCTCCCCCCACCCCGTGCCTCCAAGGGAGCTCTGAGAAGAAGCTTGGGGACTCCCAGGGAGCAGCTGGCTGAGCTGAGCTCAGCCCCAGCGGGCGGGCGAGTAAGCTGCAGGTAATCCTGTGGATCCGGAACCAGGCCAGGCTCTCATCTCAGCGTGAGGGACTGTGGAGTAGCCTGCAGGGACAGCTGAGCCCTCTGGGTGTCCGCATTATGGAGACCTCACACACAGTGCTGCAGGTACCATGCCGAGTACTCTACATACATGTTCTCACTAAATGCTCCCAGCCATTCCGGGAGAGAGCAGTGGGGCAGAGTAGTTATGAGCTGAGCATTGTGTCAGATGGTTCAAACCCAACTCTGTGACTTTGCCCTGTGACTCAGTTTTCCTTTCATATCTGTGAAATGGGGATGATATAGCTGACATTTATACAGCACTCACTGAGTACCCATGCACTGTTCTAAATGCTTTACATATCTCGCCCTGTGAAGAAGGTGCTCGTCCTACAGATGAGGAGACTAGAGAAAGCATTAGCCCAAGCCTCACGGTCATTAGTCTGAGAGCTTCACTGTCAGCGTTCCTCAACCACTGCTCAGCAGGACTGTGGTAAGTATGGAGTGTGAGGACGGGGCCTGGTCCATTTAATGAGAGTTCAAGAAATGCTAGTTATTATTTGGGAATCATAACGGTAACAAGTGAAGCAATTAAAACCCCTTGTATTGTCCCAGCCTGGATTTTGGTCTCATTGGGAGGTGGCTCTGGACATGAATCTGGGTAGTTTGAAGTTATTCAATAGCTGTGTGACTCTAGGGACAAGCCTCTTACCCTCTCTCAGCATCGAGCTTTTCCGAATCTTTAACATGGTCTAGAACTTGGCCCCTAGAGTCCTTTGTGAAGATCCAATGAGCTGGGCAAAACCCTTGGCAGAGCCCTTAGTGGCCCTTCATGGGCACTCAATAAATGATCAGTACTGATAACCACAGTCATAGAGAGAGGACATCAGCAAGGGCCATCACGGTAGAACCCGGTCCAGAGCCTTGCTAGTCACTTGGATACTCATCAGACACTGATTGGCAAAGACACATTGTGCCGGGGACACATGTGAGCATCATACAGCCCCTGCCCTCGAAGGGCTCCTGGACAGTGGCAACGGTGAGATCAGCCTGGAGCTGAAGGAGCTCTGAAGAGGGGGTCCAACATTTCAAGCTAAACCAGAATGTCCTGTGGGGACAACCAAATAGAAGACTGGGGTTCCAGATCATAGGCACAGCAGGAAGCATTTCAACCTTCAGAAAGCTATGAGACCCATAAAGACAGTACCCAGCAGGGAGATGGGGTGAGACACAGGCTGGGAAATTTTAGGCAAGAAAGAAGACTTTGGGGCTGTAAAGAAGCACATTTCTGGCCCAACTCTCTTCCTTGTGGAGTGACTTTTGGCAAGTTACTCTTTTGATCCTCCCGTCTTCATCTAGAAAATGGGATGAAATCTCCTCACAGAGTTATTATCAAGATGATGTTTTAAGACTATGGATAAAGCTAATAATAGCAGGCACTCAAAAAATGGGAGCTCCCCTCCTTTCAGAGAGCCTGGGTTCAGATCCCAGCTCAGTACCTTACAAGCCCGATGGCCCTGGGTCAGTTACTTAACCTCTCTGAGCTTTAGTTTCCCCATCTGTAATCGTATCTATCTCATCCGGTTGTTCTGAAGATCACGTGAGTGAACCTACACAGGAGCACTTAGAGGCCCTGCACGTGTGATGAGTACTGTATAGGCATTAGTATTTTTGCTTCCTATAAGAGGCAGGCTGTCAACTAGACGCTGAAGGAGAGAAATGGAAGAGAGGAGGGCCAGGTCAGAAGAGGAGGACAGGCAGACACAAGGCAGCAAGACTGCAGAAGGGGCTCCCACTCTGGTTTTTGCTAGCCTTGGACAGACAACCCCAGCATTTGCTCACTTAAGAAAACATCACTCATTTTGAACAGTAATCTGTTCACATAGTTTTGGGTTCAAATAAAAAAGTGAAAAGGTATGCAGCGATATCTTTCTCCCACCTCTGATCCCCAGCTTCTTATTCTGCCAAAGAAATCCTTATGTGTGTAAAGGGAAATTTTATATATTAGATATATTATGTTCTCTATTATAAATCTTAACCCCTTTTGCACAAATGATAGCATCATCTACATGCTATTCTGCACCTTGCTTTTTCTCCTCCCACTTTTTAGGTTGCTTCATGTCAGTTCATTCACAGCTTCCTCCATATTTTTTACAGTTACACAATTTCGCATTGTTCAGATGTGCTGCATTCTCAAGCCATTTCCCCACTCCTCTCAACAGGGGGCAGGAGTTGATTTCTCCATTTGATAATTAGAGGAGCTGGACCGTGGAGTGGGGTTGGAGTGACTGGACGGGTCACCACAGTCAGGACCTGAACCCAGACATCCACTCCAGATCTATTTCCAATGCACTCACCTTGGGGCTAGTTCTCAAGCGCCCCACAGAGAAAGGCTCTGGGCAGATAGCCCCTGGGTAATGGAAGTCCCTTTGGATCATACCTCTCTGCATCCTATCTCCACTTGAACACCTCGGGCTGGAGTGGCCCCTGGGTTATCACTGTGGTGGAGGATCCTAGGATCCTTCCAGGCAGGCCATTGAAAAGACCTGGATCAGCTCAGGGGAGGGGCGCGAGAGCACTGACTATCTCTCACAGCCGCTTGGGGCAGCCTCCAGCTCCCCAGGGGCCCAGGAAGAAGACATTTTCAAAAGAAAACGCTTTCAGGCCCATGGACGTGTTGAGCAAGTGCCCCTGAGACCATTTTTTACCCAAAGATGCTCCAAGCAGATCCAGAGGCCAGGGGCAGGGCTTGTGGACACCAAGCTGGGCGCTGGGGTCAGGGTGATTACCTGTGGGCCTGTGTGGTTCTAACCAGGCTCCGGAGAACCCCAGGAGATGTAGGCAGAGCCAGAGCCTGGCCTGGGCATAATCTGACCCTTCCGTCCTGCCTGAGAGCCCCTCTTCTTCAAGTCCCCCCGCATCCTGTCTAAGCCAGAGATACCAGGCAAAGCCTGGGAGAAGCCTGCTCCCCCAGGGCCCCAGGTGCCCCCTCCCTCTTTCTCTTCCTGCTTGTTCCAACACCACTCTCCCCCCAGTCAGTTCATGGGAAGAATGCCGTGTCCTCTGAATGGGGGCCAAGAGTGACAGGTGGTGGCAGTCTGAGCTGCATGGCCCCTGGTGTAAGAGATCCTCTCCTCCGCCCCCGCCTCCCTGCCTGTGCATCTGCCTCCGCCTCTGCCCACCCGGCCCAGTCCCTTACAACTGCCCCAGGACTGCTCCTGGGCAGCCGCCGCGAGACAGACAGACACCAGATTGCCTCTCTCTGCTCCAGGTGCCTCTCTCCCCTCAGTCAGCTGGCCCTGGCCTCCTCTCAGCCAGACAGGAGGAGGAATCCTGCGGCCCGACACACATTTCTCTTCTTTCTGCAGCTAGAAAGACTTGAGTTAGACAAGCAGAAGCACACGCCTCCCTACCTCATGGCGACAGAAAACGGAGCAGTGGACCTGGGAATCCAGAGCCCATCAACAGGTGCCAAGCTGGGGCAGGAGGTGGAGGGAGGAACTTGGGAAGGGGTGTTTGAATCCAGAGTTGGGCCTGTTCCTCAGGGGTAATTCTGTGCCTGAGGCCTCCTTTATGGTGCATGGAGGATCAAGAAATCAGGGTTATCTCTGGTACAGTGGGGCTGGATCAAGGGCCAACATGAAGCCTTCCCCAGAGAGACTGGGAAAACATGAAGTCCCCGTTGTTGGCGCCTGAACACTCAGGGCAAGGGATGGCAGGGGCATCAAGGCCCACCAGGAGACCAGAGCCTCCCACACAGGGCCGTCGAGGTCTTGGCAGCCCATCTCTAGAGCCCGTGGAGTGGCCCCAGAGACTCAATGGGACAAGCCCTTGCAAATTGTGGCCTGGGTGGGGACCTGGGCCTGGAGCTTGTCTCCGGCCAGCCTAGCTGGGGAAGGAGGTGTAGGAGGGTGGATCCTGACTGGTGTTTCACCTCCTTTGCAGACAAGGCACCTAAAGGTGCAGCAGGTGAAGGACCCCCAGCTGCAGAGAAAGACCCTGGTCCCCCAGACCCAGAGAAGGATCCTGATCCCCCAAACCCAGAGAAAGAACTTGGCCCCCTAGACCCAGAGAAAGAAGTTGGTCCCCCAGACCCAAAGGAAGAACCTCATCCACTCACCATGAAGAAAGATGCTGAAGCCCCAGCCCCAGAGAAAGGGGGTAGTGCCTTGGCCCAACCCTCAACCAGCAGCCAGGACCCCAAGGGAGAAGGACACCTGGGTGGGGGGCCTGCGGAGGGCAGTGCTGGGCAGCCGGCCGCCCTGCCCCAGGAGACCGCAACAGCCGAGGTCAGTGTCAAGAAGCCCGAGGCCAAGCAGGGGACCCCAGGCAGCCAGGACCTCGGAGAACCCAAGCTGCACAAGAAGGCAGCAGAGGGCCAAGCAGCAGCCAGGAGGGGCTCACCTGCCTTTCTGCACAGCCCCAGCTGCCCTGCCGCCATCTCGAGGTGAATGGCCCCTGGCCGGGAGCGGGGAGGGGCCCTGCAGTTCCTCTGTCTTGGGCACCGTCATCACACTCAGTGCTAGATGGGGTAGTTCTGATGTTCACCTCCCTCTGTCCTGGGCATCGGCCTGACCACTTTGTGTCCCTGCAGAAACCAGGATTTTGTGATAGTTCACAGAAGCCTGGAATGTCAGGCAGGAGAGGTCCTCAAAGACCTCTTCTCCGGGCATCTGGAGTCCAGAGTTCCCCTTACCCCACGAACTTGGGTCTCACCAAGGGCAGGACTGAGATGTCAGGAGGAAAAGATAACCCGTCTGCTTAATAGAATTATTGGTATAATATGGAAAGATGACTAACAACCAGACTGACAGATCATTACCAATACTCTTAGAACCATAATATAGCACCAGTCTTATGGTGCAATCCGTTATCCTTACCTGAATGCCAGTCATATTAATGAGGTTATTAACGATGTATTTATCGTAAGCCACAATAATAACACTTACCATATCAGTTTGAATTATGTGGTAATATAAATTAATATCATTAATACATTATCAATTGCATCACCACAGTTTTATGAATCAAGAGCTACATAACCTTCCTAATTGTTGCCACATAATGATTAACCAAATCAACAATCCTGTTAACAGTTATTAATGATATATTAGTGCATTGATACTCAAGATAACAACCACAGACACGGGAATTCCCTGTTGGTCCAGTGGTTAGGGGTCCGCGCGTCCACTGTAGGGGGCACAGATTAATCCCTGGTTGGGGAACTAAGATCTCGCATGCCATGTGGCGTGGCCAGGAAAAAAAACCCCATAGACATGTATGGTATTATTAACATCCCTTGATTTTGTATGAAGTGAATTCAGATGCATCACCCCACGTGTGTGGGGTGGGGGCGAGGTCGTATTAGCTCCAGATTGCAGATGGGGCTCTGGGAGACCTGCCTGCTGGCGGGGCTGTGGCTGCTGAGGGCGTCACCTCTGTGTTCTCACTTCTAGCCCTGAGAAGCCGCTGGCTGAGAAGCCCCCAGATGAGGCATCAGAGCTCATCTTTGAAGGGGTGCCCGTGACCCCAGGCCCCACGGATCCTGAGCCAGCCAAGGTAGCAGAAGGAGAGAAGAACCTCCCGGAAGGCAGCCAGAAAGAAACAGAAGAGAAGGTTCCAGGCCAGGCTGGCCAGGCTGAGGTGCAAGGGGACACCTCGAGGGGGATCGAGTTCCAGGCTGTTCCCTCGGAGAGATCGGAGGTGGGACAGGCCCTCAGTCCCACAGCCAGGGAGGAGGACTGCTTCCAGATTTTGGGTAGGCCGGGGCTGCCCTGGGGCTGAGGTAAGAGGGAGTGGGCTCCCCCTGTCTCCCCACTTAGAGGACTCAACCCCTCTGAGCTGCCTCATCCAGCCTGATCCATCTAAGTGTCACCCAACCCCAGGAAGTACGAGTTCCTGGTCCCCTTTGAGAGATGGGGAAACGAGGGCTAAAAAAAGGGAAGTGGGGCACCCCAAACCCATAGCTAGAACAGGATATGAACCTGTCAGGACAGCCTGACTCCAGAGCTCACTTTTTACTTTCTTCTACTTTGACTAAAGTGGGGCTTTAAAAAAAAAATCAGGCACGTTATTGGAGCAACACCAATTCTCTGGACAGTGGGATTTGAAGTCAATCTGTAGAAGGGCTCAAGTGCCAGGCTTTGGTAGTTAAACTGCATCCTGGGCGGGTGGGGAGGCTCCTGGGAGCCATAGAGGGTTCTTGAGCTGAAGAGCACAGGTGTGTGTGTGTGGGGGGGGAGGGTGACCAAGGTAGCTGGGCACGTGAGATGAGGCAGGACTGTGGAATGGCCTTAAACGATGATGGTTTATTCAGTGCGCAGCAGGGAACCATTGAGCATGAGTGAGCTTGGCGTGCAGGTGAATAGGAAAAGGGCCTGGGCAGGAGTGTGGCAGGGCTGGGGGTGGGTTGAGATGGGGTCAGGAGAGCCCAGAGTGTCCTGACAACCCCCCTTCTCCAGGCTGAGGTGCCCTGGGAGACCCGCCAAGCTGCCTGGTGAGCGGCACAGTGCCACCCAGACAGGGTGGGAGGGCCTAGGCGGCTGGGCGGCAGCCAGGAGCCCTGCCTCCTCCCCTGAGCAGCGGCCCAGACCTCCAGGCCCACTCCACCCTGCAATCACATCCTCGAGTGACAGACCTGAACAACCTCCAAGGGCCGCCTGATTTATCACCGGCTTCCCTGCGGCCTCTTGCTATTTATAAAGAGGTTTCCATTCCCCATGACTCAGCCTGTCTGTCCCCATGCTGTTCCCCATGCTGTTCCCCATGCTGTCACTAGGTGGCAGCCTCTCCCTACCAACATCTCCATCCCTGGCCCACCCCCACCCCACCCCACCCCCAACTCTGCCTCTGGGCCAGGGCCAGGTAGGACACCGATTCCACAACTGGTGAGAGCTTGCGGTGTTATTACAGGGGATGGTAGGCAGGTCCCATCCCCTACCGCAACAGACATAGTAACCCCTATCGGTCACTCCACCATTATAGATGCCTTGTTTTCTTTAATGGAAATGCAGATAGCTTGGGATGGAGTCTTCATACCTTATAATGTGGGAGGGTCCAAGAAGTCCAATCAGCTGTCCCCACTGTTGTGCTGGGAGAAGCTGAGCCCCCCTCTGACAGAGGCAGAGGCCTCCCAAGGAGGGTGTGTGTTGGTAGCAGAGCTGAAATTGGAAACTAAGCCCCTAGCCCCTATCCTGGAGCCAGCTGTCCCCCAGGTATCACTCGCTGAACTTCCCTGGATGGGGCTCAGGCCAGGCAGGAGGGTGTGGTGCCAGGGTGGGTCCTCAGCAGCCCTGGCACTGACTGTGATGGCTTTGCTCTGCCCTACAGATGATTGCCCGCCACCCCCGGCCCCGTTCCCCCACCGCATCGTGGAGCTGAGGACTGGGAACATCAACAGTCAGTTCAGCCTGAACTCCAAGGAGGCACTGGGCGGGTGAGAGCTGGGGCCTCAAGCCCCTGGCCCACCAGCAGGAAAGCATCAAGCCCCCAGGCCTTACATCTTCCCCATGAGAGGCCCAGACACTCCGACTGGACATGAGCCATGTTGACAAAATTGGTTCCACATGGTCACACTTGTGTGCAGCCTGTCACATGGCTGGTGTGTCACTGTCACTCACACAAACACACCATTGGTCATTCAGTGTCTCCCATAGGAAGCATATAGTATTTTCCTGTCTGTCTCAGTTGCAGGCACCACACTGACCCTCTCAAGGCGACTCCTGCTTTGTTAAAAGTCCTGAAGGTGCCCTCCCCCAGGGCCCAGGGCCCCTCCCTGCCACAGTCTGCGAGCTGCACATCAGCGGCCATCCTTTGATGAGCCTACCCTTCCTGGGCCTGAACCTATGTGGTTCAGCCATTGTCCCTGCAGTAGAGCTCACAGTTTCTGGAGGAAATCGGAGCTAGCTGGGATGTGCGCCCCCCATCTCACAGGGAACAGAGCACAGCCCCTCACCCCATGGCTCTTAGAACTCCCTCATTCCTAGCCTCTTCTCTCCCCAGTGGCAAGTTTGGAGCAGTCTGTACCTGCACAGAGAAAGCCACAGGCCTCAAGTTAGCAGCCAAGGTCATCAAGAAACAGACACCCAAAGACAAGGTAGTGGGGGTCTGGCTGTGTGGGAAGGGGAGGGGATCCTTGGAGTGGGTGCCTCTCACCTCCCTCCACCTACCCATCTGCACCAGGGGCCTGGTGTATGAAGCTTAATGCACTGAAGATATCACACAGATAGACAGACAGACAGACATGTAGCCCTGCCACAGGGGCCTGATGCCCCTGACCATAAACTTGACCCCGCGGTTAGTGAATTTATCCTGGGGACTTACCCGCTTCATGCCCTCTGTTCGGTTCAAGTCAATAAGTGCTGATGAGCGCAGGCTCTGGGCCAGGCCCTGTGCTGGTGCTGGAGGTCCCAGAGGGAAGTCAGTTGGTCCCTGCCCTCAGAGAGCACCAGGGTAAACAGGCCTCGAGGGCTCTGCCTCTAATACCCAGCCCAGGCCTGCTTCAGAGCAGTGTTTGTTCAAGGAGTGAATGAATGGCTGAATGAATGAGGCAGAGGCTCATGTGGCGTGAGGGAGTCGGGTGTGTGAGGAGGTGATGGTGACCTAGCAGGTTGGCATGGTGGGAGCTGTTAACTCAGGAAAGCTAGGGTGGGGGTCACACGGGAGGCTCCTGACTCACCTGTGGGTTCAGGGAAGCTTCTCCTGAATGAAGACTTTGAAGAAGGAGGAGCTGTTTTCCAGTGGGGAAGGCAGGGGAGAGAGTTTCAAACAGAGAAGACTATGGAAAGAAAGGCCTGAGGGCCAGAAACGGCAGGTACCTGCTGGGAACGCTTGAGTCAAGGTCAAGGCCAGGGGAGCAGAGACAGCAGCACCTGCAGAGGCCTGGAGAAGCAGGAGAAGCAGCCCCGGAGGAAGTGCTGCAGCCCTGAATTCCTCACTGTGGCTCTGAGCACATATGAACAGCATGGATTTTCTGTTACTCTGTCTTTCTCTGTCGCTTCCACTTGACGGGGCCTGGATCCATGTTTTTGACTGCTGGGTCCAAGGCCTCTATCATGGACCTGGCTCAGCGTAGATGCTCAAGACATATGTACTGTGTAAATAAATTGGAATCAGCTGTTGATTAATTAATTATTGGGCACTTTTTCTGTGCTGTTCAATGTGCCAGGTGCTAGGGAAATCGTAGTAAACAAGTCCTGACGTGCTAGAGAGCAGGGACAGATGGCTAAAACCAAACTAAAACAAAAAGCATGGTGTCAGGAACTGAGAAGTGTTAGGAAGAAAAGTAAAGCCAGGTAGGAACAGGGTCGATGGGGGCCGTTCAGATAGGGTCAAGTGAGGTTAGGCCTCTCTGAGGAAGTGGCATGGAAGGTGAGATATCAACCAAGGAATGGAATAACGGGAAAAACGGAGCAGTCCAGGTAGTGATCCAATGCTCTGGGGGCATATTTCTGGGGAGAGACCTGATCTGTAGCATTTGCCAATCTCCCTGGTGTAAATATTCCTACCATTGTTGATTTCACAGATGTGACCACTGGTTTGCAAACTTTCTGAATGTGACAAATAATGGCAGCTGGGACTAGGAAGGCAGTGATGGGGGAGGTGAGAAATTATTGGATTTGTAATCTAGCTTAAGGGTAGAGTCAAAGGATTTACTGATGGGTTGGATGAAGGGTGTGAGGAAGTGAGAATAAGACAGGAATCTGGGAAAGCTCCTAACTTTTTGTCCTGCACACCCAGGTGAAGAGTGATGGCCTTTTGCTGATGGGCAAGCTGGGGGCCACTCAATTGTGGGGAAGGGGTGGTATCAAGAGTTTAATTTTGGACATGAGAGATTTGAGATGCCTGTTAGTCAGACATTCAAGGGGAGGGAAGGTAGGCAGTTGGAGAGATTGGTGTCTGGAGTTTAAAGGAGCACTTGGGGGTGGAGATATGGATTTGGAAATCAACCACATTTGGATGGAATTTCAAGTCCTGGTACTTGAGGAGAACGCCCGGGTGGAGAGTGTAGAGCGGGTAGTGCTGAGCAGGGAGGGTGGAGCCCACTATTCAGCCAGGGGGAAGAGAAGAACCAGCAAAGGAAAGGTGTCCCAGCAGGAGTGACTGTGTGGGGAGGACACAGGCTTGAGGGTGGGAAGAGGTGGGAGGCGAGGAGACCAGCGAGGAGGTGGGCAGTGGTCCAGGCAAGGCCCAACAGGTCTGGTCAAGGGCGAAGGTGTGGAGGGTGGAGGGCAGGGAATAATGATGCTCAGATGGTACCCCTGACTTCCCTGGTCCCCAGGAAATGGTGATGCTTGAGATCGAGGTTATGAACCAGCTGAACCACCGCAACCTGATCCAGCTCTATGCAGCCATTGAGACCTCGCACGACATCGTCCTCTTCATGGAGTAGTGAGTGCCATCAGTGGGGTGGGGCCTGGGGAGGGCGCAGCGGGCCCGGAAGCAAGCCTGCAGAGGGGTCTGTGCACACAGCATCGAGGGCGGCGAGCTCTTCGAGAGGATTGTGGACGAGGACTACCAGCTGACTGAGGTGGACACCATGGTGTTTGTCCGGCAGATCTGCGACGGGATCCTCTTTATGCACAAGATGAGGGTTCTGCACCTGGACCTCAAGGTACTGGGGTGGGGGCTCCCGGGAGGGGTTGGGAGCAGCCTCCAACCACCTGAGACCAGCGTCGCAGCCAGCCATCCCTCCATCCCCCAACCCCTCCTCCTCCTCCATCCAGCCTTCCATCTGTAGATTCAAAAAGGGTGTATTGAGGGCTTCCCTGGTGACGCAGTGGTTAAGAGTCCACCTGCCGATGCAGGGGACGCGGG
>NW_006771517.1:1961096-1967502 GCF_000442215.2 Lipotes vexillifer | reverse complement strand
GCCATGGCCGCTGAGCCTGTGCGTCTGGAGCCTGTGCTCCGCAACGGGAGAGGCCACAACAGTGAGAGGCCCGCATACAGCAAAAAAAAAAAAAAAAGGGTTTATCGAGCATTTAGTAAGTACCAGGAGCCAGGGGACACATCAGAGAGCAAAAAAGACTTGGTCCCAGCTCTCAGGAGCTCCTAGTCTGGTACTAAGTACTTGCTGAAAGGATCTCTTGCCCCACACTCAGTGTCTCACACGTGAAACTTGCTGATAAGCGTTGCAAAAGCGCCTGCCTCAGTGCAGGCCTCTGACAGGCACTGCGAATGTTTGTTCATTTATTCCATAAATATCTGTTGAGGGCCTGTTTTAGATGCCAGGCAGTGGTCTAGGTGGTGGAGATCCAGTGGTGAACAAAATAGATAAAAACGCCTGCCCTCATGGAGCTTACATTCTAGAAGGGGAGTCAGAGAAACACGTCAATAAGTATAGTGTCAGTGCAGCAATACGCACGTGGCAGGCGCTAACAAAATGTGTAGTGAAAGATTATGTCTCTCTTCTGACCTTGCTCATTAGTACCCTGCATGTAGCAGTTCAGGGAGAGCAAATAGATTCTATGCATCCCACCAACTCTGATCAGCTGGCAGTGGCTGTCTGGAGCTGAGAGACATGGCCGTGGCGTGGAGTGGGCAGGAGCCCCATGAGTAGCGGGTAGCCCCACCCTTATGGCAGATGTTAATGTTTGTGGGATCAGTGGCAAGGCTAGTGGAGAAGATGAATTCTGAACACTGATGTGGGTTAGCAAAGTGGATTGTCCTTTCATTCATTCACTTGGTGGATACGTACCAAGTACCTGCTCCTGTGCTACTGTGCACAGTGCTGGGCATGGGCATTACCATCAAGATGATGAGGACACGCCCCTGTCCCACGGAGCCTACAGGTCAGTGGGGGAAACAGACATTCATACAGTAATAACCCAATGAATAGATCATTTTAAACCATTAAAAGTGTTATGAAAAAGTACGTGAGAGTAATGGGGAAACATACAAGGTATAACTGGAGAAGCAGGCAAGGGCTGGAACATTCGAGGTCCAAAGCAGGAGATGCTCCCGCTGCTGTGGGCTAACACCTCCGCCGTGCTTACTAGGGGTCAGAGCTGCTCAGGGTGTGTTCAGAGTGTGTGACAGCCCATTGGGTCAGGTGTGCTGTTATCATCCCCACTGACAAGCGACGAAGCGAGGAGGGTAAAGAGATGAGTTTCAGTGGGGCCACCGTGGCAGCAGGGCATTTAGGAGGCGGTCATAATAAGCCAGGAGAGAGATGATGGGGCTGGAACCAGTGGCAGTGGGGGAGGGATGGGAAGTGGTCAGATGATGGATGCATTCTGAAAATAGAGCCAGCCGGGTTTCTGATGGTTTGGATGGGGGAGGGCAGAGGGAAAGGAAGGAGTGTGGGTGACTCCTGAGTTTCTGGACAGAGTGGGTGCCTGCGTGGTGGCATCGGAGCCTGCCCTTCTCCCGTGAAAGCCATTTTCTTTGGGGTAGGGCAGGGTCTCCAATTAAAACGCAGTGTCCTGGGAAGAAGGTCAACCTTAAGTCTCTGTATCCTAAAGTGTGTTTTTTTTCAGGAAAGCAGTAAGTTTTTCATCAGTAAAGGGTTTCACGTCAAGTAACTTGGGTGAACCATAGCCTGAAGGCACTTCCCAGGGCTCTGGCTGCAGGGCTTTTCAGGAAGTCCCCTGTCCTCCAAAAGGAGACCTGAATCTGTCTCATTTCCCCTACCGATTGTGTCCTGGGGCCTTTCTTTCCTTTCCCTGTTTCGGGGAGCACTGGGTTGGGCTGCTGAAGTCACTAGCATCCTGCTCTGAATGAGTGCAGCAGTGTGAAAGGACCTTCAGAAAGCCTATCATTTGGGGCCTCAAATCAGATGCACACAAAGCCCAGATGAAGAACAGAACCCCATTTAACGAGGTGGAGGCCCCGGGGAAGTGGAGGACTTCTGCCCATCACAGGCGTCAGGGGCAACTCCCTCCCAGCCGTGTGTAGCCATGCGGCTGGGGCTTCCAGTGTTTCAGGAGGTGCTGAAAATCAGGGTTTTTGTGCAAAAACTGCCTTTTAACCATTGTTAACTACTTACAATGTTTCTGCCCTGCAACCTCAGATTAGTCCTCTGTCCTTGTGTTAAATGAAGAGGAAATGGAGGCCCAGAGTGGGAGGGACTAGCCTTGCATGTGACTCACATATTCACCTGTGCTTGGGGCACAGGATTTCTGGGAGCCTTGGTTGAGTGTCTGCTGGGCGCTTTGTTAGAAGCTGAGGGTGGGGAGCAAGGAGGCCTGGAGAAGGTGGTTCCTGCGCTGAAGAGCCCCTCTCGGGCGTCAGGATCCTCCTCTTTGCCTGGAGCAGGCAGGTCTGAGGGTCTCTGATGGGCTGTCCACTCTGGCAGCCTGGGCCTCTAGTCCCGGGAGCCTGGGACTTGGATGGACCTGGGCGGGGAGGGAGGGTGAGCCAGGTCAGAGGTCAATCCAGGCCACCCCCTTCTCCTCAGCCAGAGAACATCCTGTGTGTCAACACCACGGGCCATTTGGTGAAGATCATTGACTTCGGCCTGGCACGGAGGTACCACCTGGGTGGGTGGCATGGCAGGGCCAGCCTCGAGGTGGGCAGGGCCGGGGGAATGTTGGAGGGTGTCTGGGAATGGCCTGGGAGTTGTGCTCTGAGCTCTTGGCCTCACCTCCAGGTATAACCCCAACGAGAAGCTGAAAGTGAATTTTGGGACCCCAGAATTCCTGTCACCTGAGGTGGTGAATTATGACCAAATCTCTGATAAGACAGACATGTGGAGCCTGGGGGTCATCACCTACATGCTGTGAGTCCTGAGGGTGCCTGTTGTTTGTGGGGTTGGGGCACATGGGTGGGCAGCTGAGGCCTAGACTGCTTCCACCTCCCCACTCCCTCAGTCAGGGGTTTGTGGGGCATTGGGCGTGCTAGGGCAAACCAGGAAAGGGAACTCTGTACCCATTTTATAGATGGAGAAACCAAGGCCCCCAAAGGCATAGTGTCCCAGCCCAGGGCTCTGGGCAGCAGAGCTTTGATGACCCAGTGCACTCATCATTCCTCTTCTTCACTCTAACCCTGGGAAGCTGGGATGATTATGCCCATTTTACAGATGAGAAGAGTGAGGCTCAGAGGGGGGAAGTGACTTGCCCAAGGTCACCCAGTCAGATTCAAACCCAGGTCTGTCCCATATGAGAGGCTGGGGGTCTTTTCAGTGCATGGTGCTGCTTCCTAGGCTCTGTCCCCATCCCTGACCCAATCTCACCTCCCTGCTCCCTGCCAACCCCTCCCTCTAGGCTGAGTGGCCTCTCCCCCTTCCTGGGAGATGATGACACCGAGACCCTGAACAACGTTCTATCGGGCAACTGGTACTTTGATGAGGACACCTTTGAGGCCGTGTCAGACGAGGCCAAAGACTTTGTCTCCAACCTCATCGTCAAGGACCAGAGGTGAGGCTCACCCCAGGACACGAACCCCGTGTGTGCAAGCCCAGGGTGTGTGTGTGTGTGTGTGTGTGCGTGTGTGTGCGCCAGCTGGGCGGGAACTGGGCCGGGAGGCCAGTGGGGTGGTGCCTCCCTGGCCTGCCACCCACCCTCACCACACTGCCCCCTCCCCACAGAGCCCGGATGAACGCTGCCCAGTGCCTCGCCCACCCCTGGCTCAACAATCTGGCAGAGAAAGCCAAGCGCTGTAACCGACGCCTCAAGTCCCAGATCTTGCTTAAGAAATACCTCATGAAGAGGCGCTGGAAGGTACCACAGAACTGAGGGTGGGGCGGAGCGGGGGATACAGGGCAGGAAGAGTCCTGGCCCCACTAGCCCTGTGTCAGCCGGTTCGGTCTGGAAAACAGAATTGGCTTTTCCCTTCTTGTCCTGGGCTGGCTACTGCCCTGGGTAGCGGCCCTCCACCCACCCATCTCCACCGTAGGGAGGGGTGTCCATTTGTGGCTCGTGCTCAGGAAAAGGTCTCTGACCCCATCACAGGCTTCCTCCCCTCATTGCACAAATATTTCTTGAGCATACACTGCCTCTAGGCACTGGGGATACAGCAGTGGACAAAGAGACAAGGATTTCAGGCTTTGTGGACTTGCTTTTGGTAGAGGATGGAGAGTTGCTAAAAGGAGTTAAGGAAGGGCTCTAGGAAAAAATAAGGATGGTCAGGAGTTCTGGGGAGAGGCTGCACTTCTTAGTAGGGTGGCCAGGGAGGGCACACTGAGAAGGAACATGTGAACAAAAACCTGAAGGAGGTGAGGGCTGAGCCAGGCTGGTATGGGGGGAGGAGTGTGCCAGGCAGAGGGAACAGCTGGTGCAAAGGCCCTGAGGCAGAAGCATGGTGGTCAAGTGTGAGGAACAGGTAGGAAGCCAGCATGGCTGGAGTGGAAGAAGCAAGGGGTAAGGGAGATGTCCAAGAGGATGGGGAGGCAGGGCGTGGAGGGACTCGGCCATGATGAGGGGTTTTTACTTGGAGTGAAATAGGAACCACTGTACTGCCTTGAGCAGAGGGGTACTCAGGTTGAATGAGGGAGGGAGTCCTGGAGGCTGCAGTGTCATGGCGCCCCTGCGGCCATTTTGGGCACTGTGCCCTGCCTGGCATGGAGCCCTCCTGGAATGAAGGTGACCTTGGGAGACACTCAGCTGTCCTACAGCTTTCCCCCTGCCCTGCTGCTGACTGGGACCCCTCTCCCTCATCTCTCAGAAAAACTTCATTGCTGTCAGTGCTGCCAACCGCTTCAAGAAGATCAGCAGCTCAGGGGCACTGATGGCTCTGGGGGTCTGAGCCCCAGGAGCAGCTGAGGCCTGGACGCAGCCGCACAGTGGCCGCGGCTGAGGCCACACAGCCCAGAAGGCCAGAGCAGATGGGCCAGATCGGACAAGGCTGCACCAGGCTGGGAGGCTCGGGGCTCCCATGCCCCCGCGCGGTGACTGCTTCCCCGACGTGAGCTGCCTCGGATATGGCCTGACTCCATCCTGCTAATGCCTCCCCAGACAGGGCTCCGGCCCATCAGCCACAGCCCAGATGCCACGGGCCCTGCTGAGACGCCACCCGGCTCACCTTCTTGGAACTGCTGCTCTGGTGACCCCTGCTTGGCCTCACCTGGGGCATCCCTGGCCTGGGCTTGCTCCTAGCTAGAGCAGGAGGGCTGGGGGTCCTGGCATATGGGGTTTCTGCAGTTGGGGGTGGGAGGTCCTTGGTGGGGCAGGAAGGCAGACGGCGATTCCTCAGGCGCAGCTGCCAGGGGAGACAGAGCAGGCTTTGTGAAGGAGGACCTTCATGCCCCCACCCGCCTCCCCACTCCCAGCAGATAAGGCCTGACACACCATCTGGTCTGGCCCGGCCCCCGCCCACCTTCCTTGCGACCACCAACACACAGGAACTCTGTGTGAGAGAGAGGACACCCAGCCCGGGCCTGGTGGAGGGGGAGGGGAGAGGCCTGGAGGACAGGGGAGACCACCCCCGAGCTTTCCTTAAGGCCAAGCCGGCCCAACCCAGCCACTCCGGGCCCCCATTCCAAGGGTCACCCACGGCCTGGGATGATGGCGTCAGCAGGCCCAGGAGGCGTGGGAAGGCCGTTGGCAGCCCCCAACCTGCTCTCAGCTTGTGCCTTGTAAATAAATGTACAGGTTGGAAGTGGCCTCCTTTCACAGCGTGTGTGCGCCCGGGTGAGGTCTCAGCTGGCCACCGTTCACGGAACACTGCTGCGGGCCAGGCACTTTAGCAACCTCAGGAGCCAGACTACCCGGTGTGTGATCTAGGCAAGTGGCTTTGTGCCTCAGTTTGCTCATCTGTGAGAGGGAGGGCACAGCACCAGCCAACATTTAGGGGTGACATTACTGTGTGTCAGGCTCTATTTAAGTGCTTGTATGTCTATTAACTCATTTATGAGGTCATGAGGTAGATATTATTATTATTCCTCTCCTACAGAGGGGGAAACTGAGGCTTAGAGAGGGGAAGGAACTTGAAGGCTTTTCAACAAGTCAGAAGCTGGGGCTTGAACTGGACTCTTCTACCTCCCATAGCAAGGCTCTGCCCTCAAGCCCACTCCGCTTCTCACCGAACAAGGTGTGAGCAGAAAGCAGAGTCTCCAGGTGGAGCCAGAGGTTTGGGCCTGCAGTGGGGGGGGTCCTCCAGGAGGCCTGGGGGAGACAGCTGTTCTCTGGTCCCTCCTATGGGCCCCAGCCCGCCTCACCCCAGGCCTGCAAGGCAGGAGAGGGGCTCCATCTGCTGGAGGGGGCAGCCCAGAGGGCAAGAGAGCTTAACCCCAATAGGGTGCAGCCTTTCTGGCTGTGAGGACAGCTGACTCAGAAGTGGGACTGGCTTAAGTGGGGCAGCTGGTCTGCCTGCTGGGGGCTTATTGGTTCCAGCAGGAA
>NW_006771517.1:1953407-1959698 GCF_000442215.2 Lipotes vexillifer | reverse complement strand
GAATGGCAGTAACAACAGCTCACGTGCACTGAGTGCTTGCAGGGTGCAGCCCTGGCCCAGCTCTGCGTGTTCACGTGACTCTGCTTCCAGTGATACTGCACGGTGGGCAATGTTATGTCCATTTCTCCGGTGGGGCAGCCAAGCCTCAGGGAGGCTAAGCCATTTGCTCAGGGTCACACAGCTAGTCAATGGCAGAGCCAGGATTTGTACCCAGATAGTCTGGGCCCAGAGCCCCTGCTCTTAACCCCCACACTATCTGACTCTGAGAAATCTTGGATGGAGACCTTGACCGTTCATCCTTCCACCCCCTGCTTCCATGAATATTGGCCTGGAGGGCAAGGCCAGGTCCTCACCCCTACCCCTGCCCTGTTCCAGCAGATGGCTACGGAGTCCCCCTACAGCAGGTGCCACATGGGGCAGGGTATGGGGGACTTTGGAATCTGAGCCTGCTGGGGCTTGCACTTGGGGCTTGGGGGGCCTGGGGAGCCTGGCTTAGGCTCTTGGTGGGAGATGTGCTTATGGGCAAGGCCTCTAGGGCTGTTGATCCCTGCCCGCCTGTCCGCCCGCCACCTGCTAGCTGGGCCAGGCCTGTGGTTTCCTCTGAGTTCTCTCAGCCTTGCTGGCCCCCGCCCAGGCTGAGCCTCGGCCACACAGCGTGATGATGAGGGATGAGTCACCGCCATAGTGGAGGGGTAAGGAAATGAGGTCCAGCCAGCACAGAGATCCAGGGCCTGGATCCAGCTAGGGAAACCGAGGCCAAAATGAGAAGGCTCCTCAGCAGAGACAGCAACAGCTGGGACTAGAACCCAGGACTCCTGACTCCCAGCGCAGGCCTCAATTTCCTCCTCTATAAAATGCAAATGAAAGCCTCAGCTCCACTGTCCTTTGCCACTCTGAGGGCCATTGTAACAATCCAGAGATGGGATAGGGTGCTCATTCACCCTATTTCACAGGTGAGGAAACAGGTTCAGAGAGGGAAAGTGAGCTGCCCAAGGCCACACAGCAAATTAACATGTCCTGGGAAGGAAGCCCACCCAGAACCATGGAACTGGGCTGACCACTGCCTCTGTCCCTATCTGCTCCTGGGAGAACATCTTAGAAAGCTCTTTTTGATTCATCAGGTGCCTCCTATGGGCCTCCCCTAGTCCCTGGAAGTAAAGGATATGGACTCAACAATATGGATGGGAAATGATGGGAGTTCAGAGAGAATTTGCTCCCCCGGGGCCACAGAACACACCCAGGAGAAAGCTGGTGTGGCAGCCCCTGGGGCGGGACCGAGTCTCAGTCTTTGTGTAGGCTGGGGCCCAGCCCCATGACCTGCACTAGCACTTCCATTCCCAGCAGCCTCGGAGCCACCCGAGAGAGGGAGTGGATCCACGTTCGTTTGGGCCTGCCAGCTGGAGCCAGAGCCAGGACCAAAGCTCCAGGTCTGGGTCTGGGGTTCTGCCAGTCCCGGGCAGCTGACAGCAAGAATCCCCTGCCCCTTCCTTGGTGTGCCCTGCCCACCCCATGCCTGTGTTGTGGGCTCCCCCTGACCGGCGCCCATCACAATGCCGATGCTGTAACCTTCCCTGCAAGGTGCTCTGTGCCCCATGGGGCCAGGACCACAAGCTGCTCCTGCACACTGTCCTGGGCCCCCCTTGTGGGCTCAGAAGGGTTAACACCCTCAACAGGACAGCTCCTCCCGACGGTCCCAGCCCAGAGAGCGTTCCTCCAAGACTATTTCCTGCCTCTGGGCCTTGGCCAGGCCCACAGTGACCACCCCCATGGGTCTGAGGCCGCATCTGGTTTGGATTACACCAGGGCTGGTGACGTTGCCTTTTCCTGTCAGCGTCCAGTGGCCTCGAATTCCACTGGCCACCTTGGACCCAGCAGGGCAGCTGTGGGAAAAGATTCAGCCAGTGACAGGGCTGCCCCAAGGGTGTGAAGCAGCCAGGACTGTCCTGAAGGATGTGCCCACCTGGACCAAGCGCCCGCTCATGCAGCTGCCCACACACCTGTTCCTTCCTTCACTCTAATGGGTGTTATTTACTGAGCACCAGGCACAGTGCCAAGTGATTCCCATGTATGCAGTCATTTCATTTCCCCCCATGAGTGGGTATTTCCTTATCAGCAGTTCACAGATGAGGAAACTGAGGCACAGGGAGGTGATGGACAAGTCCATGGGGTCCCAGCTAGTAAATAGTGGGGTCAGGATGCAAAGCGGGTGGCCTGACTTCAGACTCATGCAATTACTTCCCAGCTATTTCTTGAGCCCCTTTTCTGGGCCTGGCCTTAACCCAGAGCCTGGAGATGAATTAGTCATGGTCTCGGTCTTCAGGGAGTTCACAGCGTCTGGAACCGCAGGGTTGGGAGGTTGGGGATCATGGTGAAGCTGGAAGGGTGTGGAAGAAGACACTAGCTCCTATTCTCTCCTCTCCAGTGGGAGTGACAGTCAAGCTGAGAGCAAAGAAGGAGCAGGCCTCTTCCAAATAGAGAGTGTGCTGGGGGGACGGGGTGTTCCAGGCAGCTCCGAAGACTTGGAGCTGAGAACAACCTTGTCTTGGAGCATCCCAGGGGGCTTTTGCACATGAGGAAGCAAGAAGTAAGTCTGGAGAATTTGGTGGGAGTCTCAAATGCCAGGCTGAACTGGGGCCATAGGGAGCCATGGAAGGGTTCTGAACGAAGGAGGGACATGATCAGATCTGTGGTTTAGAAGGATCCCTGCAGCCAGGGATGTCAGTGAGGGAGAGACTGGAGGCAGGGAGGCCAGAGGGAGGTTGGGCCATGTCTGCTTGAGGGGCCGTGAGGATTGTGGGGACAGGAGGTGGGAGCTGCAGACCTCATACACTGCCAGGGAGACAGGCTGATGACAGAGGGACTGACTGGGTGCAGGTCAGGCAGAATGGGGTTCACATCTACTTATTTGCCCTCTCTGAGCCTCAGTTTCCTGTCTGTAAAATGGGATAACAGTACTTGCCTCTCAGGGTCAATGCAAAAGTGACCTGAGACGTGCAGATCTAGCACCTGGCCAGGCTGCTGAGCTTATGCTTGTTCCACAACTATTTCTCCAGTCCCTACTTTGTTCCACACACTGTTCTAAGTGCTGGGGACAAGGAGCCAATAGACAAAAACCCCTGGCCCGGTGGAATTTCCTTCTGTTGGGAGACAGACCCTGGACAGCAATAATGAACTTAGAGCGTGTTGGTGGGGTGGATGGGGGATGCGGTGGTCAGGGAGGCTTTTCTGAACAGAGACTGAAGGGCATGAGGGAGTGAAGATCGGTCCAGGCAGAAGGACTAGCAAATGCAAAGGCTGTTTGGAGTGCGGGCGGGGAGGGCAAGAGCAGCTGAAACCAGATCACACAGGCCTGTAAGGACTTGGCCTTTGGCTCTGAGTGAGCCAGGAAGCCCCTGGGGGGTTCTCTGAGATTTAATCCATGGCAAATGGATTTATCCATTTATCCACTCAGCAAATCTTTATTGAGGGCCTGCTATATGCCAGCCAGTGGGCAGTAAGGCAGACCCAGCCCCTGCCCCCAGAGGCTTATGACACAAAGGCAGAGACAAGCAGAAAGGAATGCACACAGAGATGCAGAATTCCACATTGCAACAGGTGCCAGGTGGAGGAAGCAAATAGGATGCAGAGGTGGAGAAAAATCTAGAGGCATCCAATCAGATAAGGAGGTGAGGGGAGGCTTCTCCGAGGAGGAGGTGATGTTTAACTTGGGCTCTGGATGCTGAGAAGTCAGCTAGTGGGGAGTGAGCATTCCAGGCCGAGGGAACAGCAGAGTGCAAAGGCCTAGAGGTGGAAACACTCACGGAGGAGTCAGCTGCCTTAACTCAGCTCGGGAGGGTGAGCCTCCTGTTTGTCTCCCGGAGAGATCAGGGCACCGGAGGACTGTGGTCTGGCGGAGGCAGCCCTGGCCTTTCCAGGGGCGACAGGCAGGGTTCTGGCGGACTGTGGGACTAAATGGGACTCTGGTCTGTTTTTAGCCTGGAACCACTTCCTTCAGCCCCACCAGCTGCCTCCCTGAGTCACCACCCAATTACCAGCAGGGCAGGAACAGGGGATTAGACACCTGGGGGTCTGGACCTGTGGGGAAGGAGGTTTTGCCGTGTGCAACAAATGGGCAGAGAGGACTGGGCTGAGGGTACAAGGCCCTCCAGTGGGGCTGTTTCACGTTCCAGTAGTTGATGTACACTATTATATTAATTTCAGATGTCCCATTTCATTCGTGTTGACTGAATTGTACACATATTGTGCAAGGTGAGGTTTCCCGCATGCCAGTCCTGGGGGCTGAAATCATTGCCCCGTTTTACAGATGAAGAAACTGGTACTCAGGGAAGTGAATCTACTTGCTCGAGGTCACACAGCAAGAAGTAAAGATGCCAGGAATTGAATCCAAAGCTTTGTGTATATAACAACCTTCCCTCCTCCTGCATCTTCCCACCTCTACAGCAGCTAGACCTTCCTGGTGGGTAAATCAGGTTAAGAAGACAAGCCCCCAGGGCCCAAATATTTATTTTACTTAAACACTTAAATTGCTGTTTCCATGTGTCAGACCCTGTTCGAAGCACTTTGCAAGTATTAATTCATGTAATCCTGACAACAATCCCATGGATATAGGTACTGTTAGTGTCCACATTTTTTAGATGAGGGAAACCCAGAGAGGGGAAGCAACTTGCTCAAGGTCACACAGCTAGGAAGTGACAGCTGGGATCTGAAGCCAGTCAGTTGGAGTCCAGAGCCCCTGCTCTTAGCTGCTGTACCTACTGCCTCTGGGAGCCTGGCCTTTCTGGGGTGATGGGAGGCGATGTTTTGGCTGAGGCCTGGATTCCTGGGTTTGTACACTCCCAGTAGGCAGACATGCCAGGCTGGCCGACACAACCTCCCCCCACCGTCTTCCTCATTTCTGTGGTGGCCTCAGAGTGCCCGCCCGCCAAGGGAGAGCGTCTCCCCACCCTGGCCCAGGCGCTGTCTGGGGTGTGGGAAGGAGCTTGGAACTCCGGGCAGTGGAATGCCGTAAACCAGGGAAGGAAGCTGGTGGGCGGCGAGGCACAGGGAGATAAGATGTTGGAGGGTAGAGGAGAGGCTGAGGAAGGCCCAGCCCTGGGGGTGGGGGTAGCCTCCCTGGAGGCAGAGAGAGCAGAGACCAAAGGACCAGCAGGTGAAGAACTTCCTGACTGCCTTTCAGAGCTGCCAAACTTGGGCGGGAAGGGGCCGGCTCTGAAAGCAGCAGGCTCCCCTTTCCTGGAACCGCCCCCCCCAGCCCCCGCACCTGATATGAGCTGCTTGGTGTAGAGGGGATTCAGAAATCAGGGAGGAGACGCCCTTATAATTCTGATATTCCAAGAATCTGAGCTGCTGTGATTAAAAACTCTGGAATATTCTGAAATACCACTGATCCTACAATTCTAGATTTCGATTTAGCCTAACTCTACGAGTCAGATGGGGTGGCCCCTGCCCCCTAGAGCTCTACAGTTAAGGCAGCAGAGTGGTATTCCTGCCCTGCTGTGTGACCTTGGGCATGTCACTTACCTTCTCTGGCCTTGTTCTCTCCATCTGTGCCAAGGAGCTTTCTCTGGGTCGGCCCAGCTTAGGCATTCTGAATCTCTGCTAAGCACTGTCCACCCCTGGGTGGCCAGGCCAGAGGCAGGGGGTATCTGTTGGTCATGGAAAGAATGTGAGGGCAGGAGGCCCAGTGGGTGGGGTCCCCAGGCTGGGCAGCAGGCAGAGGGCAACATGAGATCATGGTGTCTGGGATGGGATGGGATCCCTTCCAGGCTGTCCCCCAGGTTAGACCCTCCCTGGGATCCGGATTCAGAGTCAGGCTGCCCTTTGCGCTCACCCTGCAACACCCTCACTGGACAAAGGGAGTGAAATGAGGGCCCAGAGAGATGGGCACTGGTCCAGGCTCACACAGCAAGTCCAAGGCAGGCTCTGAGCCCAGGGCCCTGCTTAGGGACTGGGGCTGAGGGCACTGTCTTCACTTCTTGACTCTCTGGGGGGACCAGAGAGGGACATGGAGGGGGCTCATGCCCAGAGCTAAGTCTGTGCCTCTGGGTGCACTTGACCCCTCTGCATGTTCCCCCACCTCAAAGCGTGGGCAGGGGGTTGCAGCTTTCTTCCCCCCAGGCTCCCACCCCAGTTAGACGCTCAACCTCATCAGGGGGGTGGGCAGGGCAGGATGCAGAAGCCTGGGATCCCCGAGTCGGGCCAGCCTCCCCATCCTTCTACGAGCTCAGGACACAGGCAGCGAAGGGACTGGGGTCACCAGGTCTCCACAGGAATGCACCACAGGGAACAGTG
>NW_006771517.1:1935999-1952886 GCF_000442215.2 Lipotes vexillifer | reverse complement strand
ACCCTCTTCCCCGCCCCACATTGCTCCATGGGTTCCAGGCTGGGGTCCGGCACACACGCTAGGGAGGGTCTGCACAGCTGGCCGGGCATTCTTCCACCCCCTTCTGGCCGCACTGAGCCCGCACCCTGCAGGTGCCCCCTCTACCCCGGCTCTGGAGTCTGTGGGAACCAGACAGTTGGGGCTGTCCAGCCGGGCTCACTTCCTCCCAGGCCCCAGGGGACCTGCTGAGGGAGGAGGGAGCCACAGAGACTGAAGCCAGCGTGGCCGCCTGCCCGAGGGGGGTGTTTTGGAGGGGACAGGGCTGCCTGCCCAGCAAAGGAGTCTCCAGCCCCCTGAGCATCACCCCATGGGACATAAGACCCTCCAGCAAAGACCAGAAAGTATCCTTGGCCCCTCTTCTCTCCTTATACCCATGATCCAGGTGGGAGGACTGAAGTTCCGGAAGAAAGCCATCTGCCTCAGCAAGTCTGGTGTTGGAGGGTATGGGGACAGTGAGGTTTCAGGTCCCTAAGTTGTTCCTCTGATGGGGGCCACGACTATACCCACTTCTCCTGCTTCCACCCAAGGGGGCAACTACAGAAGGCCAAAGGTCAAGGCTCAGTCTCTTCTAATCTGTACCCAGGGTAGCCACCGCCTCCCCCCATGAGGGAAATGCTTTCTCAAAGAGTCACCAGGAGACCTCAGAGAGCTGGGGGCTCAGGGAGGTCTCCCAGTCACACGGGAAATCCAGAAAAGGGAAGTGTGCCTGCCTTTTGAACCTTGGGTTCCCTGTCTGTGCAAGGGGTGAGGGGTGGCTTTTTAGCCCTGGCATGACAGGATTCAAAAAAAGCCCGCCTCCCTCTGGGGGGAGGGGTCACCCTGTGGGCCACGCTGCATCCTCACGCAAACTGCAGGTAGGGGCAGAGGGGGTAGAGCCACACAGACCTGGTTTTGATTTCCTCTCTGGCACTCATTGGTCATTTGGAGCCGGAGCTAGTGAGCCCCCAACTTCTTTGAGCCTCAGTTTCCACCACTGTTAAATGGAGATAACATTCCGTACCACCCAGGATTCCGTGAAAGGATATATACGAGTCCAGGACAGGATAACTGCCACAAATGGTCACAGTTATTGTGGCTGCTCATAATGAGAGGTGCTGAGTTACAGAGTTTGGGGCTGGAGAATCAGCCCCTTGGTCCAGCGCAGCCACACTCCTGCCTGGTGTCTCTCCCGGTTGCATCCCTCCTCTCTCCCACTCCCTGCTCCCCCTTCCTCGGCCTTCCTGGGAAACTCCCTGAGAAAGTCCCCAGCAGGAGAAAGCCTCATGTGAGACATTTCTATCTGGGGTCCCCCATCCCTGCCATACCACCCCACAACCATACGCCCCCCCACGGAGCCAGGTGTCCTGGCCCTCAGTCCCCAACCATCCAGCAAACTGACCCTCAACATCACACTGGCTTTATTGGCCCTGAGAGCCATAGAGTAAATCCCAAGGGAGCCCTGCTTCCCCTCACCCCCAAGTCTGTCCAGAGACCCTGGGCGCTGGCTGAGTGTTCACCACTCCAATCTTGGCTTCCTGTCCCGGCTGTTGTGGGCTTGCCAGGCCTGCGTCCTTTGAGAGCTCCCCAGGTCCTAGAGTCAGGCTCAACCTGGAGGGCGTAGCTGGCAGAGTCTCTGCAGGGACTGCCTGAGGCCGGCTGGCTTCACTCAAAGAAGAACATTCCTGGCGTCCGGTATAGGCAGGAGGTCAGCCCCAGTGGGTAGCCGGAGCTTCCCTGGACAGGGAAGCTGCCTGCAACCCAGGGTTCCTTGGGGTCAGCTGGCAGGGGCAGCGGGGCCCGGAGAGAGGCTGGAGGGGTGGGTGGTGCAGGGGAGGAGGCTGCTGAGGCCAAGAGGTGCTCAAGGCCAGGATCAGTCCCCATGCAGAAATTCAGCGCCTGCAGCCGGCACTGGTAGCTTCCCCCGATGGTGGCCTCAGAGGTCAAGATGGGGGCAGGGGCCTTGCTAAACCCCTCAGCCTCAGAGAAGCTGGCAGGAAAGCCAAATGCGGGGCTCGGGGAAGATGAGGTGGCCACGGGGAGCTCCCCTGGACCTGCAGGCTTGGGCGTGGGCATCTCCTTGGGCTCCGAGGGTGGCCAAGGCCTGGCATTGGTGGTGGCCGGGCACACACTGGCTGGCAAGGCCCCCACCAGACCCCCAAAGCTTAGGCCCTTGGGCTCTGGCGGCTCCAGTGGGAATGGGCATTGCATGCCAGTCGCAGCGTCAGGGGCTCCTAGGTCCTGGCTGGTGGCTCGGAGGGGTCTGCGGCGCACCTTGGCAGGGCCCTTGGCTCCCTCGGCGCCTGCCCGTCGGGTGAAGCGCCGGCGTCGGCGCAGGAAGCTGCCGTGCTCGAACATGTCATGGCAGTCGGGGTCCAGCGTCCAGTAGCTGCCCTTGCCCGGTTTGCGATCATCACGGGGCACCTTGACAAAGCACTCGTTGAGGGACAGGTTGTGGCGGATGCTGTTCTGCCAGCCGGGCCGGTTGTGGCGGTAGAAGGCGAAGCGGCCCATAATGTAGCGGTAGATGCCACTGAGCGTGGCCCGCTGCCCCGGTGAGCTCTGGATGGCCATGGCAATCAGGGCGATGTAGCTGTAGGGAGGCTTGGTCGGCTCGGCCGCAGGGGCCAGGGTCCCGGGGGGGGGCTGCTGCTGCATGCTGACCGGGCTGGCCAGGCTGGCGGCTGCCGGAACCACGGGGGCCAGGCACGGTGTCCAGGGCTGGTGTCCGGCACAGCCTGCCCAGGCTGGTTAAAAGGCCCACTGGCCCAGCCTCCCAGCCTGGAAAGGCAAAAAGGGGTGGGCCCGCCAGGCTGCCCTCCCTTCTTCCCTCGCCCCCCTCCCACAAGGCCCAAGAGGGGCGGGCAGGAGAGGCCAGGATTGGGAAGCCGTGAGCAGCTGCCAGGGGTGAGGAGACAGGAGGGAAGGGACTGAGACCCTTAGCCCACATGTGCTGGCTGGTGGTGGCTGAGGAGGGACAGGATGTGAAACTGAGCGAGACAGGGACGAAACAAAGAGAGATAGAGGCCGAGATGGAAAGAGAGAGTGAAAAGAGACAGAGAGACAGAGACAAAGAGAGGTAAGGGCATAATAAGAGGGAGACAGGAACATACAGAGGATATAGAGGCAGAGACTTAAAGAGAGACAAAGAGCAGAAAGAGACAGAAAAAAGGGAGACACAGAGAGCCAGCCCCACGCACGTGCACACGTGCACACAGAGTACAGAAAAAGAATCACTGAATGAGAGAAAGAAAGGAATCCACAAAGATAGAGAAGAAGAGCGCACACACACACACACACACACATTAATGAGAGAGGAGAGAGGTAGCATCTGTGTCTGAGCTGGAGAACAGGGAGTTCCTGTGAGAAAAGCCTCAGGGGCCTCTCGAGTCCCCACCTCTGGTTCCCCCTTTCTTTTCTCTTCCTCCTCCCAGGCCTGGGGTCTACTCTCTTCTCCCCACAGTGCAGAGCACTCGAGGTCACACTATTCCCTGCCCATCTAGCTCTGGGGTCTACGAGGGGTGGGGCACCTAGGGTGGGGACGAGGGCCGGCCCAACCCCGTTTGCTGAGCCCTGGCGCCCTCTAGTGACTAGTGTGGGGAGGACAGACATCTGGACAGAGCCATCCACCCTCCCAAGAGGCTCTCAACCAAGACCCTGGCTGAGCCTCCATTTCCCATCTCTAAAACGGAGCTGAAGACTCTGCAGCTGTCCGGGCTGTGGTGGAGAGGCAACGGGCTCCCTTACACTGAATCCAGCGCCCTTTGAGAGCCTGGCACAGAGTAGGGGTTTGGGCATGATGAAGACTGTTACCCTGAGCTGAGGCTCCCCAATAGCTGCAGCCTTGGGCCGAGGGTACAGCGAAGTCCAGAACAGTCAAGCCTTCTGAAGGATGCGGCAACCTCCTCCACACTCTCCCACCCACAAGTAACCAAGTCATCAGGCCCCTACTGTGTGCCACTCTCCATGCCAGGCCAGCTCCCCTCCCCTCTCGACATTTACTTCTCAGACCTACTCTGCTCCAGAGACCCTGATAGCTTCTTTTGAGTAGATGAGGAATGTGAGGTTCAGAGTAGTTAAGTGACTTGCCTGAGGTGGCACAGCTAGTCAGTGACAAAGCTGTGATTTCAACCCAGAATTCTGTAACTCCTAACACTACTCCTTCCGTGAGGGGCAGGGGTAGAGGACTGTCACTGGGCCCCCACTGGAAAACTGGCTGTGACCCTCAAGGGAATAGGGAACCATGCTTTGCTCTATCCCAAGTGTCCAGAATCTGCCTGGAACAGAGTAGGTGCTCAATAAACATTCGTTGAATGAATTTTAAAACCAGTGATTCGACTGATTCTGTCCTTTATTGAATCATACAGGTTTCCCCCCATAAAAGTGGCTTATTAATGTATCACTAAAAGATATATTATGTTGCCATCTGTAAGAGAATTCCTATAAATAACGTCAGAAATCAGAAAAGGTAAAAGGTCTGATATCTGGGGTAGAAAACAGTGACTTTACTGACAAGGCAGGGTCACTGCCTTCATGGTGGAGAGGGTGCCCTCACAATTCTCAAGGACTCCCTGCAACTTACAGTTTGCAAAGATTGGTGGGGCTTGGGCAGGGGCTGGACTCCTGGCTCCCACTTTGGCTTCTGTCCTAGGCCTGCCTCAGTTTCTCCAAAGACAGTATCTACTGGTGGGGGTTCAGTGGTTAGCATTTAAAGCCCCAGGTTCAGGCTAAGTCCTCTGTTTTGGGACCCCCTCCCCTCACAATCCTCACCCACCCCAAAAGAAGAGAGACTTGTGGCAGGTGAAAGGAGGGTCTGGAAACTCACAGCCCCTCAGAGGTGGGGCAATTCTGTTACTGGTTGGGCTTCAGTCTAAACTATGTGGAGGATCTTATTATTGGTAAACTCAGCTCCCCCCTTTTTTTTTGGCTGCACCTGGGGGCTTGCGGGATCTTAGTTCCCCCACGAGGGATCCCTCGAACCTGGACCCCAGCAGCGGAAGCACAGAGTCCCAACCACTGGACCACCAGGGAACTCCCAGTAAACTCAGCTTTAAGCAAACCTTATAATGGATCAATTGCAGGTAAAGGCTGCTTTAGGTAAACCGCTATGGGCATGTCCGGCTATTCACAAAAAGATGAATTCTTGTTTCTGACCTAATTGCTATTTCTGGAACCTCAGGCCGAGTTTGGTTCCCAAGCCTGACGCCCCAGGCCCAGCTGCCGGGCTGTCCGCTTACGTGCCTCCTTCCTGGGTTGCCGGGGCTCCATCTCACTGGCTGAGAGGTTGAAAGCCGTGACTGGCTTCCGCTGTCTCAACCTACCTGGGCGATGAGTGAGGCGAGACGTAAAGTCCCCTGGCTCAGCTGGGGCAGGGCTGGGGTGGGAACTGCACCCTGTGGGGACTACTTTAGAGGGGGGGGGAGGGGGAAACAACCGCTCAGGGCTGACTCAGCTGTGTCAGCAGGTGAGCGACGCTGTCGGGGATGCGGGGCTGGGAACGCGCCACCGAGGCACCTGGCCGTGGAGCTTCGAGTGTAGGAGGAGCTCCCGCGCGAAGACTGGCTCCACCTGCGGGGTGGGGGTGGGGCAATGAGCCAACCTTCCCCTTTACCCACACCCTTTGTTGGGGTGGGGGGGCGGGAGTGACAGCTCCTCTCCACATGCATTTTACACGCAAGGTCTTCCAGATCAGAGGGTCGTAAGGCAGGTCCGGGGCGGAGCTGGGACTGGATGGAGCAGTGAGAGGCAGTTGGGGGAGGCTGGAGGGTGTGGTTCTCCATGGGAGGTGACTCACATGGGCCATAATGAGACGCTCCTCAGGCTGGTCCGGGGGCCCCGGGTACTCTTCGCCAAAGCACAGCCGGATCTGGTACTCGGGCTCCCGGTGACCATCATGCAGGTGGGCTCTCAGTTCTACGGGCACCGAGACTGTGGGGTCTGGGTCAAGATGGGGCGTCCCACCTGGTGCCCACCTTGTGCTCACATACTATCCACACGTCCCGTAAGCCCACATCCCCATTGTGTGCCCATGCCCTATGCCCACTTCCACGTCCCCACACCTGCCTCATGTCCCACATCTGCTCCCACTTCTAGGTTTCATGCCCCGTGCCTCGTGCCCTATGCTCACTATCATGCCTTTATGCCCACCCCATGCCCACTGCCACTCACCTATGCCTATCTTGTGCCCAGTGCCCCCGATGCCCACCCTATGCTTAACGCCCTATGACAACACGTGCCCAAGCCCTATGCTTATGTCCCACACCCAGTTCCCCAGCCTGCCTCGTGCCTACACCTCCCATACGCCTATGTCTAATCTGTGCCCAGCCCTCCCGATGCCCATATTCGTTCCCACTCTCGGTGCTTCTGCGTCATGTCCTTAGTTTCCATGCCCACTCCAGCCCAGCATCGTCAAGTCCATCGCCCCGCACCCACATCTCGTGTGCCCACTCTCTGTCCGCGTTCCTTTGCCGACCCCAGTGCCCGGCCACTCCGCCCCGCGCCGCCAGCGGCCCCGCTGTCGCGCTCTTACCCGCGAGGAAGCGGCGCGTGTCGAGGAGCTGGCAGGTGAGCTCTCGCTCCAGTTTGTTGGGCCGCGCGCGGTGCGGAGCGAGCGGGCCGCGCCAGTACACACGGCCCCGGCACAGGCGCTTGGCGAAGACGCCCTCGGGCGCCACCCAGAGCAGCACTCCGCGCTCCAGGTGGGACAGCAGGCGCCGCAGGACGCGGGCGCCGGGTGGCGGCTCCGGGAAACGAACCTGCGCGACGCGCGGCGGCGGCCCCAGCAGGAGCTCGGCGGCAGCGGCGGCTGCGCGCGGACTCAGGCTGCAGCCCTCGGCCGCGCGCGCTGTGGCTTCGCGCACCAGCTCCGCGCCATAGAAGAGTCGCACGTGCAGCCAAAAATCTGCGGGAAAGGGAGGGGACGCGCGCCCGGCATTGGCGGCGCCGGCTCCCCCTCCCCTCACAACAGGGCAGGGAACCCAGAGGACACCCGGCCGCCACCTCGGGAATTTTTGACACTCCCTCCCGATAAGTAATAATAGTAATTCTAGTAGTAGCGGTGGTAGTAAATAATAGCAGCTTCCAGTATAAACAAACTGGTAGTTGAGCTTCAAAAGCATAGGGTCTGGGGCCATCAGTACAATGGGGGCATGACACTGACGCTCTCCCAGCCCGAATTTCTGGGATTCTAGGAGTTTCTTCCCGGCAAATATTTTTAATGCCGGTAGAAATAATAATAATAATAATAGCAACAACGACAACAAAACAGCAGCCTCCCATATGAAGAGCTAGCAGTATGCTCAGTGGTTAGGGCTGTGGGCTCTACAGCGAGGCCCTTGGGTTCTAATCTCTCACTGCCCCTGAGGAGCTGTGATCTGATAGTAACTTTCCCAGGGTGACTAACTGTGTGACCTTGGGCAGGGTTCTTAACCTCTGTGTCTGGTTTCTGCAACCGTAAAATGGGGAGAATGGCAGTATCTATCTCACAGGGCTGTGGGGAGACTTAGGATGCCTGGTATAAGCTAAGCCCTCAACAAATGTTAGCTGCTGTTATCTGGAGTCTGGGCTGGGTGCTTTGGGTGGGAGACAGAGGCTATTTGGCACCAACCCTAGATCCTCCCCAGTTCTGCACAGTGGTCAGGGGAGAGGGCCTTCGGATTCCTTACCGGGGTTGCTGAAGTCCTCAGAAGGTGAGGGGCCCCAGGGGTGAGCAGGATCCTGAGCCTGGTACCCTGGAGAAGGAGGGGAAGCAGTAAGGCATCGCCTCACCCTGGGTCCCTCGACCCCTAGATCAAGGTCCTGGAAGAGGCCGGGGAGGAGGCAGGGGTGGGTGAGGAGACCCAGTCCTTACTGTGGCCAGCCAAAGGGCCTGGGGGCAGGGAGGCCAGCCTCGGGGGCTGCTCCTTGTCTTTATCCTCTGTGACTAATCTGGAGCCAACCTGAGCATCGGGAGAAAGCGTCGTGAGGGTGGAAGAGGAGACCTGTGGGCCACAGGAGCTCCCAGACAGTCTAAACTGGGGCAGGGGGAGGTCTGGACAGACTGAAAGCCAGCCGGGCTTGATAGGGACTTTGAAGTTTACCCCGTAGAGTTAAAGAGAGAGTTGATGGGGTTTTTGGAGGTGAAGCTCATTGTGATGGGGAGAGAAAAGTGCTAGCAGTGAATGAGGAGATGGGGTGATAGAGTAATGGAATGGGGGCACTTGGGACAGTGGAATGAACCAGGCTAATGGGGAGATGGGAACAGAGGAATGAACTGCAGATGAAGGGGGAGAGGTGATTGGGTGGAGTAAGAGTGATACAGACAGTGATGGAGATAGAGATGATAGGGGTGATGGCAACAATGAGAGCTAGAGGTGATGCAGGTGAAGGGAATACAGTGATGGAACTGGATCTGATGGGATGAGTGGGGACAGAGTGATTGATCCCATGATGACAGGGAAGAGGGGCTGAAATGGGAGAAAATAGGGCTGGCGCAGACAGAGTGATGGAGGTGAAGATGGTGGAGACGATGGGACAGAAATGATGGAGTCGAGGAGAATAGAATGAAGGAGATGAAAATGATGGCAGAGATGGAGTAGCGGCAGGAAGTAGAGCTGATGGATGGGAACAGAGATGGGCAGGAGCTGATGGAGAGGATGAGATGAATGCGCTGGAGATTATACAGGGGGTGGTATGAGTGCGAGGTGACTGGGCTAGCAAGGTTGTAGGGGCTGGAAGGACTCGCTGACCTGCTCTTCTGTCTTGCAGGCCGGCTCTGTCACTTCTCCAGGGTGCACCTGCTGGCTATGAAGAATGCCCTCCTCTTTACAGGGGGCACAAGCCCTGGTAACTGGATGAAGGAAGAAACAGTCTGTGGTTTCCTGGGCCCCAAGGGGAACCCCCCAACCTTGTCTGAGGTGAGCCCAGACCAGAGTAACCCAGCTCACTGCATGATCTCAGGCAAGGCCCACCTCTCTCTGGGCTCAGTTTCCTCCTTTTCGAATGGGGAGATAAACTGTAAGGTCCTTCTAGGTTTACCAGCCCATGAGTTTAAGCTCAATAAGCCCACCATTTCCCATTTTACAGATGGGCAATGTGAGGTCCTTATTGCCCAGAGAGCCATCCTCAGCTGCTGCCTCCAGAGACAGGATGGTACCTGGGCTGTGGGCACCGTCAGACAGGAGCCGGTAGACCTTGTAGGGGTTGGAGATGTCCAGCTGGTTGAGCGAGCGCACCTCACAGAAGTCAGCGCTCTTGTTGAGGGCACAGCGGAGCCGTGTCTTCCAGGTGGAGGGGTCCTCCTTGTCAACGCCCTCTAGGTGCTTGCCCTTGTATATGGCCCAGGCCTGGGGGTGAGCTGGGGCATTGGCGGAGGAATAGCATGGGAGATGGGGATGGTGCCATGGAAAGGGATGAGGGCTGCCTTGCCTCCCACCCTTCTCTCTCTCTCCCTCTGTCCCTCGGCCCCTCCCTCCTTCCTTCTCTTCCTCCCTCCCTCCATCCAACACATATTCCTTGAGCTCCTGCTATGTGCCAGGCCCAAGTTAAGGACTAAATGGGGGAACAACAAGACATACATGATCCCTGTTCTCAAGGAACTCAAGTCTAATGGGAGGAGGCAGCCACAAACAGCTGAAAGGAAATAAGTACATTCCAAATTATGGATTGTGATAAATAAAAAAAATAATACGATGGGATATGATTAAAAAACCAAAAGTAAGAGGTAAGACTATAAACTTAATAGGAAATAATGTAGGAGAAAATCTTCTAGGGGCAGAGAATGCTTCTTAACCAAAATTTTAAAGGCATGAACCATAAGGCAAAAAAATTGCAATGTCTGAAATCAGCAAGGGGCTAAGATCTAGAACATACAGGAACTTCTGCAAATCAATAAGAAACAGAAAGCATCCCCTAAAGAAAAATTCTTGTCAAAGGACAAGAGTGGGTGGTTTACAGAAGAGGAAACCAGAAGCCCATGAGCATAGGAGAAGGTACTGAAACTCATTAGTGCCAGAGAAATGCAAATAAAAGTATGCGATATCACCTGTAAGCTTACAAAATTTAGCCAGTTGGATAAGCCAGTAGTTGATTGGGATGTGGACACTGTTGGTGGGCATGGAATGGGAGCAGAGTTTCTGGAGGGCAATCAGGCATGCCTAGTCCAATTAAGTATAAGCATACCCTGTGAGCAGAAATTCCAATTCCAAAGGAATTCTCACATAGGCTCACGAGGGGACCAGAGCAAGCAGATCCACTGCAGCGTTATTTGTGGTCTGGAAAGCAAACTTGTGTCCATCCCTGGGAAAGTAGGTGGGGGAGTGCGTGTAATAGATGCCCACTATAGAGTCTATGCAGCATCTAGAAACAAATTAGATGGAGAGAGAACAAGAACAGATCTTCAGAGCATGACCTTGAGTGAAATAAAAGTAAGACACAGGTTGAGATCTATGACACAATTATGATGTATATAAGGTAAGAATACACACAAAACAGCAATGCCCACTTTGCAAGAAAACATGCAAACCAAAGATACTCATTAAACACATTAGAATGACTGTTGTGGTAGAGGGACTAAATAAATAAATACATAATATGAGGGGCTGCTTTAGAGAGGGTGATCAGAAAAGGCCTCTCGGAGGAAGTGGCATTTGGGCTGAAGCCTGATTGAAAAGAAGGATGGAGTCGGACAAAGATCAGGGGGAAGGCTGTACTAGGTAGAAGGAACAGCAAGCGCAGAGGTCCTGGGGTAGGAGAGATTCAAGGAAGGCCAGTGAGGCTGGAGCACAGTAGTCAAAGGGGAGGACAGTAGGAGATGTCTTGTTCGCATTGCTCACTTTCAGGGATGGGGGGCGGGGGATTTAACTGATAAATCACATTCAGTCATTGCTCTTGGAGACCCCAGGCTTAGTGGGACACCAGACTGAAAAGCCACAGTTCCTTTGTTGGTGTCTCTTGCCAGTGGTGAGACCTTTAAGGCTCGATTTTGTTGTCTGTAAACTGTGCCAATAGTACCTAACCTCACCTGGTTGTGGCAAGTGTAAGATGAGCGGTCTATGTAATGTGCTTAGCACAGCACCTGGCACACAGTGCTTATTTATTGCAGTACTTACTCATTATGTTAAGGATGCTCTAACTCAAAGGTAACCTGGGCTCAAGGCACAGGGTGTTATCACCATGATGAGAGAGGAATCTTTGGGGACACTGCTGTGCCCCTAAGCATTTAAAGTGGTGCCTGGCACACAGGAGATGCTCAATAAATATTTGTTGAATGAATCAAATTGGGCCTCGAAGGATAAATAGGAAGTTGCCAGGTGGAGTGATGTTCCCGGCAGGGGGAAGAGCTTGAGCAAAGGCATGGAAGCGCATGATGCACGCAGGGGACAGTGGGCAGCCTGGTGTGACTGGAGCTGATGTGCGTGTCTGAGGGTATGTGTACTGTTGATTCTTGTTATTCATGGTAGTTGTGTTCTATAAAATTTACACAACCACTGAGTTAGCAAACACCGAACCATCACTCCTAAGGAAAATACAAGGCTAGGTTCCTGCGCGCCTCTGGTCACCGCATTTTCATCAACTGGTCAATACATAACCTTGTTCTTTGAGTGTTTCTGCTGAAGGACACCTTACTTAATATAAACTGTTCATTCATTAACAGTGAACTCATGGCCAACAACACTGTAACTCACGTCTGAAAGAAGCTTACAGACGTCACAGCCGTCCTGTGCTCAGGAATACTGACAGCGCTTCAACACTGTGTAAGCTTGGGGGTCATTTTAAACAGTGAAATCACCAACAGAAAGCACAAAAATAATATTAAAAACGTGGACTAGATATTGTCTGCGAAAGGACACCTGTTTACAGTAGAAGAGGTGAAACAAGAGTTGTCACCTTGCTCAGCCTCAGCTGGGAACATGCATGTTGGTGACAATTTTTTTTTGCCATCCTGTGCATGTCTGTGAATGGCTGCAAAAGTGCCTTGAATATCAATTTTGAGATTACATATAATTTTAGCGAGTAAGAGAATTTGTAAATATGGAATCTGTGAATAATGAGGATCAACTGTATGTGGTGGGGGGAAGGGGAAGAGGAATTAAGAAGACAGGTTGAAGCTGGATCATGAATGTCCTCGAAGGCCAAGCTTTATCCCGTGGACTTTGAGGCACCAGGGGGGCCTGAAGCCAGGGAGTCACATGTGTGTGTCAGTGGTGGGTTGAGGGGTGGGTTAAAGCAGTGCCAAAGAGGGACAGGGAGGGCCAGTCCCCAGAATCTCCCACTTCTGAATGGCACATAGCCTTAAGGGGCAGGCCAGGTAACCACCTGTTCAACACTTACTGAACCAGTCCTCTGTGGGCCAGGCACTGTGCTCAAGGTCACCACCCACGGGCAGCTGGAGGAGTCAGACTCATACAAGGCACTTATAATTCATAGGGAAAGCTGTTCAATGGAGGAAGAAAAAGGAATCAGGGACGACTTGGGAGAAGCACTGAGAGCTTCATAAATGCATTAAGCAAATGCATGCATCAGGGGAGGCTTGTCTTTAGTAAGAGATGTTTAAGCTGAGCATGATGGGAGTTGGCCAGTGAAGGTGAGGAAGAAAGGGAGCTCCAGGCAGGGGGAACAGAATGTACAAAGTTCTCACGGTGAGAGAGACAGGAAGCATTTGGAGACTGAAAGAACTGTCTGGCTGGGTCTAAAGTTGGGGAAGGAGTGGAGAGAGACGGACAGAGGCCAGGGAGGAGCAGCTCATGCAGGGCTTTGAGGTCTTGGTAAGGAGTTGGGACTTTATCGCAAGAGCAATGGGGAGCCATGGAAGGACTCTGAGTAGGGGAGTGCCAAGGCAAGATTTACATTTAGAAATATCCCTCTGGAGGACTGAGGGGAGAGCTGAGGGATGGGAAAGCAGGGCATTCAGTTATCCTGGTGAGAGATGGTGGGAATGGGTCCACGTAGACTGACGAAAGAGCAGTTCTGCAGTAAGAGCCGAAGGCCCTGGAAATGGATTAGAATGAGACTGCAGGAGAGGGGAGCGGCCAGGGTTCAGGTGCCCAGCTCTGGGGTCTAGGTGGCGATGGGTGCCATCTTCCACTTTGGGAAATACAGACGTTTGTAGGAGGGAGCTGATGAGGGTGCTATTAAGGAGGTGCTGAGTCTGAGAGGTCTGGGCTGTCAGACCAGCAGGCTTGGGGCTTGGCTGGGAGGCTGGGAAACGTTGGGCTCCACACTGAGGCTGTGGAAGGGGAGAGTGGGACGTGAGGAGGGAGGTCCAGGAGAGAGTGCTGAGAGCCCCAAAAGAGGAGGGGATGGGATGGAGGCTGAGAAGCAGGGTCCAGGAAGGTAGCAGGAAAACAGGTCAGGGTTGGAGTGGGGAGGGGACACAGATCCTGGAAACCAAGTGAGACTGTTTCAAGGAGAAGGAAGGGTCCACTAGACACAAACCCACCCAGGGGTCCAAGAAGATGATAGTGATGGCATCCTTGGATTTGGCAATTAGAGACGTTAGCAGGAGGGAGAGGAACCACACTGTGGGGGCGGGGAGGAGCCGGCGGAGGGGGGGCATGAGTGAGGGCGTTGATGTCCAGAAGACCCTTTCTAGGTGCTTCACCCTGTGAAAGGAGAGGGGAGGCCAGAGAAGCAGGAGCTGGAGACGTGGTGTTTGGGATGGTGGCGGTGGCCTGGGATGCGGTTGGTTGCTTATTGCTCACGGGAGAGATTCCAGTTTCAATCTTGGTGGGAAAGAGCCAGTTTGGAGGAAGTTAATGGTGTCCAAGGAAAGGGAGGGCATCCCTGGAGGAGGTCCCTGAGAAGGGCTGGTGTTGGAAAGCACAGAACATGTCCCAAAGCTGCTGGGGTTAACAGTTTAGGGGTGGGAAGTGGAGGGAATTTCCATCGGGGGTGGTGGCATCTAATTTGCTCAGGGGGAGGGAGGAGAGATCCCCTGAGGCGTGGGGATGGTGCAGGTTATGCAGCCCTTGTCTGATTCTCTTTTAAGAGGGTGTGGGAGGGTCTCCCATGTATAGAGAACACTACCCTCAACCTAGAGACAGCTGAGGTTGAGGGGTTAACCTGTGGCCCGAGGTGACAGCATGTCGGGTCGGTTCCGGACTCTGCGACCGTTTGCGCGCAGAGCCCTCCCGGGCCGGGCCGGCGACCCCCGGCCCGCGCATCCTTACCCTGAAGAGCGCCGCGTCCTGCTGCGCCTGGTAGCCCTGCTTGGCTGCGTGCTTCCAGGGGATGCGGAAGAGGGTCTTGCCCGCGTCCTCCCAGCGCAGCCCAGCGTAGCGCCCGCTCTCGATCTGCGCCACCAGCCAGTCGCGGAGGCGCAGGGGACCCCCGGCCCCCGCCATGAGTCGCCTGCTGTCGGGGACCCTCCCTTCGTCCCTCCGCCATTGGTCGCCGGCCATCGGGGACACAGTGCTCCGGGGACCAGGTCTGGGGAGCGCGGCGGCCGGACCCCAGGGCGACAGGGGATCGCGGGGGCCACCTGGACGGCGAGCGGAGGCGGCGAAAGCCAAAGGTTGGGCGGGAGGTTTCACTTTCCTTTCTGCTCCCCAGAGGCCCTGTCGCCCCTCCCCGTGTCGCCTGGTCTGGAGGGCGTCGGTCCTCACGTAGGGGGCAGCTAGAGGCACCACCAAGAACCACTGAAGGGTACGGGGTGGGGTTCTGCTCATCCCTGGAGGGGGGGCCCCGGAAGGGCGCTCAGAGGCGTCCCTTGCACCGTCCCTGCACCTGTTTTCTGCTCTTCCCAGCCTACCGGAAACTTAGTCTCTTTCCAGAACCTGGACTGTAGAGGTGGGAAAAGCATAGTGCTTCTCAGACTAACTCCCAGTAGAATTGGGAGGCAGAGACTGGGTTAAAATGCATACTCCTAGCCGCCATCCCAGACCTGGAGAATCAGATTTTCTGGGCAAGAAGTCCAGGAACGTGCATTTTAAACAAGTCCCCCCATGGGATTCTGATCCAGGTGGTCCATGTGTCACCCTTGGAGAAATATTTCCTTAAATATTGGGAGTCCCTTTGTGATTGCTCACCATGGTGCTGGGCCTGGCTGAAGCCTTTCCTGCAGTGTCTCAGTTGGTTCTCACAACAGCATGTGAGATGAATGTAATTACCTACTTTGTTAAGAGGACTGAGGTCACAGAGCTAGTGCCTGGGGGAGCCAGAATCTGAACCCAGGACTCTCTGCCTCCAGAGCCCAGGGGCCTGAACAGTGCCTCACACTGCCTCCCAACAGCTGCACCTGGAGTTTATGGATTCTGGGTGGGGTCCGTGACCCGCCCAAAGTGTATGCAATTTTTTCATCTCTACGCATTTTTCTAGGGTTTGTATCTTTCATTAAATTGTCAAAGGGGGGTTGTGATATGAAAGAGGTCAAGTAGCTCAGACTGCTCCACCCTGGCTGTGTACCTGGGGAAACTGAGGCTCTGAGAGGGAGAAACCACCCCTCACTGCAGGAAGCACCGAGCTGGATGGCCAGCCAGTGTTGACCAGAGGCTGGGAGCACTGTCCCTCATGTGTACCTGTCAGGGGCCTTGCTTCATGCTCCCCACCTTCTGTCCTCATATGGCAGCAGCCACCCAGTTCTGACACTTCCACAGTCATAGCCAGGATTCAAACTCAGAGCTGTAGGACTCTGATGGGGCACACAAAATTTCATATGATTTAAATACAAGAGTATGGAACTTCCCTGGTGGTGCAATGGTTAAGGATCCACCTGCCAATGCAGGGGACACGGGTTCGATCCCTGGTCCAGGAAGATCCCACATGTCACGGAGCAACTAAGCCCACATGCCACAACTACTGAGCCCACATACCACAACTACTGAAGCCTGTGCGCTTAGAGCCTGTGCTCCGCAACAAGAGAAGCCACTGCAATGAGAAACCCACGCACCACAACGAAGAGTAACCTCCGCTCGCCACAACTAGAGAAACCCTGAGTGCAGCAGCGAAGATCGAACGCAACCAAAAATAAAAGTAAAAAGTAAAAAGTAAAATAAAAAAATAAATACAAGAGTAACAATTACATCTAAGCAGGAGTATTGGTTGTGTCAGGCAATCTCTTCATTTTTTTCTGGGGGGGGGGCGGGCAGAGTCATAGTAATGACAAGGATGGGGTCCACAGCCAGGCTGCCTGGATTCAAACCCCAGCCCCACCACTTGCTAGCTGACCAGCCACTTCACAGGGCTGCTTGGGGATTCAATGAGATGCAGGTCAAGTGTTTGGCACATTGCCTGGCCCATAGTGAGCGCTCAATAAATGAGTGGCATTATTGCTGTTATTGAGCCAGAGTGTGATAAAAGCAGCAATGGAAGGGGGCGGGGAGCATCATGAAGGACCTGGAACATCAGACCAAGGGGTTTTGTTTGTCCTAGAGATGACAGGAATGGAGTTTTTTTTTTTTTTGGCTGAGTTGGGTCTTTGTTGCCGCACATGGGCTTTCTCTAGTTGCTGCGAGCGGGGGCTACTCTTCGTTAAGGTGTGCGGGCTTCTCACTGAGGTGGATTCTCTTGTTGCAGAGCACGGGCTCTACGCATGCACGGGGGCTTCAGTAGTTTTGGCGTGCGGCTTAGCTGCTCCGCGGCATGTGGAATCTTCCCAGACCAGGGATCAAACCCGTGTCCACTGGCAGGCGGATTCTTAACCACTGTGCCACCAGGGAAGTCCCCCATTTTTGTTGTTTTTGTTTTTATCTCCGTAAGTCTTTTCATCTTGTAAAACGGAAACTCTACACACATTAAACAGTAGCCTCCCTGCTTCCTACTCACCCCACCCCCAGCCCCTGGCAGAGGTGAGTGAGTGGTCCATAGTCACACTGCTTGCACAGCTAGGGTAGAATCCAGCCTTCTGCCTGTGTTGCAGCACATGCTTCCTCCTAATTTTTTTTTTTTTTTTTTTTC
>NW_006771517.1:1925980-1935769 GCF_000442215.2 Lipotes vexillifer | reverse complement strand
GGCATGTGGGATCCTCCCAGACCGGGGCACGAACCCGTTTCTCCTGCATCGGCAGGCGGACTCTCAACCACTGCGCCACCAGGGAAGCCCGAAGCCCCCCATTTTTAAAAAAAATATTTATTTATTTGGTTTCACTGGGTCTTAGTTGCAGCAGGCTGGCTCCTTAGTTGAGGCATTAGAACTCTTAGTTGCGGCATGCATGTGGGATCTAGTTCCCCGACCAGGGATGGAACTCGGGCCCCTTGCATTGGGAGCGCAGAGTCTTAAATACTGCACCACCAAGGAAGTCCCCCGGACATATTTTTTCTTTTGTTTATCTGTTTATCTAGTGTCTTTCCCACCAGAATGTCAGCAACACCAGGGCAGAGGTTTGCTCATTGCTGTGTCTTCAGTGCCCAGTACAATGCCTGGCATACAGTAGGTACTCAATGAACTCATGTTGCATGAATGCAGAGGAGGAGGTTGGGTAGCAGGTGAAGGTTATTTCATCCATCCTCCCACCCCAAATACTGGAATCTGGGCCTCCCCCACAGCCCTGGACACAGTGCTTGGTGAATAATAAGAACCCCCATACAGGTGTTTATTAGATCATAGAGATTTCAGATCTCTCTTAACTCTAAGTTAATTTTAGTTTAGGATAAATCAGCTCGGGTGACCCCTGTTCATCCTCAGAGTCAGTTTGCTGCTTTATTGGGCTGCCCTGAGACCCTCCCTCCACAGTGGCTCCCCTGGCCTTTAAACTCTAGGTGGGGAGGGCTATTTCCACTAGCTGGGGGTGGATCCTTCTTGCCAATAACCTTCACGACCAGAAGGAGCTGCTTCTTAACAACCATCATGGGACACAGAGTGTCTAGCTTCAAACCCAGCCTCCCCTACTCTAGCTGTGTGTCCTTGGGCAAGCTGCCTGACCACTCTGAGCCTCAGTTTCCTCCCCGACGAGTAAGCGAACTCATTCAAGTAAAAAGTCAGGCATGAGGCAGGTACTACTACTATACCTTTACTAGCTAAGATTTGTGGATAGGGAAAGGAAAGGAGCTGGGGAGGAGGCGGGGTGGGGGGGCAGTGCTCAGGGAGGACAGGAGCTCAGCCAGGGGGAAAGGGGTTCAAAGAGGAGGAGCTGGCGGCCTTTTCAGGAGACCAGGGCTCCAGGGAGAGATAGGGGTGAGGGTCAGGGAAGTGGAACTCAGCCCTGCAGACTGCAGTTCACTGAGGGTGGCAGGCTCCTCAGGCCCTAGGGGATGCAAACCCCCTCCCATTCTTTTTTCCGGCAGGCTCCAGCCCCTGGCAGAGTTCTGCAGCCCTGCCTTTGCTCAATGACTGAACGACTGGGAGGCGATCAGACAGGCAGCTTCTGTGTCTCTTTAATATCCTCCAGGCCCATCCAACTACCCCACCCACCCACTCCCACTCCCACCGCCTTTAATGGGAGGGGGGGCCGGGGGCACCCTCCCCCAGCCCAAGAACTAAGGCACCAGGTAGCTGCAGCAGGCCGGCCCAGACACAGAGCCACACACACAGATGGAGGACACACTGACCGCGGACGCAGACAAGCAAGGCGCGAAGAGGGGCAGGGGCGGGGATCAGGCCGCCGCGGGGCTCCCACAGGCTCTGGGCCCGTCCTGAAGGCCGTGGGAGGCGCAGACAATCCCCGAAGGGGACTGGTCGAGAGGCCGAGGGGCGCCACGGCGGGGCAGGATCCTCACTTGCTGCCTTTGCGGGACAGACACCGCGGGAGGCAAGAGAAAGTCTGCTTGACGCGCGCCAGCAGCGGCAGCGGCCGGTGGGCTTCCCGGGGCGACCGCGGCACCAGGCGCTGCAAGGTCCCCTCCGAGGCCGAGGAGCTGGGCGCGGGGGAAGAGGCCGCGCTCGCAGAGCCCTGCCGGCAGCGCGCGCACATCGGCAGTAGCGCGCGCACCTCCTCCTCGTCGCGGAAAGGGCTCTCCCCGAAGCGCTCCTCCAGCTGCCGGCGAAGCTGGGGTGGGGTGGAGTCGAGGTCGGTGCCGGGCCGCCGGCTCGGTCCCCTCCCCAGTCCTCAGAGCTTCCGCTCTTCTTCGAGCTTCCCACACCTCGCTAAGCCCCTCCCGTGCTGACCATCCTCTTAGCTTCCCTTCTGCGTCCCCATCCCCCTAACTGAGCCCCTCTCCCTCCGAATCCCTCCTCTCTCCCTGAATCCCCTTCCCCTTTGACACTCCATCTTCCAGACCTACTAAAGTGACCCCCCCCACCTAAACAGTGGGGACCACATTAACCCCTCCCCACACTGCCCAACAGCTCTACTCATGCAGGCCCTCTTCCTTGCCTGCCTCTTTCCTAATGCAGCCTTGCAGACAAGTCTCTGGGCAGCCGCCTGCCTTCCTGCACTGACCGCTTCTCCCTCTCTCATCTCTTGTTTGCGGGTGGGGGAGGGCGCGGCTCAGTCCCCGACATCTCCATGTGCCATCTGCCCAGTGGGCATAAGAGAAGGAACTGCTTTGGCCTCATAAAGGACCCAGGGGTGGAATAAGGACTGGACATGTCTCCCCAGAGGAGCCAAATGTTCAAATGCCTTCAGGCTCCAGGTAGGCAGAGCAGGCAATGCTGGAACCTAGCCAAATTGAAGGGTCCATAATCAGGCCCACGGGTATTCAAACCCTAAGTTAAAAGGGAAAAGAAAACACCTGGCCGTCCAACCTAGGGGCTAGGTTAGCTCAAGAGCCACGAGTTCAAGACCCCAGAAAAATCTTCTGCCAGGTCTGAAGCACAGGTTCAATTCTTTCCAATCAGTGCTCAGCTCAAGTAAGAGTTTCCCACCCCTGCCCCTGCCCCTACCTTCCGGGAACTGCCCCAGCCAAACTCTTCAAGCTGCTGCCTAAAGCCTGGGTTGGGGTTGGCGATGGGCCGCGTGGCCTTGATGGCTTCAAGCACGTCCCGCCAGCTCAGTCCTGTCACAGTCATCACATATGCCGTCACGATGGTGGTGCTTCGGGAGATGCCTGCAAAGCTGGGACATCCCACCCCAAGGCTTCAGGTAAGGCCCAATCTCCTCCGTGTCCTCCAGGCACCCCATCCCCACTTCAGCTCTCCCACCCTTGCCTCCTGAGCTCCAACCACAAGGAACCTGCCAGGACCTGTCTTCCCACATCCACGCCTTTGTGTATGCTGTTCCCTCTGCCTGGCATTCACCCACATCAAAGGCCTGAGTGAAACATTGCTTCACTCAGTCATTCAGTACACGTTTCCTGATCATCTGTGATTTTTCAGGTACTGGGGATATAGTGGCGAATAAAACAGACATGGTCTCTGCCATCCTGGGGCTTACAATATGGTTGGGGGAGACAGACACTAACAAGGGAAACAATTTCAGGTGGTGATAACTGCTTTGAAGATGAGTCCAGTGTCTAGGAGATTGTATAAGAAGAGGTATTAATCTAGTGGAAGAGATGCGGAGGATTTGGGGAGGGGTTCGCAAGGAAGTGACATCAAGCTGAATCCTGAAAGACGGGTAAGGATTGTCAAGAATGTTCTGCGCAGTGTACAAAGACCATGTGGGTGGGATCCTGGTGGACTTGAAGAATGGGGAGATGGCCAGCACAGCTGGAGCAAGGAAAGGAGGAAGAGAGGGGGAGAGACAGGCTGAAGGAGCCGTCCCTATGGCTGGGGCTCAGGCAGAGCTACCCCGAGACAGGCGTAGTGAGAAGTTATGGGATGAATGAAATCAACAGGGCCAGGGGCCCCTGGGAAAACTCAGGGGTCCCGTCTCCCAGCCTGGGGCTCCTCACTGCCCTGTACTACTGCCTCAGAGGCTGGAGGGGAGGAGAAGGAGCTGGAACTACTGAAGGATGCTGGGCTACCTGCCTGACCTCACCTGTTCCTCCCAATAGCTCGCCAGGTCAACATTCTTTTCTCCCATTTTACAGATGAGAAAACTGAGTCTCAGGGAGAAATAGCTATCTGGCCATGGCCATACAGCTGGTAAGAGACAGAGCCTTGGTCTGAGTCCTCCATCAGCCTGTCAGACGAATGGTGGACTGTCAGGCATTGTGACAGGCTGGAGAAGATCCATCGCAGGCTCTGCATTCCCCACAGGATGAGGGCATGTTCAGGATGGAGGAAGGCCACTCACTTCCCCTCCCCCCACTCCCCTCTTAACTCACCAGTGCACAAGGCAGTTTCCCCCATTGAGGCGGCAACAGTGGATGAAGTTGATACATTCTTTGAAGTGCTTTTTGCTAGAGAAGAAAGCAACAAGGTACAGAGCACTGCGGGGGGACAGGTCTCCTAGGAGTTGTCCCCTTCCCCATTTCTGGGATGGCAAGAGACAGAGCCCTGGATCCTCAGGTCAGCCAGCATGTGCAGTGACTAGGGGCTGATACTGTAGTACTGGTGGAGGTGTGTGTGAAGCAATAATGGTGGCGTTTCAGGAGGTGAGAGAGGCCAGTGATGGCAAATCCCACCACAGAGGCAGGAGCACCTCTTCAATGGGTCCTGTGGATCCTATTTTCATGGACGGCTTATCTTGACCTTTCAAGGAAATGGGTGCGAGGAGTCCCACCCCCTGGGGTCTGCAAGCAGAGCACCTGGGGACAATAATGGTCAACAACAGGGTTGGGAGCAAGAGTCCCAAGGGGCAGAAGTGTCTGTCTGGGTCCCTCCCAGGCTGGGGTGTACTACTGCTAATAACATAAACCAAAATCCTGCTTTCTGAGCCCTCATTACACGCCAGGCCCTGTCCTAGATCCTCAACCTGTGCTATCTGATCTTTGACAGCCTCCTTGGTGCTGATGGCCCCAACCCCTCACACACCCATTTTCTCTCTCAGAGAGGGGAAGTGATTTGTCCAAGGTCAAACAGCAAGTAAATGGCAGAGCCTGGCCTGAACCCAGATGCCTTAACTCCAAGGCCAGGTACAGGCTGAGCCTGACCCTTTCAAATCCACTGGGGCGTCTGAGCCCGAGGGACACGGTGTTTTCTCCATTTCATAGCCAAAGAGACTGAGCTCTGGGAGGTTAAGGCTTGCCAGCGGCATAGGCAAGGGTGTGGCTGAGACAGAGTCCAGGTGGTCTGGGAGAACACCTGTGCTGGGGTCTCCAGGACAGCTTTGTGGCCTGAGTCCTCTCTGTCCTCCCTCAGACCACCTCCCACCCTCCCTCTTCCCACCACATGAAGCAGCTGTCTGTCCATCTGTCAGCCCGTCCAGAGGAACTTACATGGGTACCTCAGGGGCGTCGGCCACTGAGATGCGAAGGTAGGTTATGTCCTGCAAGTACAAAACACACATGGGCAGCCTGCACCCCAACCCCAGCCTGGGCCTCCCAAGCACCTCGCAACCTTAGGCCAGTTCCTGCCCCTCTCTGGGCCACTGTTATTGTCTCTGTCCAAAGAGGGTAGACACCTTCTCTGAGGGCCTCCCAGGTCTGACCATCTGTGGTTTCAGAACCTTCTGAGAAGTTGGTATCCGAACCCCATAGCTGACTTGGGCACAAAGACTTGCCAAAAAGGATTCAGGGACCTTTTATTTAATAGCTGGGAAAGGGCCACTTAACTTGACTCCCCTCCATAAAAGGATTACAAAATTACACAGTAAGAAGGGCAAAGCAGATTTTATTCTCTTGAAAAGAAACAAGAAGTATGAAGATTAGTTTTAGTTCATGAATTGTGGTTATAAAACTCTGTGCTAATTATTAAAATAATCAAGGAATGAATTGTCAGGAATTTCTCCAACAAACTTGCTACCACATCCTTCACTCCACGCCTAACCTTCACACAAGATCTTAAAGATGAGTCCTGCCCACATTCCAAGAATCACTTTTCTCAGGGACCTCTCTTAGTCCTTTGATATTCAAATGGCTCTTTTCAAGGGACTGGCCCACCTCCAGCCAGTGACTAAGTGACCGCCTGGCTAGGTCCTCATCTGTTAGTGGCTTTGTGTGAGATTCCAGCCCTTCTCTATAACTCACTCTCCCCAAGGTCACAGAGCCTGCATCTTTTGCAAGGTTTGCAAATTCGCTTTGCAACACATTTGGCCTTGGATTTGCAGGGCATTATCAAACCCTGACTGGTAAATTCACTGATGGATGGGGAGGGAGAAGAGGGCAGGGCTGCTGGAGCAGGGACTCATTTTGCCAGTAGTCATTTCATTAGTAAATATAGTCATGCCTAGACAGCCTTCCCCAGGCACTCTAGTGACTGCATACTCCAAATACTCCAAAACAAGCCTGCCCTATAATGCAAAATCAGACTCCATTGACCTGGAAATTTCTTCTAGTGTCTCTGTGACACTGAGAACCACAGATTATTGGAGGTAGCTCTTAGAGACCATCAAATCTGACACAAGGGGAAACTGAGGCCCAGAGAGGGCGAGGACCCTGCCCAAGGGCACACAGCAGTGCTGTGACAGAACCCGGTCTGGATCTCAGATCTCCAGAGTCCCTTCCCACCCACAGTTCTCTCCCGTCGATGGGTGAGCCAGACTCTAACAGATAAAGAGGAAGGGGCTCTGTTTATCGATTGAGAATATGATTAACTTTGTTATTATGTCAGCTATAATTTGTTGAGCGCCTATTTTGTGGCTCTCAACAACCCAGTGAGGTAGGTACTGTTATAAAATTCCCCTTTTATGGATCAGGCAACTGAGGTCTAGAGAAGTGAAGTCCTGTGCCCAAGGTTACAGACAGAATGTGGTGAAGATGTGAACTCAGAGCTCCTGACTCCAGCACATGTGGTCTGGATTTCCTACTTCCCTACTCTAGGTCATAACACCCTCACCCCGTCTTTTCCAGGATTCGATAATACCAGCTCCAACCCTCCCAGTGGGGGCCGTGCTGTACAGAGTGCAAAGCATCTTTACCATATCACAGTCCCCTGGGGGCAGATAGGGCTGAGGGATCAGAGGCCCAGACACCAGACAGGTGAAATCATAGCCCCAGGTCACAAGCGAGACACAGAGCCCAGAAACATCTATGTGGAGTCATCTATTCAGTTGGACAACGGGAAGCCCCTGTGGGAGACTTTTTAAGGTTTAGTGTGAGGCCTCTGGAGCCAGATGGCCTGTGTTCAAATTCCAGCTCCTTAGCTTCCTGGATGTGTGACCTTAGGCAGGTTACTTTACCTCTCTGGTCCTCAGCTGCCAAAGAGGGAGCAAATAGGGATGCTAATGTAAAACAGGCCAGTTTTTAACCAAATGAGTTAGCATGGGTCAGGAAGGCCTGTGTGCCAGTATAGGATCTGGCACATTGTAGATACTTGATAAATGGGTGCTGTGGGGGTCTGAAACACCCCTTCCCACCCATGTGCAGCTCTGGGATGGGGGTAAGGCTTACCTGCAGCAGAGGCTGGGGTGACTCGTGGATGGAGATGATGTGTGTGATCTTATTCCGGCCTAGCTGATCCGTGTCTTTGGCATCTGAAAGAAACAAGGATGCTTGAGCCAATCTGGCAGGTGTGACCTATATATTCCGATGGCCAAGTGAGGCGGGAGCTCACTGCCCCACTCTCCTACTCAGCCCGCCCTCTCCACCTTGGCCCACCCTCTGCCGGCTCCCTGCTCCTTCACCACCTCTTGCTCCCAGCATGACAGGTCCTGTCACACCCCTAAGCTTCAGGCTCTCCACTGGGGCGCCCACAGGTAACAGCCCAGCACCTCCCCAGCCTGGCCCCTGCTGTCCCTTCCATTGCAAACACCCTTCTGTGGCATATCCTTCACCAGGCAATTCTTTTAGGAATCTTGACTACAGAAGGGTTAACTCACACAGAAAGCTATGTGTAGAAGGTGATGTTCTCTGCACTGCTGCTTATGACTGTCAACACATCAGAAACAGTTCAGAATGGGAACTGGGCTTCCCTGGTGGCGCAGTGGTTAAGGATCCGCCTGCCAATGCAGGGGACACGGGTTCGAGCCCTGGTCCGGGAAGATCCCGCATGCCATGGAGCAACTAAGCCCGTGTGCCACAACTACTGAGGCTGCGCTCTAGAGCCTGCGAGCCACAACTACTGAGCTCGCGTGCTACAACTACTGAAGCCCGTGAGCCTAGAGCCCGTGCTCCACAACAAGAGAAGCCACGGCCATGAGAAGACTGCGCACCGCAATGAAGAGGGGCTCCCGCTCGCCGCAACTAGAGAAATGCCTGCGCGCAGCAATGAAGACCCAATGCAGCCAAAAAAAAAAAAAAACCACAACTACTGAGGCTGCGCTCTAGAGCCTGCGAGCCACAACTACTGAGCTCGCGTGCTACAACTACTGAAGCCCGTGAGCCTAGAGCCCGTGCTCCACAACAAGAGAAGCCACGGCCATGAGAAGACTGCGCACCGCAATGAAGAGGGGCTCCCGCTCGCCGCAACTAGAGAAATGCCTGCGCGCAGCAATGAAGACCCAATGCAGAAAAAAAAAAAAAAAAAAGGGAACAACCCACAAGGGGACTGGATAAATAATGGTATATTCATACTTGAATACTGTACAGCCACTAACAAGATCTCTGTGTGCTGATGTGCAAGGAAGCCCACAATATATTATTAAATGGGAAACACAGATTATAGAACAGCATGCAGAATAGGCCTCCATTTTTGTTTTAAATATTATATCTATATGTACAAAGATACATGAAAACAACCCAGGGATATACCTCCCACAGCTATCAGTAGCCATCTCTAGGGGCTGGATTTCCAGTGCATGCAGACCTTTTATAATCGAAGTAAATAACATTTGATCTCCACATGCCCACTTCCTCATTCACATTTACTGAGTGTTTACCATGTACAGCCTTGGCTGGGCATGGCATTGTGGGGTCAAGTTCATGGCTCCTGCCCTCATGGGCCTACACACTTAAAGGGGATTCAGACCTTACTTACCAAATATCCAGAAGTCAGTGTGATGCGAGCTGCTGAGGGAGCTCCCGGGGAGGAAGGCACCAGGGTTTAGGAAAGTGGGGCCCCTAAGCCCAGAGTGGGACAGGAGTGGATGGGGAAAGCTCTGCCCCAGTGCAGATGCCCCTCCCCCCCTAAAGCTTTCTCTGACTCTACAGATGGAAGTGACTTTTCCTGCCTTGGGTCTCCCAAGCTCTGGACCAGCCTGTCTCTTAGCCCAGGCCTGGGACAGGCGGAGTGCTGTGGCCTTGGGATGGAGCGGGCAGTGCTCACCGGTGAAGTTTCTGAGGTAGAGTCCAGTCTCTAGAGACCTCTCCTCTGAGGAGGAGGTTGTGCCAGGAAGCCTTCCCAGCTTCCCAGCTAGAAGCAACACCTCCAAACAGACCTCAACCCAGAACCCCAGGGCTGGCAAAATCCTTAGAGGCGGGGGTGGGCCTTGTGCTGTGGGAGAGGCTGAGGCTCAGAGCAGGTGCAGCCTTGCCCAGTGTCCAGTGTTCTGAGCCCTCTGTACTGGGGACACTCCTCCACCCACGTCCCCCTTAGTCTTCATGAGTTCTTTCCCCCTCCCAGCCTGGCATCGCTTCCCTGCCCCCGGCCCCATTCCTGAGCGTGTCCAGGGTGCGTGGGCCGGAGCATGAATGGTGGACACAGGCCTGGGACAGGGAGTGTGCCATGGCCTTGGGGCAGAGTGGGCAGTGCTCACCAATGAAGTTTCCGAGGTAGAGTCCAGGAAGTACCTACAGGAGAGACAGGCTGGGGTCAGCCGGGTAGGGGTGTGTGCAGCCGCTCTCAGTCCCATGAAGGGCGTCTGGCCCTCAGGACTCAGGGAGCAATCACCCCCGTCTTGTGGGCCTGGATGCTCTATGAGTGAGGTCTGGGGAGGGCAGCAGGGGGGCATCAAGGGAGGCCAGCCTGGGTAGGGGGAGAGGAAAGAGGAAGGAGGGGCACAAA
>NW_006771517.1:1921557-1925970 GCF_000442215.2 Lipotes vexillifer | reverse complement strand
GGAAAGAGGGTGGGAGGAGCACAGGGGAGGGGGGCAAAGGGAGAGGTGGACTTGCTAAGGTGGGTGGTGGGAAATTCTGAGAAGGAGGTGGGAAGGCGGGGACAGATGGGGCTCGTGCCTTGGGGTGGGGGATGGGGAAGGATAGAGAAGCAGCGTTAGAGAGAGTCCAGGGAGACAGAGACACATGGAGACAGAGAAAGGGACTCAGGAAGAGATAGAGTCTGGGGGTGACAAGAGTGCCACAGAAAGGCACAGCAAGAAATACAGTCACAGAAACTGTCAGAGACAGAGACACAGAGAGGCAGAGTCAGAGAGAGATACCGCCCCAGAGAGACAGAGACGTACGATCTCAGAGTCCCAGGAAGACAGAGAAATAGACACAGAGACCGCCAGAGCCAGAAGGTCAGAGGCGGGCGCCCGGCCGGCGCTGGGGGCGGCCAGGTGCGGGCTGCGCCATCCCGGCCCCCTACCTTGGTCATGCCATTCCCCATGATCCCGGGGGCGGGGATCCGGGCGCACCCCCAGCTCGCCACCCGCTGAGCGCAAGAGTCACAGCTGCCCTGACGGCCCGGGCCCGGCGCCTGCAGCCTGGCGGGGATCGGGGGGCCTGGCGTCCGCGGCCTGGGGGGGATCGGGGGGCCTGGCGTCCGCAGCTCGGCCCAGCCCTGCCCAGCTGCCGCCGCCGCCGCTGCCGCCGCCACCGCCCGCCGACCCCCGGCCGGGGAGGGAAATGCTGGAGCCGCCGCCGCCGCCGCCGCCACCGCCGCTGCAGGCTCCTCCTACCCCCTTGGTCATGTGGGCCGCCCCCCCACCCGTGGGTCGCGGCGGGGGGCTGGACAAAGCCCCAGTGTGCCGGGCCCAGGGCCCGCGGGACAACGGCAGCTTGTTGGGGCCGCGAGGGGCCTCCACCTCCGGAGGTGGGGGCGGGGCGCTCCCCCCACCCTGGCACCGTCAGGCGCGGGCGGGGCGGGGGCGGAGAGAGCCCCCAGCCGCGGGCTCAGAGACTCGCATCCCAGCTCCAGCTCTGCCCGGCCCTCCCTGCGGGCCCTGGGGCGAAACGCCTAGCTCCTTCGGCCTCGGTTTTCTAGCAGAAACGTGATGGGGGCTGGACTTTGATCTTCAGATTCTGTTTGAGACGAGAAAAGTGGGTAATTCCTTCCCTTTGTACATCTCCCTGCTCCGCCCCCCATGAAGGCATCTTACCAGCCAACCATCCTCCTCCCCCACTCTTGCAGCCAGTCTGTCCTCCCATCCTCCACTCCATCCATTCACTGTTCCGTCTGTCTGTTCATTCATCCAGCCATCCTCCCATCTCTTCCTCCCATATACTTTGGCTTCTGAGGATAGTGCCATCTGGGTCAGCTCTGCTGGGACCAGGCATAACTCTGCTTAGGGGCCCCAATAAATCAGAGGTGCATGTGAGGAGAGGGAGATGAGTGAGGGTTACAGTCACCTGGGTCCCTTGGAGTATAAAGGAGACTACGACAGGATGTAGTTAGAGGCAAGAGTCTCAGAAGGTGAGTCCGGAGACCAGGGTTCCAGGCCCTATTCATTCACCTCTGACCTGCTCAGTGACCTTGGGCAAATCCATTTGGGCTCCCAGCTACCCAAACGGTATGTCTCAGTGTGCTGCTACTAGGACCGAAGCTGGAGAATGTGAAATAACTGAGAGCACACACCTCCTGTGGTTCTGAAATAGAAGCAGCTGAACCAGCTTTACTCCTCTAGCCGTCACCTGCTCCGCTCCATCTGTAGTGGTAAGTGACTGTGGGAGGAATGTGGGTACAGAGAAGGACAGGATCGGAGGAGCCTGTTTGAAATGCAGTGACTGCAGGAAAATGAAACTGTTTCTTTGGTATTTCTTTCTTCCTCAAATTCACAGTGTACATGGGGCTGCCTGTCTCAGCTCTGTGTCCAAGGTTCTCATATAAACCAAATTATTCAACAAATACTTACTGAGTACCCACTATATGGTAGGCATTAGGGGTGTCCCTAACAGATAAGGTGGCAGGAGTTCCTACCTTTGTTGGCTAACGGTCTAGACCAGCATTGCCCAATAGGAATACAATGTGAGCCACATGGGTAATCATAAATTCTCTAGTAGCCACATTAAAAAAGTACAAAGAAGCAGGTTGTTACTAATGGTTTTATTTGACCCAGTATAGCCAAAATATTATCATTTCAATGTGTAGTCAATATTTAAACATTATTAATGACATATTTTACATTCTTTTAATTGTATTAAGTCTTTAAAATCCAGTGTGTATTTTATACTTAGAGCACATCTCAATTCAGTTTAGCCACATGTCAAATGCTTAATCGCCATATGTGGCTGGTAGCTCCATACTGGACATCAGGGCTAGGAGGGAAGGCAAACAAAATAAACAAATAGACAAAGCATTTACAAACAGTCACAATTTTCTATGGAGGAAACAAACTGGAGGACAGGAAGAACTTCTGTAAATAGGTGACATTTGGATAAGACCTGACGTGTAAGAAGGACACAGCTGTTTAAAGAGTGGAGAGATTTCCAGCAGAAGGAACAGCACAAGCAAAGGCCCTGCGGTGGGAAAGCTTGGTCTTTGGGAAGAGCCAGTAGGACTGGAGGGGAGGAGGTCAAGGGGAGGTGGTAAGATTGAGGCTAAAGAGGAGAAGAGGCCAAGCATGAAGGACCACGTATGGCCATGATTGGGGGTTTAGAGTTTCCTTCTCAGTATGATGGAAAGCCAGCGGGAAAATTTAATCAGAGTGGCCATGTCATCTGATTTACGTGGATCACATTGGCCCCTAACTGGAGTATAGATTAGAGAGGCAAAGAAGGGAGAGAGATGGCAAGAGATGAGGTGCCCTGGGACAAAGAGGGAGTGGAGAGGCTGGAAAGAAGGGGAGAGAAGCAGCATGTATTAGTATTTTGGCAGCATAACCGACTTGTAGATAGATTATATGTGGGGAAAAGGAAGGAATTCTAGGATGACTCGCAGTTTTCCTGCCTGGAAAATCGCTATCTGTGCCTCAGAAGTAAAAGCAGGGTTATTAATCCATTCAACAAATAATTATTGGTCCCCAGGTTATACATGAAATATTGCACCAAAGATGTACTGTCTGACTTGAGTTTTCCAGAAGGCCCAACCCTATGGATGGCGTAAAGAAATGCCGAGAAGGCGGCCCGAAGACCAGTTCCTCATCATGACCCTGGCCTTAGCAGCTCCGTGAACCTGGGCAGGTGACCGAATGCCCCGGGTCTGTTTCCTCATCCATCTGGGGGCAATTACCACATAGCCCTTTGTACCCCTACTTGATTGTTGGGGGAATAATCAAAGCACAGGTAGGAAAGAACTCTATCAGGTTAAAAACCCTGGGAAAAAATGTAGTTATTAGATTTAACACATTTAATATCTATATACCGTTCAGCCTTTGAAAGTGTTAGTTGTTACAAAGCCCAATTTGCCTTAAATGAGTCACGGGAAGTGACAGTTTTTTAAAACCAGTAATATGAAGGTGCTAAAATGCGGTTCTCACCTTGTGTTTCCTTGCTTAAAGCCATTCAGTGGTTCACCATGGTAGGCAAATTAATGGTCTCCCCGAAGATGTCCATTCTCTAATTCTTGGAAATTGGGATTGTGTTATGTTACATGGCAAGAGGAAATTAAGGCCGCAGATGGAATTGAAGTTGCTAATCAGCTGACCGTGAGTTGGGGAGATTATCCTGGGTTGTTTGGGAAGGTCCAGTGTAATCACAAGAATCCTTACAAGTGAAAGAGGAAGGCAGGAGTATAAGAGTCAGAGGGGATGTGATGACAGCAGCAGAGGTCACAGTGCTATGATTTCTGGCTTCGAAGATGGAAGGGGGCCATGACGAAGGCAAAACAAAGAAACAGACTCTCTCATGGAGTTTCCAGAAGGAACTCAGCCCTGCCAACACTTTCATTTTAGCTTAGTGAGACCCGATTCAGACTCCTGACATCAGGAACTATATGCTAATACATTTGTACTGTTTTAAGTCATTCAGTTTACGGTAATTACAGCAGCAATAGGAACCTAATACACTCACCAGTGCCCTTGGGGAAAAGTCCAACCTGCTAAGTACGGCACACAAAGCCTTGTGGGATTGGGCTTCTGCCACTGTGACTCTGAGCAAATTTCTTAACTTCTATGGGCCTCAGTTTTACCATCTGTAAAATGGAGAGGAAAAAACCCCTCTAGGTCTGTAGTGAGATTAAATGCAAGGACATATTTAAAGTACCTACTAGAGAGACTGCACACAGCACATAATCATTATCATCATCATCATTATTGTTGTTGTCATTATTATTATCACCGAGCGGTTGACAGGGAGTTAGGAGGCCTGGGTTCTACTCCCCTCACTAGGACTCTGTTTCTGCATCTGTAAAAAAGGAAACAAACAAAAACATA
>NW_006771517.1:1903747-1921547 GCF_000442215.2 Lipotes vexillifer | reverse complement strand
ACTCTTTCCTGGTCACTGATTTGCATTCACTTCCTCAAACATGCTTCACTCTGTCTTCCAATTTTGTACATGCTGTTCCCTCTGCCTGGAATGCCCCTTTACCAGATGAACTCCCATTTCCTCCTGGAAGTCTCTGCTGACCCCAATTAGATTGGTTAGACCTCACTGTTATGCATTCCCAAAACATCCTAAACTTCCTCTATCATAGTACTGATTTTCTTTTATTACTATGGCTTGTTTTTCATTTAGAAAAAAAAAGAAAAACAAATCCAGATAAGAATATTTTGACCTATTTGCTTCAACTGGGTTCTTTAAAAAAAACCATTTCAAATTAACTTGACGTAGTTGAAGTTTCCTCTCCTCTCTCCTCCTCCTTAATTCTCTCCCCACAGGCAACGCTGTCATGAATTGGGTGTGCATCTTTCCAGTCTGTGTTTTTAAACTTGTAATACCTATATGCCCATAAATATATGGAATATGCTTTTGTATGTGTGTTTATAATTAACACAAATGTAACCTTTAAAAATATTTATCATTCTACAACTTTCTTTTATTGATCCCACAATAGGTTTGGGGGATATTTCCATGTTGATATAGAGCTGGATCATTCATTTTAATCACTGTATAGTATTTTTTTATTAGGGTATATCCCCTTTTATTCATCCATCACCCTACCAGTGGACATTTAAATCATTTCTAATATTTTCCACTAATATAAAGAATGCTTTATATTATATGCAAAGAACATCCTTATACATACGACCTATGCACAAGTGTTCGAATTTCTTTAGGGAAGGTTGTCACCTCACACATTAGCTGTAAAACAAAAGGTAGTCCATGGATTGTGCAGCTGTATTCAGAGAGCCTATGGGCTGTATATCCAGTAGTTGAATCGACGAGTTGTAAGGTGTGTGCCTTTTCAACTTTATGAGATATTGCCAAATTGCCTTCCAAAGTGTGAATGTAATCATGTAAAGATTCCTGTTCCCCAACATGCTCACAGACACTTGGCACGCATATGTGTTTTAATTTTGTCTAGTTGATGTATTTAAAATCATCTCTTATAATTATTTTGATTTATGTATCTCAGTTGCCTATTGGCAATTCAAGTTTTTTTCCGCTGAAAATTCCCTATTTATATATTTTGTTCACTTTTCTTTTGCAGATTGTGGGGGAGAGTCTTTCTTAATCGTTTTCAGGAGTTCTTTGAATGCTTGCCCTTTGTTATATAGGTTGCAGACTCTCCTAGTCTATTGCTTGTCTTTTAATCCAATTTGCAATGTCTTCTGTTTCATGGCAGTTTAAATTTTGAGAGAGTCACAGATCAATTTTTCCCTTATGAGTTGTGCTTTATTAAGAAATCCTTCTTCACCATAGAGTCATAAAATTATATCTATCTGTGTATGTATGTATATACAGTTGGCCCTTGAACAACATGTTTTGAACTAAGCAGGTCCACGTATATGCAGATTTTTTTCAATAAACATGTACTACAGTACTATCCAATCGGAGGTTGGTTGAATCCAAGGATGTGGAACCGTCTATAGGGAAGGCCAGCTGTAAAGCTATAGGTGGTTTTTCAACTGCTTGGGGTTGGCACCCCTAACTTCCGCATTGTTCAAGGGTCAGCTGTAGTCCGAAATATTTGTTTGCCATATTTATTCTTTAATCCACTTGAATTAGGTATCTTATTTTTTATTCCTATGGAATGCCAGTTTCTCAGTGCCATTTACTGAGTTCTCCATCCTTTCCCTTCTGATTTATGATGCCACCTCTATGGTACATCAAGTACACACACACACACACACACACACACACACACCTGTGTCTGTTTCTAGGATCTCCATTGTATTCCATTAATATTTGCCTCTCCCTGCACCATAATGTGACTTAATAGGCAGAGAAATATCTCCTTTCCCCAACAAATACACTTTGTTGTTTTGGTTTGATAAGGCTCTCAAAAATCCTGATTGTATTTGGGAAAATACATGTCTTTATGATGTTGAGTCTTCCCATCCACGTACATGGTATATCCCTCCACTTATTCAGGCCTTCTCTAATGTCCTTCAATAATGTTTTGTAATTTTCTCTATGAGAATATTAACTCCACAATCCTTATTGGTTTTGTTCACTGCTGTATCCTCAGAGTCAAGAATGGGGCAAGACATAGAGTAGATGCTTAATAATAATTTGTTGTTTAATGAATGTCTTGCATATATTTTGTTAGATACATTCCTACATAACTTACGTTTTGTTGGTATAAAACAACAACAACAACAAAATTTTTTTAATAGTTTCTAGTCAGCTATATAGATATAGGTATATAGATTCCAGGGCAGTGGGGAAGTGAGGCAAGGAAGGACAGGGAGCCAATACAGGGTGCAATGACGAATAAATTGCCACCTCAGGTTATACGCAGGGGAGAGACAAGATCAGATTTGTGTTTTAAAGGGCTCTTTGCCTGCAGTGCAGAGAATGAATTGGAATGGATAGGGCAAAGTGGGCACAACTAGACAGGAGCCTACTGCAGGCATTGAGGCGAGTCCTAGCATAGTTGGTGCCTAAGAATTAGAGTGACTGGGAGAGATCAGAAGTGACCGATTGGCCAGGTGACCAACTGACCAGGTAACTCAGTGAGGGACCGAGTAAGGAAACTTAGAACCATCGCATTGACCAAAAACTGACAACTTTTCAGACGCAGCGCTATTAGTTCAACCGAAGTGCAGCCGGAGGAGACGCCAGGCAGTGAGTGCGCGCGGCTGGCAGCTGGTCTCTGGCCCGGTGTGCCCCAGGGTCGCGGAGGCGTGGGGCTGGGAGAGAAAGTAAGGGGAGTAGAGGGGTCCGGGCCGCAATGACACGCAAGGGCTTCAATCAGCTCGAGTCTGCGAGCTGCGCCAAACGGCGTGTCCTTGCCTCATCCAATCAGAGCGGCAGATCCTTCCCTCCGTCGCCTTGGCAACGGGACGCAAACGCTCGAGCGGGACGCAGTGACGGTTTGGGTCGGGCCCTGGGGAATCGTATCATGTCGCGACAGAAGGTAGGGGTGCCCCTCGATCGAGATGTTCCATCGTTCCAGAGAGGGAGGGAAATCGCGGAGGGATTCAGAAGTTGTGGGGTCCTCGTGGAGGGATTCCGGTTAGAATGGGAAGAAAATGATGAGTTCAGAGAAAAAACTACAAGTCCCGGCATGCCGCGCAACGCCGGAGTTCCTGCGAGAGTCCAAGAAACCCAGTTTGCCGGCGGGAAATTTATGAAACTCTAGGATTCTAAACTGTACTCAGCGATTTCCGTGACCCCCGGGGAAACTCAGAATTTCGGATTTCCTGGCCTGGAAAAGCTCTTAGAGATCTTTTCACCCCGCGCCGTCTTGCGACTCGCTCATCCATCTATAATCCATCCATCCCTCTATCCATCCACCCCCAAAACGCTAATGTGTTTTTTTCCCAGGCGACCCCAGTGCTGGCCAATGGGGCCACAGAGGTGAATCTGGCAAGCCCCTGCCCTCTAGGAGTGCACAGGCCAACTCCCCCATTTCAGAAGTGGGAAAGATTAGACCCAGAGAGAGGAATGAATTACTCTAGAATCCAGCTCTCCCACCCCAACCTGCTTCTTATCCCGTGTTGCACCTCTGATGAATGGTACCTAAAGAAATAAATTTCTTTATTTCCCTCCCAGAGCATTAAAATGAGTGATTACATTGGGCCCACCTGTATACTTCAGGATAATCTCTTTGTTTTAAAGTCAGTTGATTCCAAACCTTAATTCCTTCTACAACCTTAATTTCCCTTTGCCATGTAATGTAACACATTCACAGGTTCTAGGGATTAGAACATGGACACATTTTTTAAAATTGTTTTTTAAATTAAATTAATGTATTTATTTATTCTTGGCTGCGCTGATCTTCGTTGCTGCGCGCGAGCTTTTGCAAGCGGGGTCTACTCTTTGTTGTGGTGTGCGGGTTTCTCATGGCCGTGGCTTTTCTTGTTGCAGAGCATGGGCTCTAGGCGTGTCGGCTTCAGTAGTAGTGGCGCACGGGCTTAGTTGCTCTGCTCTGCGGCACGTGGGATCTTCCCGGACCAGGGCTTGAACCTGTGTCCCCTGCATTGGCAGGCGAATTCTTAACCACTGCGCCACCAGGGAAGCCCGAGGACATGGACACATTTTGAGGGAGCATTATTTTGTTTACCACAATATACTATTATCAAATAATTGGAAAATTAAAAATTTACAATAGCATCACAAAATCAAATACCTATGAATAAATCTAATTAAAAATGTTCAAGACTTCTATACTGAAAACTAGAAGACATTGTGGAAAGAAATTGAAGACTTAAATTAATAGAGATAGACCATATTCATGGAATGATGAACTCAATAGTTTATGGTGTCACTTCTTCCCCAAATGATCTGTACATTCAATACAATCCCAATAAAAAAACCCAACATACTTTTTGTGATAGAATAGCAAACTGATCCTAACATTTTTTAAAAAATTAATTAACTAATTAATTTTGGGATGCGTTGGGTCTTCATTGCTGCATGGGGGCTTTCTCTAGTTTGTAGAGAGCGGGGGCTACTCTTCATTGTGATGCGAGGGCTTCTCATTGCGGTGGCTTCTCTTGTTGCAGAGCATGGGCTCTAGGCGCACGGGCTTCAGTAGTTGTGGCACTTGGTCCCAGCTGCTCCGCGGCATGTGGGATCTTCCTGGACCAGGGCTTGAACCCATGTCCCCTGCATTGGCAGGCAGATTCTTAACCACTGCACCACCAGGGAAGTCTGATCCTAACATTTATACTGAAGTCCAAAGGACCTCAAATTGCAAAGACAATCTTGAAAAAAAATAAGTTTGACTTACGCTACCTGATTTCAAAGATTTACTAGAAAGCTATGGTAATTAAGACAGTGTGGTAGTGACATAAGGGTAGACAAATAAGTCAATAGAACAAAATAAAGTCTAGAGATAGACCTACATATACATAGTCAATTGAATTTTGACAGAAGAGGCAAGGCAATTCAGTGAGGAAAGGGAAGGTTTTTCAAGCAAAGACTCTGGAGCAACTGAATAAACATACATAAACATATGAGAATAGAAAAGATATGAAAAAAGATTAGGACACTTGACTAGTTCTGGAGGAATTAGAGGGGCTCTATCCCCTTCCACTGGCTTTTTGAGGGGTAGGATTGTGTGGTAGGCAGAATTCTAAGGTGGCCCCCAAGATTCCCATCCTCAGTGTACACACCTTGTATAATTCCCTCCCTTGAGTGTCCATGGAGCCTGTGAATTTGATGGGATAGTTATTACCATGATTACAATACATTATATAAGACTCTGCCATAGCTGACTTGGAGTGGGGGGAGGGTTGGAAATCAGAAGGACATGCTCCTGTTGGCCTGGAAGAAAAGCAACATCTATGTTGTGAACTGCCTATGGGGGCCACTTCAAAAGGAACTGCAAGTGGCCTCTAGAGCTGAGAGCAGTCCCAGCCAATGACTAGCAAGTAAACAGGGACCTCAGTCCTACAACCCCAAGTAACAATTCTGCCAACAATCTGGATGATCTTGGAAGAGAACCCCAAGCCCCAGAGGAGAAATACAACTCCAGCCATCACCTTGATTGTAGCCTTGCAAGACCTGAGCAGAGGATCCAGCTAAGATGTGCCCAGATTCCTGGTCCAAGGAAACTGTGAGATATAGATTTGCACTGTTTTAAGCCACTAAGTTTGTGGTAATTTGTTGTGCAGTGCAGCAGTAGAAAACTAATACAGATGGCACGTCTGTCCAAGGTGCAAAGGTCATCCTGCATCGGACCAATTTCTAGTTCTTTTTTCATATCTGCCTTAGGGATTAGTCTTATCAGGACTGAGGGTGAAACTGTTTTGGACATAGTTGGAGGAGAATAATACCTACCACCCTTTGAGGATTTGGAAGGTCCATTTTGGGTAGAAGGAATTAACATTGCTCTGAGTCTTTGACCCAGCTCCTCCTGGATCATGGGTCTAATCAAACATTCAAGGTTAGAGTAGGTCCACATCCTTCTCACAGAGCCTGCTGAGTTCAGCCCTCAAACAGGGGTTAATGGTTGGACTTTTAGAGCATTGAAAACCGGACGTTCACTATACTGGTCATGCCTGTGGAGTAAGCCTACAGTGAGGTGGACCCTTGGATTCTTGGGGGTTCATTTCAAGGACCAAGTTACTAGGCACATGTTGACTAATAAGAAATTGGCCAGGCTGAACCTTCATGTCATAGCATCTGGGCAGTGTTGAGTCTGATAGTTTGAGCATTTTAATATCTACAGTTAAGTCGATTTGGGAAGCAGGGTAGATATGCATAAAATTACATCACTTTCCTTTTCTCATTGCAGAATCAAAATTACAAGGGGCATGGACTGCCAAAGGGAAAAGAGCGGTGAGTGATCCCACCCAATCCAGTAAACCCAGAACTAACTGCCTGCTTGCTTGCTGCCTTCCTTCCTTCCCTTTGTCCATCCCTCCCTCCCCACTTCTTTACTTAAATAATGATAATGATAATAAACAATTAGTGAGCACTTACCATGTGCCAGGCCCTGAGCTTGTTACTTTACTTGTATATCTCATCGAATCCTTACCACAATTCTTTGAAATAGATACTACTCTTATGTCCACTTTACAGATGGGGAAACTGAAGCTCAGGGAGGCTAAGTTACTTGCTCAAGACCATAGCATCTGTTAGTGGCAGAGCTTGTTGGACTCCATGGCCCATGTTGTGTCTAACTGTGTTTCCTTGCCTCCTTCAACAACCATGTGAAGTTGACTTGATGATGCAAATGTCAACTGCACTGTGAACTTCTGCATCGCTCTGCATCAATAACCTGGTTATAGAACTCAGCACCTCTTTGGATTTCTTAAAAATAATCCACTTGCACAAAGCAGGAGTGAGCAATGCAGACTTTACTGAAGATTTTTGTGGGAATTAGGGGAGGTAATTTACATTGCACACACCATGGCAAAAATTTTAGGATTTTCTATTCCCTATTTCATTATATATTTCTGTTCTTTCTAATGCCCTTCCTGGCTACACCACCTCTGGGGCAGGCATGCATGGCCTCTGACCTTTCTCTCATGCAGCACCCATCTTCTCTGCCTTCTTTGTCTCTGTACTGACTCCTTTCCACCAATTTCAAACCTTTCACTCTTGCATGCACAGTGTTCCACTGTGTTCCAGCTCCTGGCCCTAAACTTACACACCCACTCCCACCTCAACAAAACAAAGAGCACTTCAGTTAACAGGACCCATCCATCTGTTTGATCAAGGCAGATATTGATTAGAAATACATTTAGCTACAAGTAACAGGAAACCCAACTAATAGTACCTTTAAAAAATTGTATTTCTTTTCCTCTTGTAACAAAGAGTCTGGAGGGCTGGTGCAGTGGTTCAACAATGTCAGAGTTAGTGTCTCTGTGATTGCCTTCACATTTTCCTGATGGACACCAAGTGGCTGCTATAGCTTCAGCCTTCATGTCATGATCAAGATGGGAAGCAGGGGGGAGGGCAGACTCAAGCCATCTCTCTCTCAAATCAAAAGAATAAACACTTCCCAGGAACCTACCCTCCTTAGCAGTTTTATCTTATTGACCCAAATTGTGTCACATGGACACCCCTAGCTGCCCGAGTGGCTAGGAATAAAAGTTACATAAGTGGCATTATACTGTTATATTCTGCACCCTGCTTTTGTCTCACGAAATTATACTTTCAGTATTTATCCATGTTGGTGCATGTAGCTCTGGATACATTTTAACTACTGTATGAGTTCCATTATATACCACAAGTTATTTATCTATCTGCCTTCTGAAAGGCACTTAGGTTGTGTCTTATATTGGTTTCCTCCAGAAGCAGACCCTGAGATAAGGATGTGAGAGCAGATCGTTTATCTGGAAGGTGATTCTAGTAAGCATCGGCAGGGAAGTGGGGAAGTGAGACAGCTCAGGGAAAGAAACCAATAAAAAGTGCATTATTGACAGGTTATTGCTGTGGGCAAGTGGGGCTCCATCCCACTGGGGATTCCTATGAGATAGCGTAGAACACACCGTAGACTTACCCCAACTGAGTGATGAAAGAGCTGGAGGATTTATCCATAAACTTCAGTCATCATTGGTTTTTTTTTTTTTTTTTTTTTTTGCGGTACGCGGGCCTCTCACTGTTGTGGCGTCTCCCATTGCGGAGCACAGGCTCCGGACGCGCAGGCTCAGCGGCCATGGCTCACGGGCCCAGCCGCTTCGCGGCATGTGGGATCTTCCCGGACTGGGGCACGAACCCATGTCCCCTGCATCGGCAGGCGGACTCTCAACCACTGCGCCACCAGGGAAGCCCCATCATTGGTTTTATGCTGCTGTTTTATGCTGCTGGGGGGAGGGCAGTTAACTCCCTGGTACTTCAGATCTACTCCAAGCACTGGCTGAGCAGACCAAGGGCTAGAAGAAGACTTCAGGTAAAGAGCTGCAGGTGCTGGCAGAGGAAAGCCCTGTGATTTGCATGCACAGGAACGGCAAATGCCCAAGGGATAAGGATGGACCACCAACAGTGTGTGCTGCAAATTACTTCCATAAAAATATTATGAACATCCTTGTATGTATATTGCCGAGTACATATGTAGGGTATCTACCTAGGGTGTAGATCTAGGATAGAATTGCTGGGTGTAGAGTATATGCACATTCAACTTCCTAAATACTGTCATGTGGTTCTTCAAAGTGCCTTCTACTGGCAGAGGAGGATTTTCCATTTTAGCACATTGTTGCTAAAACTTGGACTTTTAGATTTTTGCCAGTCTAATGTGTATGAAATAGTAATCGATGGTTTTAATATGCCAAATTTTTCTCCAAAAGTTTATCCAATTTACACTCTCATCAGCATCGCTATCATTTCTCCACATTCTTGCAAACACTTGGTATTTGCCTGAGTTTAAATATTTTCTCCAATCTGATGGATTTGAACTTGTATTTCTTTACTGTTTTGGATTAGCTTTAAATATTTTACTACTTTAGAACAGTAGTTTTCAAAATTTGACCTCAGGATCCCTTTACAACTTAAAAATCATTGTGGACTGTAATAAATTTTGTTTATGCGGCTTATACTTATCAATATTTACCACATTAGGAATTTTAAATGATAAATTTAAAAAATACTTATTTATTAATTCATTTAAACAGCAATCACATACTCATTACATGGAAGCATAAATAATATATTTTTATGAACTATAACTATTTTCTCCCTCCCCCAAATTTACTGAAATGAGTGGTGGTTGTTTTACATTTTTTGTGAGGCTCTTCAATGTCTGGTTTAATAGAAAACATTCAGCTTCTCAAATTTTCTGTATTCAATCTGTTGTGATACGTTATTTTGCCTGAAGAGTAGGAAGAAAATCTAGCCTCACAAAGATATGTTGTTGAAAGGGGAGGACTTTGTGTACCCCTGAGAGTTGGGGACCTTGAGGAGTACTTGGACCACACATCAAGAACCACTGCTTTGGGACTTCCCTGGTGGTGCAGTGGTTAAAAATCTGCCTGCCAATGCAGGGGACACGGTTTCCATCTCTGGTCCAGGAAGATCCCACATGCTTCGGAGCAACTGAGCCCGAGTGCCACAACTACTGAGCCTGCGCTCTAGACCCCGTGAGCCACAGCTACTGAGCCCACATACCACAACTACTGAAGCCCATGCCTAGAGCCAGTGCTCCACAACAAGAGAAGCCCGCGCACGCCATTGAAGAGTAACCCCGGCTTGCCACAACTAGAGAAAGCAACGAAGACCCAATGCAGCCAATAAATAAATAAATAAATTTATTAAAAAAAAAAAAAAAGAACCACTGCTCTAGGGAATTACAATATGCATCCTTAATTTATCACCATCTACCTTGACTCAATATTATACCACTTCGTGTACAACATAAGAGCCCTAGAACAGCATGCTCTGTTTACTCCCCTCCCATCTTTCGTGCTGCTATTTTTGTCATATATTTTACTTGTAAATATATTATAAACCCTACAATACATTCTTTTTTTTTTTTTTACAATGTAGTTTTTTGTTGTTGTTGTTTTTACTTTTTGGCCACACCACCTGGCACATGGGATCTTAGCTCCCTGACCAGTGATCAAACCCTCAGCCCCTGCACTGGAAGCATGGAGTCTTAACCACCAGGGAAGTCCCAGCCCTACAATACATTCTCATTATATTCACTTTACATAGTTAACTGTTTGTTTTTTTTAATTAAGATATCGAAGAAAGTATTTCAAATTTACTCCACTCTTTATCCCTTCTTATAGGTCTGAATCTCCTTCTGGTATAAGTTTCCTTCTACCTGAAGAACCTTCCTTTAAAATCCTTAAAAGATGATGTCCCTTTGTCTTTAGGCTTGCATTGTCTCTGATGAGAAGTCAGCTGTGCTTTACACTGTCTCCCCACCACCGCCCCGGCAGTTACACATACACATACACGCACACACCTGTATGTGTCTTTTTCCCTTGTCTGTTTTTAAGACTTCTCTGGTTTGCAGAAATTTGACTATAGTTTGTTTGCCTTTGTGTATGTGTGTGTGTGTGTTTTGTATTTATTCTGCTTGGAGTTAATTGAGCTTCTTGGATCTGTGACTTGATAATTTAGTCAAACTTGGAAATTTTTCAGCCATCATTTTTTTGAAAAATATTTTCCGTCCTATTTGCTCCCATCTCCTTCTGGGATTCCAGTTACATGTATGTTAGGTTGCTTGATATTATCCCATAAGGCACTGAGATTCTGTTCTTCTAAATTTTTTCTTTCTCTAATTCAGATTGAATAATTTCTATTGACCTGTCTTCAAATTTATTATCTTAAATTTTTTTCCAGCTTTATTGAGATATAATTGGCATAAAACATTGTATGATTTAAGGTGGACAATGTGATGATTTGATACACATATATATATATTGTAAAATGTTTACAACAATAAGGTTAGTTAACACATCCTTCACCTCACATAACTACCATTTTGTTGTTGTTGTTATGGTGAGAACACTTAAGATATACTTGAGAACACTTAAGGTCTACTCTGAGCAACTTTTAAGTCTATCATACAGTATAGTCACAATGCTGTACATTATATCCTCAAAACTCATTCCTCTTATAACTAGAAATTTGTACCCTTTGACTAACATTACTATCCTTATTTCTACAATGTCCAATCCCCTGTTGAGCTCATCCTATGAATTTTTAATTTCAGATACTATAATTTTCAGTTCTACATTTTTCCATTTTGGTTCTTTTTTAGACTTTCAGCGTCTTTTCTGCAATAACTCATTATATTAAGTGTAATTAAATATATTTAATATATATTTAATATAATTAAATATATTTACTCATTATATCCACCTTTTCACGTAAATTCTTTTTTTTTCATCTTTATTGGAGTATAATTGCTTTACAATGGTGTGTTAGTTTCTGCTTTATAACAAAGTGAATCAGTTATACATATACATATGTTCCCATATCTCTTCCCTCTTGCGTCTCCCTCCCACCCTCCCTATTCCACCCCTCTAGGTGGTCACAAACCACCGAGCTGATCTCCCTGTGCTCTGCAGCTGCTTCTCACTAGCTATCTATTTTGCGTTTGGTAGTGTGTATATGTCCATGCCACTCTCTCACTTTGCATGTAAATTCTTTAACACATTTATAATATCTGTTTAAAGTCTTTAATAATTCCAATAATTGGGTCATTTATGAGTTATGTATATATAACAGAACTCTATAACAAAATATAGAGTTTTTCCTCTTGATCATGCATTACATTTTTCTGCTTTATTATTGCATGTCGTATATTTTTTATATTCCATTCTGGTCATTGTGTATAAAAAACAGTGAAGACCAAAAAATTACACACACCCACACCCACACCCACATATGTGTATGTGTGTGTGTGTATACAGGCATACATCATTTTATTGTGTTTTGCTTTATTGCAGTTTACAGATATTATGTTTTTTACAAATTGAAGGTTTGCGGCAACCCTGCATCAACAAAGTCTATTGGTACCATTTTTCCAACAGAATTTGCTCCCTTCGTGTCTGTGTCATGCTTTGGTAATTCTCACAATATTTCAAACTGTTTCATGATTATTATATTTGTTATGATGATCTGTCATCAGCAATCTTTGATGTTACTACTACAACTCACTGAAGGCTCCGATGATGGTTAACTTATTTTAGCAATGAATTATTTTTTAATTAAGATATGTACATTTTTAAAAAGACACGATGCTATTGCACACTTAATAGACTACAGTATAGTGTAAACATAACTTTTATATGCACTGGGAACATGGGTTGGACTAAAGCTTTAATTACACTGAGTTCACCCCAAGCCTAGCCTCCTGTACTGCTGTTTTGAGCTTGTTAGTATTTGACCTGGGAGGAGATTGGACTGCAGTTCATTTTTTTTGTTTGTTTGTTTGATTTTTGTTGTTGTTGTTGTTGTTGTTCATGTTTGAATTCAATTCTGGCAGGGCTGCCGGAATGCAAACACCATGTAAACATGCAGGAGTCTGGGTTTTCTCTCAGCTGTACTGTTTTCTCTACTGTTCCTTTCTTAAGCAAATTTGCCAGAATCTGGTTTTGTTTGGTTTGGCTTTGGAATGGGCCCTTCCAGATTTTGATTTGTTTTGCCATCCTACATATCGTATAAGCTCAGCTGATTTCTCCTGGTGCCACAAGCTCTCTCTTCCACGGCTGGATTGCTCCTCCACTTGCCCACCCCAGGCCCGGCAGCCAGCCCAGATCTGGAAACGGCTGCATCTCTCTGCTCCCCCCCATGAAGGGGCCTTGTTTCTCTCTGGAATCAGTTCATCAAGTTTTCTTTTGTCTATTGCTCTCCACTAGCCCCATGGACAAGTATATTTATTTTGTACATTTTTTTCTCATTGTTACTATAGGATTGAAAGTCTTTTACATTCTTTTACATCATAACCAAAAGCAGAAGTCCTCTCCCTGGTATTTTAATTTACATTTCTTAGTTATTGGTAAGGTTGAGTGTCTTTTAACACGCTTGTTGGTCATTTAAATTTCCTGTGCTATTAATTGCCTGTTCATAGCTTGTAGATACTTTTCTATTGAGTTTGTCTTTTTCTTAATGATTTGTAGTCGTTCTTTATGTACTTGGTCCAAATCTCCTATGGATTATAAGCTCCGCAAATATTTTTTCTTAATCTATAGGTAGTCCTTTAACTTTATTTGTGGTATATTTTGTTATAGAGTTCTGTTATATATACAGAAAGTTGAGTATATCATAATTTTACAGCTCAGTGAATTTTCATAAACTTAATATACCCACATCAGGAAACAGAACATCACCAGCATGCCCTCTTCTAATCATTGCTCGATAAAGGTAGCCATTAGCCAGACATCTAAAGATGTGTTGGGAATTCCCTGGCAGTCCAGTTAGGACTCCGCACTTTCACTGCCAAGGGCCTGGTTCAATCCCTGATCAGGGAAATAAGATCCTGCAAGTTGTACAGCCAAAAAAAAAAACTGTTAATTTTTAAAATTGAATATTTTAATTGTGGATTCATATGCAGTTGTAAGAAATAATACAGAGAGATCTTATGTGCTCTTTACCCAATTCCCCCCAGTGGTAACAGAGTAAAACTATAGCACAGCATCCAACTAGGATATTGACATTGATACAGTCAAGATAGGGAATACTTCCATCACCAAAAGGATCCCTCATAGTGCCTTTTATAACCACACCTACTTCCCCTCCCTCCCCCTCTTCCTCCCCATCCCAACGTACCCTATCTTTAACCCCCAGCAACTGTTGTTCTGTTCTCTTTTCAATGATTTTGTCCTTTCAAAGAGTTTTTTTTTTTTTTTGCGGTACGCAAGCCTCTCACTGTTGTGGTCTCTCCCGTTGCGGAGCACAGGCTCTGGACGCGCAGGCTCAGCAGCCATGGCTCACGGGCCCAGCCGCCCCGCGGCATGTGGGATCTTCCCGGACCAGGGCACGAACCCATGTCCCCTGCATCGGCAGGCGGACTCTCAACCACTGTGCCATCAGGGAAGCCCCAGAGTTTTTATAATGGAATCACACATTATATACTAACCTTTTGGGACTGACCTTTTTCACTCAGCAGCTTCGCTAGAGATATATTCAGGTTGTTGAGTGCATAAACAGTTCATTCCTTTTTATTGCTGACTAGTATTCCAGGGAACGGATATACCACCATGCGTTTAACCACTTACCTATTGAAAGACATCTGGGTTTTCTTCCAGTCTGGGGCTATTATGAATAAAGCTGTTATGAACATTCAAGTACAGGTTTGTGTGTTAGTTTTCATTTCACTGGGGTAAATGCCCAAGAGTACAATTGCTGGGTTATATGGTAGTCGCATGCTTAGTTTTTTAAGAAACTGCCAAATTATTTTCCAAGGTGGCTGTACCATTTTATATTCCCGTCAGCGATGTATGAGTGATTCAGTTTCTCTGTGTCCTTTCCAGCAGCTGGTGTTGTCAGAGTTTTTTATTTTAGCCATTCTGATACTTGTGTATTTCTATATCATTGTGGTTTTAATTTGTACTTCCCTAATGATAAACGATGTTGAACATCTTTCCATGTGCTCATTTGTCATCTGTATATCCTCTTTGGTGAAATATCTGTTCATGTCTTTTGCCCATTTTCTAATTGGATTTTCTTTTTAATGTTGAGTTTTGAGAATTCTTTATGTATTCTAGATAGTAGTCCTTTGTCAAATATGTGGTTGCAAATATTTTCTCCTAGGCTGTACCTTGCCTTTTCATTGACTTAACAGAGTCCTTTAAAGAGCAGAAATTGTTAAGTTTGAAGGTGTCCAATTTATCAGTTTTCCCTTTTATGGAGCATGCTCGTAGTGTCAAATCTAAAAATTCTTTGCCTAGCTCTTAGATCCCAAAGATTTTCCTCTGTTTTATAATTTTACATTTTACACTTAAGTTTGTGATCCATTTTGAGTTAAAGTATAAAGTACTTTATACTTTATATAAAGTATGAGGTTTAAGCCTAGGTTCATTTTTTGCATGTGCATATCCAGTTCTCCAGCACCATTTATTGAAAAGGCTATTCTTCCTCCATTGAATTGCTTTTGTTCATTTGTCAAAATTCAGTTGGGCAGGGACTTCCCTGGTGGTCCAGCAGTTAAGACTCCATGGTCCCAGTGCAGGGGGCCCAGGTTTGATCCCTGGTCAGGGAACTAGATCCCGCATGCTGCAGCCAAGGGCCCACACACAGCCAAATAAATAATTGCTAAAAATTCAGTTGGGCATATTTGTGCGGGTCCATCTCTTGGTTGTTTGTTTGTTGTTGGTTGGTTGGTTGTTCTCTTGGTCTTTGTATCTCTTTCTCTGTGAATACCACACAGTCTTGATTATTGCAGCTACATAATGTTTTGAAATTGGTTAGACTGATTTACCCCACTTTATTCTTCTTTTCAAAATTGTTTTAGATATTCTAGTTCTAATATCTTTGCCTTTCCACATACATTTTAGAATTATCTATATCTACAAAAAAATCTTACTGGGATTTTGATCTCAGGAATCACACTAAGTCTGCACACCAGTTTGGGAAGAATTGACATCTCTACTCTGCTGAGTCCTCCAATCCATGAACACGGTGGGGCTCTCAATTTATCTAGACCTTCTCTGAATTTTTGCATCAGCATTTTGTAGTTTTTAGTACATAATTCCTGCATATGTTGTGTTAGATTTGCACCTAAATATTGCTCTTTTTAAAAGTAATAGTTGTAAACTGTATTTTTAATTTCAGAGTTCATGTGTTCATTGATAGTATATAGAAATATAACTGATTTGTACGTTCATCTTATATCCTGTGATCTCACTGTACTCACCTATTAGTTCATGAATTGATTTTTAGATTCCGTGGGAATTTTTACACAGTCTTCTGCAATTTTTACACAGTCTTCCTTTCTGATCTACGTCCCTTTTATTGACTTATTGCACTGGTTGGAACTTCTAGTGCTATGTTGAATAAGAGTTGTAAGAGTGGACACCCTTGCTTTCTTCCAGTGTTCTTCACATATTCTTCAAATGTGTTCTTAATTACTCATTGAAACATTTTTATGATGGCTGCTTTAAAATATTTGTCAGATCATTCTAACACATCTGCCATTTTGGCATTGGTATCTATTGATTTTTTTAAACATTTTTATTGGAGTATAATTGCTTTACAATGGTGTGTTAGTTTCTGCTTTATAACAAAGTGAATCAGTTATACATATACATATGTTCCCATATCTCTTCCCTCTTGGGTATCTATTGATTTTTCTTAGTCATATTGAGATTTTCCTGATTCTTGGTATGACAAGTGATTTTCAGTTGAAACCTGAACATTTGGGGTATATTATGCCATAGAACTCTGGATCTTGTTTAAACCTCTTTTAGGTGACATTTTCTGACATCACTCTGGCCAGGGAAGGGGGCATGGTACCATCTCATTACTACCAAAGAGTGTAGAATTCCAGGCTCCCCACTTGACCTCCATTGACACTTGAGGGTGAAGGGGGTTCCTTCTTACTGCTGGGTGGAATAGGAGCTCTGGTTCCACTCGGCCTTTGCTGATACCACCCTGGCCGGGAGGGTTAGGAGTTCCTTGCTACTGCTCCCTACCTGACTCACATGAACACCACAGGAAGTGCAGCCTCATTACCACTGGGTGGTATTGAAAGTCCTGACTCTCCACTAGGCCTCCGTTGACATCAGCCCAAGGGAGAGGGGTGCCTCCTTACTGCCAGGTGGGGGTGGAAGCCCAGGCACATGATCTCCACTGACACAGCAGGGGTGGGCACCTCACTACCACCTGCTAGGGATGAAAGTCCCGGCTACATCTTTGACCTTCTCTGACACCAGCCTAGCCAGGGGTCTTGGGGGATATTGGGTACCTTGTTACAACCTGGTGGGCAGTCTAGATTCCCCACTCAGCCTTTGCTAGCATAAGTGAGGGTGGGCCACAGATTTGTTTCTGCCGGGGTTGGCCAGAGTAGAGAAGTTATTGTCTTAAGTGTTCCTTTCCTGGTTTTGTCAGCTGGAGAGAGCAGGCTTTTGTTGGACGTTTTTTTTGTCTGTGCCCTTTGGTGTTTCAGACTTGCTGGCTTCTTCATCTCCACATCTGGGATCTATGAGGCAAAAAGGTAACCCAGGGAATTCACCACATGCTGTTCCACAGGTCCTGAGGTCCTTAGCCGATCTGCCTTCTTCTGTCCACCTTTCAGGGTCTTCTTATACTTGTTTCATATCTAATGTCCTGGGGTTTTAGTTGTCCTGGTAGGAGGAAAAGGGAAAAGTATATCCATTCCATCTTCTCAGATGAGTGACAGAAAAGGGGATTTGCAAAAACATATCACTTAGTATAAGGATTAGCCATGGCATATGTAAAGAAACCAGACCATGAAAGGCACTGAAGACAATGATTGCTATTATTTTTCAATGATTCAAAGATTCTATCATTCTCAATTTGATTATTTTGTTTCATGCTATGATGCTAAATTCTAAAATTCAGTAATTCTATGTTTTGGCATTTCCATGTATGGAACTTGACCTTTCTTCCTTTCCCTTTTATCCTATCCCTGGACTGTCCTATGGAAATAGTTGATTCTGAGCAAGTGTTCCATTGCCATGTCTTGCAGAGAGCAGAGAGCATCAATCCGGTTCAAGACCACTCTTATGAATACTCTCATGGATGTCCTTCGCCACAGGCCAGGATGGGTGGAAGTAAAGGAGTAAGAAACCCTCACCCCCAGCCTTGTCTCTCT
>NW_006771517.1:1889737-1903686 GCF_000442215.2 Lipotes vexillifer | reverse complement strand
CTTTCCCTTTGTCTCACAGGTCCTTGTCTCCCTTCGCTTTTGTCCCAGCTCCCTTGGGTGGCCACTGGGACTTGTCCCAATTTGGCTGTGACAGGGGCCGACATTTATTTAGCATTCACAATGTGTTAGGTGCATTACTGATGCCATTTCTGTCTTATTTAAGCCTTATAACCGTCCAGAAAGATGTGATTATGTTCAGAAATATTAAGCCAATTGTTTAAGGTCACACAGCACGTAAGTGTCAGAGTGGGATTCAAACCCAGTTCAGTTTGACTATTCCACAGCCAATGTCCTATAGCTCTCTATGCAACCATCACAGACCTGTGGGGTGAATCTTCCGGTGATGGCAGGTCCTGGCCACTTACTAGTTCTGTGACCTTGAACAAGTTTTTTGACCCCTAAGCCTACGTTTCTTCTTCTATGCTGGGCCCTGGGGATACTGAGATGAAAAAGCAAACAATCCCTGGCACGTAGTAGGTGTTAATATTAGTGAAGGTTAAGGTTTGGATGCATGTAACAGAGACACAAAATAAAAGAGGCTTTGACAGACTAGAAGTTTATTTACCCCTCCCATTGAAGTCCAGATGTAGGAGGTTCAAAGATGGTATGGAAATGTGGGACCCATCTGCTTCCGTCTTTCCACTCTGCTATCCTTTGAGTGAGGCCCTCATCCTCATGGTCTGAGGTGGAGTTCCTGTACATTCCAAGCAGCAGGAGGTAGGAAGGAGACAAAAAAAGGCATGTCCTACCCTTGAAGGACACAACCCAGAAGTCCCTCACATTTCACTGGCCAGAACTTAGCCATGTGGACACACCTAGCTGCAAGGGAATCTGAAAAATGTAGACTACATTCTCCAGGTAAATGTTGGAAATTCTATGACTGTGGAAAAAGGAGAGAATAGATATGAGGGGTGAGGGCAACCAGCTACCCTGCCAGGGTCCTCAATAAATATTTGTTGCATAACAACAACTAAGCCTCCTAGACACTCTTCCGCACTTTACACACATGACCTCTTTGAATCATCCCAGCAAACCTTCCAGTAGGTGCTATTATCATCCCCATTTTCCTGATGAAAAAACTGGACAAAAATAGGAAAAATATACCATGTTGGAAAGTGAAAAATATACTCATCTTGTCAGGGCTTGAGCTAGGGTTTTCACCTAGTCTGGCTGTCTGCAGAGTCCCAGGTTCATCCTCCCTGTTCTAGCAGCCTCTCAGTAATTGAAGGAACAAATGAGTGAATAGGTGAATCCGTGCTTCCTGCTGCCTGGTGCTGGAGTCTAGCAGAGGAGACAGACCCTTACTAAATCATCCCACAAAAAAATTAGGAATTGGCTGACAGTGACAAGCGTGGTATGGGTAATCCAAGATGGCAGAGTCCTCTCTCTGGCACTTTGGGGAGTATTACAGTGATGGTGATGATGGTGATGGTGGTGATGCTGGCAGCTACTGTGGATTTTCCTTCTTGGTTCTCTCATGCATCACACTGATATCAGAATGAGTTTTCCTTCCCTGGATCCAGAAGAACTGGATGTAGTGGAGGATGAGGCGGGGGAGGTGACCGGCAGGTGTATGGGAAAAGGCACTGTCCTGACCTGCCATGTGATCTGAGGCCGCCCCCTATTTCTCCTCAGCCTTGCTCCATGGTCAAGTGGAAGAAGTTCTGAGGGTTTGTCTGGTGCTGATGGTGTGGGAGTCCATGAAGCAGGTTGTTTCCTGGCTGATCCCAAATTGCCTCAAGAGTCCTCAAGTCAGGAAAGGCTAGAGGCCAGGGCCTTTACACCAGACATGGCTCTGTGAATGTGAGGCCTTTTCCTTAGGACCTAAGCTGGGGTCTGGTATTTCCAGACAGAACGAGGTCCCAATTCAGACCATCAGCCTGTTAGGTCAGAGTTTGGAACAGATGTGGCCAGAGCTGTCCCCTCCCTTGCTTCCCACAAAGAAAGCTGTCCTTGATGCCTGGAACTGCAGCAACCATCTTTTGACCTTGAGGTGATGAGCATGAAGACAACATGTTAAGGATGGCAGAATGAGAAGGTAGAAAGAACCTGGATCTCCTGTTGGCCTTGTTGAGCAGTTTAATGTCTTCCTGGGTGATTTAAGAGCAACTTGACTGTGATAATCATGAAGATGGTGTACAAAATGAACAAACTTGTGGAATTAGAAAAGAATCCAAAATCCACATCATGGTCTACAAGGCCCTGTTTGTTGGGCCCTACTCCAGTTTCAGTGTCATCCCTTACGTTTCTCCCTCCACTCTGGCTTTTTTTTCATATCCTTGAATGAGCCCTTTCCAACCTCAGGGCCTTAATTCCTGCCCTTCCCACTCCTGGAACCCTCTCCCCACTGCCCTTGATCTGGCTGTCCCTCCTTACCATTCAGATCTAAGCTGAAAGGTCAGCTCCACAGGGTAGCCTCCACCTAAATAGGTTCCTCAGCTGCCCTGCCTCATGGCCTCCAACTGGGTTATTCCAATTGGGTTATAACATTTCACAATTCTTCATTAGAGAGTTGTGTATTTGTTTCCTTGTTTATCTTTTATCTTCCCCACAGGACTGTATGTACCAACTAGCCAGGTGTTTTTGTTCCCCCTATATCCTTGCATCCAACATTGTCTCTGACACCAAGACAGCCTCAACACCTATGTGTTTTATGAATGAATGAATACTTCATTATTCATTCATTCATCCATTATTCATTCAACTAAAACAAAAGGTGGGTTAAAAGAAAAAAAGCAAATTGTGAAAGGAAATAGACAAGAGCAGCTCTAACCATGGAGCTCGGAATCTGGAGCCCGATGGCCTGAGTTCCAGTCCTGCTCTGCCACTTACTAGCTTATGAACTTAGGTGAGTTCCTTAACCTCTCTGTGCCTCACTTCACTCATCTTTAAAATGGGCATAATAAAAGAACCTAACACTTAACAGTTACTATGAGGATTAATGAGTTAATATTTGTAAAGTACTTAGAACAGTGTCTGGCACATGGGAAGCGGAAGTAAGTATTAGCCATTAGAAAGTTTTAAGAACATGCCAAACGATGCCATGTGCCACATATGGATAGTAAAACTATACAGTGAAACTATAAAGACACTCATAGAAATGATTCCAAATTCAGTCTAATGGCTTCCTTTTGGACAGGAGAGTAGGAGATAGAATCAGTCAGGAATATACACGGGGCTTCAGTTATATCTGTAATTTTTTACTAAAAAATTTGGAAGTAATCATGGTTGTGCATTTCATTTCCTGTCAAGTCTTTTTGAAGCACCTCCTCTGTGTACTCCAGCTCTGGTATCTGGATTTGGTAGATCAGTCTGGTTTCCTGTCCCCCTCTCTGGCAAGGTGGTGAAGAACAGGGTCAGAATTTGGAGTCGGGCAGGCTTGGGTGTGAATCCTGAGGCTGCCATGTCCTCACTGAGCAAGGCTGTCCCTGTCTTAGGGATCCAGGCATGATCGTAATCACTTTTGGGACTGCTCTGAGGATTCAGTGAGAGGAGGGCTTTCTGAACTGGGAAGAGCTTATAAATGTTGCCTGTTTCCACTGCTTGGTAATGTGGGCTCAGGGGTGGCTACTTGGATGCTTCCAGAGCCCAGGCAGGTAACATGACCAGGTAAGGTTGGCCCGTTGTCATGGGCCATAGGGCATGGTGGGGACTGTGATCTGGAGAGGGTGTGCCCCGTTTAAGGCGGTGAGTGCCGGGGGGCATCTGGGCTCAACGTGGCCAGATCTGCTGATTGTTTGAAGGAAACCAGTAGCCTGGATTTTTGCAGGGACATTTCTGTAGTTTTCACTCTGGCCTCACAAAGTACATGGTGGGCAGCGACAGCCCGAGGCCACCTCCTTGAGACTTACCTGATGGACACACCACTGCTTACCCCTCAGCTGCACCTCCCTGGGCCCCAGATCCCCAGCATTGCTGAGGTCCTCAGGTCCTGACTTTTGTCCCCCCAGTGAAGGGGAGTGGGATTTCTACTGGTGCGATGTTAGCTGGCTCCGGGAGAATTTCGACCACACCTACCTGGATGAGCACGTGCGGATCAGTCACTTCCGAAACCACTACGAGGTGAGCTGGGTGGGCCCAGGGGACTGGGTGTGGCAATGAGCAGGAGCTGGCTTGGGGATACAAGGACCAGAATGGAAAAGTACAAGGGAATTTGGGGTACATGCCAGGTGAGAGATATGTGCCCTACATTCATGATGAGCTAAATAGTGTGAGGGAATAGGGATCTCAGACCTGAGGAACAGCCCACCTTGGGGAGGGGACTGAGGTCATGGGCCGTCTGACTTCAGGTGCGAAGGCTAAAGAAGCAGGATACTTGAGGGATTATGTGATTTCAGGGTGAGGCAAGTTGAGCTGTTCGGAGTCTGGAGATGGGAGGGAGCTCTGGGAGGAACCATACCACAAAGATGGGGCTCAAGGGGCCAGTGGTGGGAGATTTAAAAAGCTTAGTGCAGCTTAGCAGTTAGAAAAAGAACTTTGGCATCAGACAGACCAGGTCAAACCCTGGCTGTGCTGCCTGTTAGCTGGATAGCTCTGGGCAAGTGACAACCTTTCTGAGCCTCAGTTTCCTCACCTGTAAAGTGGGGATAATTATGGAATAGCAGGCTCTCAGTCAAAGTTACTCTTATTGTTACTCTTTTTTTTTTTAAGATTTATTTTTTATTTATTTATTTTGGCTGGGCCGGGTCTTAGTTGAGGCATGTGGGATCTTAATTGTGGCGTGTGGGATCTTTTAGTTGCAGCATGCGGGCTTCTTAGTTGCGGCATGCAGCATCTAGTTCCCTGACCAGGGACTGAACCCAGGCACCCTGCATTGGGAGCGCAGTCCTTCCCACTGGACCACCAGGGGAGTCCCTCTTATTGTTACTCTTACCGTACAGAGAATGGGGGCTGTGGGGGGCAGTTGGTGGGACAGTTGGTGCAGGGCAGTGGGCACGAGCGCCAATGGCCTGCCTGTTCATCGCGCTGCTCAGCTGACCCGCAAGAACTACATGGTGAAGAACCTGAAGCGCTTCCGGAAACAGCTGGAGCGCGAGGCGGGAAAGCTGGAGGCAGCCAAGTGCGACTTCTTCCCCAAAACCTTTGAGATGCCCTGCGAGTACCATCTGTTTGTGGAGGAGTTTCGCAAAAACCCAGGAATCACCTGGATCATGAAGCCTGTGAGTGCCCAGTGCTGGGGACTGGGGAGAGGGGGTGTCCCAGGGACCAGAGCAGGGATCCTCCATTGACACAGGAGTCTGCCAATGCAGAAGGACAGGACTCTGCCTGGGAATTCAGCCTTAGATGCACCATCTGCCTTTCCCTAAAGCAGGGGTCTCCAACTCCCGGTCCAGAACCTGTTAGGAAGCAGACGCACAGCAGGAGGTGAGCAGCGGGCGAGGGAGCGAAGCTTCATCTGCCACTCCCCATCGCTCCCCATCGCTCCCCGTTGCTCCCCATCACTCCCCATCTCTCCCCTTCACTCCCCATCTCTCCCCATTGCTCCATCTGCCACTCCCCATCACTCCCCATTGCTCCCCATCTCTCCCCATCGCTCCCCATCTCTCCCCATCTCTCCCCATCGCTCCCCATTGCTCCTCATCTCTCCCCATCTCTCCCCATAGCTCCCCATCTTTCGCCATTGCTCCCCACCTCTCCCCATCTCTCCCCATCGCTCCCCATTGCTCCCCATCTCTCCCCATCGCTGCCCATTGCTCCATCTCCCGCTCCCCATCTCTCCCCATCGCTCCCCACTGCTCCCTATCACTCCCCATCACTCCCCATCGCTCCATCTGCCACTACTCATTGCTCCCCATCGCTCGCATTACTGCCTGAACCACCCCCACCCTCACCCTTGTCCGTGGGAAAAATTGTCTTCCACAAAACTGGTCCCTGGTGCCAAAAAGGTTGGGGACCACTGCCCTAAAGGACTGACTACATCTCCTCCTCTCTGCAGTGTGTGGACCCAGCACCTATGACTGCTGGTATACAGTAGATGCTCAATAAATGTTCACTAGATAAACAAGTGATCCTCAGGACACCAAGGCAGGGAATCCAGAGTCTCTCTTCCTGATATGAATGAAAACAATGGCCAGGCTGTGAGAAGTGCTTTACTTGCATTGCCCCACTTCTTGTAATGGTCCTTGGGAGGAGGTATTACCAGCCCCATTTTAAAGATGAGGAGCCTGAGACCTATTTATTCAAGCATCCCACAAATGCTTATTGAGCACTTGCCATGTGCCAGGCACAGAACTAGATGGTGGGGATACAGCTCTCAGCAAGTCAGACGTGGGTATCTGCCCTCCTTGAGGGCAGACAATATGCAGAGGATACATGTGTGATTATAGCTGTGCTAAGTGTCAGTAAGGAGAATGGTGCCAGCAGAGGAAACAGCAGGAGGATTTCCCCCAGCCCTTCAGCAGGCTTCTTGGAAGAAGTGAGAGATTGGGCTCTGAGACCAAACCCCTTGGTTCAGATATTAGCTGTACTACCTACTGTGTGACCTCAGGCAGATTACTTAACTTCTCTGTGTCCCGGTTTCCCCATCTGCAAAGTGAGAATAACTATAGCACCTATCACATAATGTTGTGTGACTAAACGAGTTAACACAGGTACAGCACATATTAGGTCCTCAATGAATGATAGTTGTTGTTGTTATAAGAATTAGTATTGAAAAACAAACAAACGAAAGAAAACAAATAAATTGTTTTAAAAGAATTAGTATTGAGTTTCAACCTGAAGGATGCAGAGGAGTCAGCCTGGAGAAGGGCAGAGGCAGGAAGAGCATTCCAGGAAGAGGGAACTGCATGCCCAAAGGCCTTGCATCTGGAGGAAGCCCTAGATCAAGAAACTGAGTGAGCACCTGCCGGCCCCTCAGTCCTTCCTCGTGCCAGGACTGGCTCTCACCACACTGCCAGCCTTGAATGGCATCATCAAAGCCCCCCTAGTATTTACTGGGATTGGAAATGTGCTTGGCCCCAGGAAGGGAGTTAGGGGGTAAGGTAGGAGGGGGCAGCCCCCCTTGTGGAGCTGGAGATGGGCTAGTGTTGGCTGTTGCAGATTTAGCCAATAGCACAGGTGAGTGGAGGGGGAAACTGGCAAAAAACACCAAATGCTCCCAAAGAGGACAGAGCCAGGATTTACCCAGGCCTCCTGAAGTCTCGCTGGAAGGCTCAGCCCCCTTCCCAGGAAGGTGGGAAGGCCAGCGAGGAGGGCTCAGAAGGGTGTTAGGCAGATGAACACTGCAACCCACCGGGCGGATCCCAATTCCCACCATTATCTCCTCAGACAAATGGTAATTTGGGCAATTTGGGAACAAGCAATTGCATATTAAGTTGATTCCTTTCCCAGCCCTCGCCTTTGTTAGCAGCAGAGACAGCTGTAATTAAGAGGAGGAATCTTGGCTCCGTGTGTGTGTGTGTGTGTGTGTGTGTGTGTGTGTGTGTGTGTGTGTGTGTGTGTGTCCTCTCTCCTGAATCGCTGAGGCGCCCTGTCTGGCATGGAGAGTGGGTGCTTCTAGTTAGAAGCCTGGTTCTGATTCTGATCCGCCACTTATGAGCTGTGTGATCCTGAGCAGGTTACTAAACCCCTCTCAGTCCATTTCTTCGTCTGTAAAACGGCCTTAATGGGTATACCTGCCTTACAGGGCTGTGAGAGGGTTCAGCGAAGTTACACGGGTTGTATACATGAATTATACAAGCTGTATAAAGGGCTTGGCACTTAGGTGCCCAATAATTAACCATTTTTATTGTTATCACCGAGAGTCCAGACAACACTGCCTCTTCCCTCTGCCCCTGGGGAGCACTGGCTCAGTGCTTCCCAAATTTTATCGTGCTCACAAATCATCAGGGATCTGGTTAAAATGCAGAACCCCTTTCAGCAGGTCTGGGTGGGGCCTGAGAGTCTGCATTGCTAACCACCTCCCAGTGATGCCACTGGGGCTGGTCCACAGACAGCACTTTGAGTAGTGAGAATATAGAGGGGCAGTTCTCAAACTTGAGAATTTTCTGGAAAGCTTATTAAAGCACATACCCCCAGAGTGTTGGATTCAGTAGGCCTGGTGTGGGGCCTGAGAATATGCATTTCTAACAAATTCCCAGGTGCAACAGTCAGGGATCTCCATGGAAATGGAACCGTTGGTGTGTGTATAAGGAATTGGCTGTGTGATATTGCGGGGGCTGGTAAGTCTGAAATCTGTGAGGGCAGAAAACTCAGACAGGATTTCTCTGTTACAGTCTTGAGGCAGAATTGCTTTCTTTTCCCAGAAGCCTCAAGTTTTGCTCTTAAGCCCTCACCTGATTGGATGAAGCTCGCCCACATCATCCAGACTGATATCTTTTATTTAAAGTCTGCTGATTTTAGATGTTAATCACCTCTATAAAATACCTTAACAGCAACATCTAGACGAGCATTTGACCAAACAAGTGGGCACCATTGCCCAGCCAGGTTGACACATGCAATTAACCATCATACCAGGTTATGAGGATGCTACTGGTCTGGGTACCACACTCTGAGAACCACTGGGCTAGATCATTAGCTCTGGGATCCTGTTGTTTGGATTCCTTTGGTGTGGGGAAATGTTAAAAAAGAAAAAATGTTCACATAGTTCACATAGTTGCAGTGGCCGGGCCAGTTGGGGCAGCCACTGGCCTGCCTTTTCCCTCAGATGTCTCCTCTGCCCTGTTCCCCAGGGCCTGCGAGCCTCCATCTTCCTCCTCAGTGAGGCAGAGCAGTCCTAGAAAGAGGGGTTTGAGTTGGACTCAGAAGGGAGCAGGCAGCATCACCCACTTCACACCACCCCATCAGTCTAGTGTAAAGCCCATCTCAATCCAAACTTTTTTTTTCCATCTAAGTGTTCTCCCCTCCCACCAGCCCAGGCCCTCTGGATTGTCAGGGAAACGGGCAGGACCCAGATCATAGGGACCACGCTTGCTCCTCTAGCCTCCCTTGTGTGTCTAGGAAGCAGGTGCTGGGCTCTCAGGACCCTGTCTGTCAGTCTCTCTGTGTGTCCACAGAACTGGTCTAACGCTTCACTCAGGGCTGTGAGCATCCTGGGCAACCATTGTGCTGTTCTGGGATTTGGGGGGCCTCTGTCCAAACGGCAGGATGGTAAGAGCTGAGTTTTAACATTCTCTTACATGGGTTTACCCCAACCAGAGCTTCTCACACTTTTTCACCGAAATCTCCTAAGAGTTGGGATGTTTTGGATGCAGATAACAGAAAACCCAGTTCACAGTAGCTCAAACAAGAAGGCAGGCGTTCTGAACTGTTCTCTTTGGCATCTGGTGTAATGTGTGGACCCCATCACAGAATAGCGTTTTTAAACGCATAACATAAAATACGTTTGATTATAAAAGAAAGCAACTGTATTGAAAAATAGTTACAAGCTGTGTTTGTCTGGCTCCTCTGAGAAACAGATGCCAAGACAAGATTTAACAGGCCAGAGTTTGGCCTGTGAGATGAGGGGAGGGAGCCTGGGGAGGCTGAGGGAGCTGTCACCCCACCAAGGCCAGCCCCAGTGAGGGAGAGAGGGAAGGAAGAGTGGGTGAAGTCTCCTAACTGCCCTGTGGCCTGACAGAAGTTCAACGAGGCCTATGGAGACCTCAAGCCCAGGTCGCTGTCAGGAGTCCCCTGTCTCCTAGGAGTGGGCCAGCCCTTGGATCCTTGCATCCCCATCAATGGCCCGGCAAGCAGGGCTGGATTTCTGCCACAGCAGCTGGTGCTCTGTCAGCTACCCTCCTGCAGTCAGAGGCCTGCGGGTACTTCTCACGGGGCCACCACAAATATTAACACATTCTTTATGCTGTAGGAATATATGTTCTTTTCATTAACAATTAAAGAGAGTATAACAGCAGGCCCAACCATTACCATAATTTCAAGGTCATAATGAGTATAACCAGTATTTGGAGATAGATATCGACAACAGTTGTAACGTGATATGAAAATAACTGGGTTTTTTTTTTTTGAGAGCAAAGTCATAGGCCTGGCTAATACTACTAGTATTTCTTACCTGCTTTCATAATGGAAGGAAATGTGAAAATCTGGTCAGGAGCTAATGAAAATAAAGATGAAAAAATTTTTCTCATTCAGGCTTACAGACCCCAGGAAATTTCCTTTCATGATGAAAGGTCAACTCCAGGGCTGGTTCAGTGGGTAGTTCAACACTGTCACCAATTCCCAGCTCAGTGGGCTGACTGCTCCTCTCAGTCACAGCAAGCCTGCTGCAGCTCTAACTCACCTCCTCACACCTCCACCTGCCGCAGGAATAAGGGAATACCCTGGTCTTGTGGCCCTTTTGAGGAAGACACAAATTCCCAGAAGTCCCTGCAACAGACTTCCCCTGGCACCCTGCTGGCTCATGCCTGAACCGATCACATGGCAGGGACATGGGACCACTGTGAGGACTCAGATGTCCCCAGAGGGCGGGGCTACTGTAAAGAGGAGATCCAAATGGGGGTCTGTTGGCAGGGAAAAAAGAAAATCTTTACTGGGGAGACCACCAACCGCATCTGTAACACCCACTGAATGCCCCGTGATGAACGGGCCCCAGGGGCCCGGCAGGGGGAGGCCGGAGGTGAAGGGCTATGAGTGGCCACAGGTGGTACAAAATCAAAGTATGGTTCATTTAAATAATCCACTAATATTGTTTTCCAATCAATAACATATCTTTTAATAAAAATATTTTCCTCCCAAATCATCAAGTAAGACTGATGCTCCCAGATGTAGCACCGTGTTTATCACATGATTCTGTTTACTCCCTCACACTTTGCAGGAGTGTGAATGAGCCCCAGGCTTATGAAAACAGATTTAACCAGGCTGGATTTGTCACCTACTGGCTGGGTAACTTTGAGCAGAGTGCTTGGCCTCTCTCTTCCTTGGTTTCCTTGGCTGCAAAATGGGGATAATATTAATGCCTACATACAAGTGTTTTAAAAAGCTTTAATGAGGATCGGAAGTTGGGTTTCGGCTGTGGTGGCAAAGGCACCTACTGGTGTAAACCCGGGGCTGAGAATTTTCTACAGTGACTATGACTTGTATAATAATAATTTTAAAAGTTTTCAAGTACTGTACAGACACACAAGGTTACAAGCACTCTTAAAGGGTAGTCACATGGCTAGCTGTAATCTGTAGGTCAAGATTGAGCTCAACGTTGCTTAAGAGTCCCTCCCATCAGGAAACTTGCGCAAGCCTCTTAGATAGCTTCATCCACCAAAGGGTAGACAGCAGAAGCAAGAAGAATGACAATCCTGAAGCCTGTGGAACAAAAACCACATTCACAGAAAGATAAACAAGATGAAAATGCAGAGGGCTATATACCAGATGAAGGAACAAGATAAAACCCCAGAAAAACAACTAAATGAAGTGGAGATAGGCAACGTTCCAGAAAAAGAATTCAGAAGAATGATAGTGAAGATGATCCAGGACCTCGGAAAAAGAATGGAGGCAAAGATCGAGAAGATGCAAGAAATGTTTAACAAAGACCTAGAAGAATTAAAGAACAAACAGAGATGAACAATACAATAACTGAAATGAAAACTACACTAGAAGGAATCAATAGCAGAATAACTGAGGCAGAAGAACAGATAAGTGCCCTGGAAGACAGAATGGTGGAATTCACTGCTGTGGAACAGAATAAAGAAAACAGAATGAAAAGAAATGAAGACAGCCTAAGAGACCTCTGGGACAACATTAACCGCAACAACATTCACATTATAGGGGTCCCAGAAGGAGAAGAGAGAGAGAAAGGACCCGAGAAAATATTTGAAGAGATTATAGTCGACAACTTCCCTAACATGGGAAAGGAAATAGCTACCCAAGTTCAGGAAGTGAAGAGAGTCCCATACAGGATAAACCCAAGGAGAAACACAGTAATCAGATTGGCAAAAATTAAAGACAAAGAAAAATTATTGAAAGCAGCAAGGGAAAAATGACAAATAACATACAAGGGAACTACCATAAGGTTAACAGCTGATTTCTCAGCAGAAACTCTATAAGCCAGAAGGGAGTGGCATGATATACTTAAAGTAATGAAAGGGAAGAATCTACAACCAAGATTAATCTAGCCAGCAAAGATCTCATCCAGATTTGATGGAGAAATCAAAAGCTTTAAGACACGCAAAAGCTAAGAGAATTCAGCACCACAAAACCAGCTCTACAACAAATGCTAAAGGAACTTCTCTAAGTGGGAAACACAAGAGAAGAAAAGGACTTACAAAAACAAACCCATAACAATTAAGAAAATGGTAATAGGAACATACATATCGATAATTACCTTAAAGGTGAATGGATTACATGCCCCAACCAAAAGATACAGACTTGCTGAATGGATACAAAAGCAACACTCATATATATGCTGTCTACAAGAGACCCACTTCAGACCTAGGGACACGTACAGACTGAAAGTGAGGGGATGGAAAAAGATATTCCATGCAAAGGGAAATCAAAAGAAAGCTGGAGTAGCAATACTCATATCAGATAAAATAGACTTTAAAATAAAGAATGTTACAAGAGACAAGGAAGGACACTACATAACGATCAAGGGATCAATCCAAGAAGAAGATATAACAATTATAAATATATATGCACCCACATAGGAGCACTTCATTACATAAGGCAACTGCTAATAGCTATAAAACAGGGAATCGACAGTAATACAATAATAATGGGGGACTTTAACACCTCACTTACACCAATGGACAGATCATCCAAACAGAAAATTAATAAAGAAACACAAGCTTTAAATGACACAATAGACCAGATAGATTTAATTGATATTTATAGGACATTCTATCCAAAAACAGCAGATTACACTTTCTTCTCAAGTGTGCACAGAACATTCTCCAGGATACATCACATCTTGGGTCACAAATCAAGCCTCAGTAAATATAAGAAAATTGAAATCATATCCAGCATCTTTTCTGACCACAATTCTATGAGATTAGAAATCAATTACAGGGAAAAAGACGTAAAAAACACAAACACACATGGAGGCTAAACAATACATTACTAAATAACCAAGAGATCACTGAAGAAATCAAAGAGGAAATCAAAAAGTACCTAGAGACAAACGACAACAAAAACATGATGATACAAAACCTATGGGATGCAGCAAAAGCAGTTCTAAGAGGGAAGTTTATAGCAATACAAGCCTACCCCAAGAAACAAGAAAAATCTCAAATAAACAATCTAACGTTACACCTAAAGGAACTAGAGAAAGAAGAACAAACAAAACCCAAAGTTAGCAGAAGGAAAGAAATCATAAAGATCAGAGCAGAAATAAATGAAATAGAAACAAAGAAAACAATAGCAAAGATCAATAAAACTAAAAGGTGGTTCTTTGAGAAGATAAACAAAATGGATAAACCATTAGCCAGACTCATCAAGAAAAAGAGGGAGAGGACTCAAATCAATAAAATTAGAAATGAAAAAGGAGAAGTTAAAACAGACACTGCAGAAATACAAAGTGTCCTAAGAGACTACTACAAGCAACTCTATGCCAATAAAATGGACAACCTGGAAGAAATGGACAAATTCTTAGAAAGGTATAACCTTCCAAGACTGAACCAGGAAGAAACAGAAAATATGACCAGACCAGTCACAAGTAATGAAATTGAAACTGTGATTTAAAATCTTCCAACTAACAAAAGTCCAGGACCAGATGGCTTCACAGGTGAATTCTATCAAACATTTAGAGAAAAGCTAACACCCATCCTTCTGAAACTCTTCCAAAAAATTGCAGAGGAAGGAACACTCCCAAACTCATTCTATGAGGCCACCATCACCCTGATACCAAAACCAGACAAAGATACTACAAAAAAGAGAAAATTGCAGACCAATATCACTGATGAATATAGATGCAAAAATCCTGAACAAAACACTAGCAAACAGAATCCAACAACACATTAAAAGGATCATACACATGGGCTTCCCTGGTGGCACAGTGGTTGAGAGTCCGCCTGCCGATGCAGGGG
>NW_006771517.1:1887705-1889482 GCF_000442215.2 Lipotes vexillifer | reverse complement strand
TCATACACCACGATCAAGTGGGATTTATTCCAGGGATGCAAGGATTCTTCAATATACGCAAATCAATCAATGTGATACACCATATTAACAAATTGAAGAATAAAAACCATATGATCATCTCAATAGATGCAGAAAAAGCTTTTGACAAAATTCAACACTCATTTATGATAAAACCTCTCCAGAAAGTGGGCATAGAGGGAACCTACCTCAACATAATAAAGGCCATGTATGACAAACCCACAGCAAACATCATTCTCAACGGTGAAAAACTGAAAGCATTTCCTCTAAGATCAGGAACGAGACAAGGATGTCCACTCTCACCACTATTATTCAATATAGTTTTGGAAGTCCTAGCCACGGCAATCAGAGAAGAAAAAGAAATAAAAGGAATACAAATTGGAAAAGAAGAAGTAAAACTGTCACTGTTTGCAGGTGACATGATACTATACATAGAGAATCCGAAAGATGCCACCAGAAAACTACTAGAGCTAATCACTGAATTTGGTAAAGTTGCAGGATACAAAATTGATGCACAGAAATCTCTTGCATTCCTATACACTCATGATGAAAAATCTGAAAGAGAAATTAAGGAAATACTCCCATTTACCATTGCAACAAGAAGAATAAAATACCTAGGAATAAAGCTACCTAGGGAGACAAAAAACCTGTATGCAGAAAACTATAAGACACTGATGAAATTAATTAAAGATGATACAAACAGATGGAGAGATATACCATGTTCTTCGACTGGAAGGATGAATATTGTGAAAACAACTATACTACCCAAAGCAATCTACAGGTTCAATGCAATCCCTATCAAATTACCAATGGCATTTTTTACAGAACTAGAACAAAAAGTCTTAAATTTGTATAGAGACACAAAAGACTCCCAGTAGCCAAAGCAGTCTTGAGGGAAAAAAACGGAGCTCGAGGAATCAGACTCCCTGACTTCAGACTACACTACAAAGCTACATAATCAAGACAATATGGTACTGGCACAAAAACAGAAATATAGATCAATGGAACAGGATGGAAAGCCCAGAGATAAACCCATGCACCTGTGGTCAACTAACCTATGACAAAGGAGGCAAGGATATACAATGGAGAAAAGACAGTCTCTTCAATAAGTGGTGCCAGGAAAACTGGACAGCTACATGTAGAAGAATGAAATTAGAACACTCGCTAACACCATACACAAAAATAAACACAAAATGGATTAAAGACCTAAATGTTAAGACCGGACACTATAAAACTCTTAGAGGAAAACATAGGAAGAACACTCTTTGGCATAAATCACAGCAAGATCTTTTTTGATCCACCTCCTAGAATAATGGAAATAAAAACAAAAATTAAAAAATGGGACCTAATGAAACCTAAAAGCTTTTGCAAAGCAAAGGAAACTACAAGCAATACGAAAAGACAACCCTCAGAATGGGAGAAAATATTTGCAAACGAATCAATGGACAAAGGATTAATCTCCAAAATATATAAACACCTCAATATTAAAAAAAACAAACAACCCAATCCCAAAACGGCCAGAAGACCTAAATAGACATTTCTCCAAAGAAGACATACAGATGGCCAAGAAGCACATGAAAAGCTGCTCAACATCACTAATATTAGAGAAATGCAAATCAAAACTACAGTGAGGTATCACCTCACACCAGTTAGAATGGGCATCATCAGAAAATCTAGGGCTTCCCTGGTGGCACAGTGGTTGACAGTCCGCCTGCCGATGCAGGGGACACGGGTTCGTGCCCCGGTCTGGGAAGATCCC
>NW_006771517.1:1881291-1887615 GCF_000442215.2 Lipotes vexillifer | reverse complement strand
AAAAAAATCTACAAACAACAAATGCTGGAGAGGGTGTGGAGAAAAGGGAACGCTCTTGCACTGTTGGTGGGAATGTAAATTGATACAGCCACTATGGAGAACTACTAGTAGGGAGGTTCCTTAAAAAACTAAAAATAGAACTACCATACGACCCAGCAATCCCACTCCTGGGCATATACCCAGAGAAAGCCATAATTCAAAAAGACACATGCACCCCAATGTTCACTGTAGCACTATTTACAATAGCCAGGACATGGAAGCAACCTAAATGCCCATCGACAGCCAAATGGATAAAGAAGATGTGGTACATATATACAATGGAATATTGCTCAGCCATAAGAAGGAATGAAATTGGATCATTTGTAGAGACGTGGATGAATCTAGAGACTGTCATACAGAGTGAAGTAAGTCAGAAAGAGAAAAACAAATGTCGTATATTAACGCATATATGTGGAACCTTGAAAAATAGTACAGATGTACTATTTGCAGGGCAGAAATTGAGACGCAGATGTAGAGAACAAACGTATGGACACCAAGGGGAGAAAGAGGTGTGGGGCGGGGGTGGTGGTGTGAAGAATTGGGAGATTGGGATTGACATGTATACACTAATATGTATAAAATAGATGACTAATAAGAACCTGCTGTATAAAAAAATACAATAAAATTTAAAAAAAAAACCCAAAGTTGTGTAACTTGTTATACTTTATATCCAACCTCAGTGTCTACCTTTGCAAAATTTTGGGACTAATGGTACATGGAACCTAACTGAGACGTTGTTAAATGAGAGGATTTTTAATTCAAATTAAGTACATATTCCAGCTTTAGTGGGCGTTACTGTCTCCCCAGTATCCATTCCACTGCAGCTTCCCCATTCTATAGGGTAGATTCTATTTGGACTGAGTTTTTCCAGGTGATCCCATCTGTATCGCCTATGTTTTCCTGTCTCCTGAGTAAAATTCTCTCACTTCCATTTTATGAATTTTGTCAAGTGGCCCCTTAGTTATCTATAAATGCGTAATTCTAATTACACGTAATTCCAGTGTTTCCATTTGGTGTTTGGAGGCTATCTTTAAGGAGTCTGAGATTTTCTGTCCCTTTTCCTGTTGACAAAGGGAGAAAAGCAAAACAATTTCTATAGTAGTATCATATGCAATAGTTTTCTTGTAGTTATCCCTCCACATAATTATAGCCAACACTCAACTGTCCTTTAAGAAAATTCATGATATGACTTTCTAAACAGAATTTAGAAACTAATTAATTACAATACAACAGACTTCTTTACCAAAAATACATTCAAGGGCTCCTTTAAAAAAGCAAACTTCTGTTGCACATAATTAAAGAATCATAGACCTTGATGGGTCTTTTATGATCATCTTTACAAATATATTGAGATGAAGTATTCTTTTCAAGGGAATGATCACTTTGTTATTTTCACCCAGTGTTTTCACCCAATGGGATCTATGTAGCCATAATAAAGAACGAGGACATTCTATACGAGCTGAAATGGAGAGATGCTCAGACTAGAACGTGAAGTTGAAAAAGGTGCAAGCTGATCAATCTTAGCATCTCTAGATGTGGAGCAAACAGACAATTGTGATGGAATAGCACCAGCTGTGTATTCTTGCCAAAAAGTGGAACCTGAATGTAACCAAACCTCTAGAGCTAAGTTTCATTTATAGGAAATACAAAGAAAAGAGGAATACTTTAAATGATGCCACAAGGAAACAGACAAACCCAGAATATGGAACAGTGCACAGGACAATTGGTTTGTACACCTAGTCAATGGCAGGGGGAAAGGAGGGAGGACTGTCCTCAATTAAAAGAGACTTAGGTGTCATAACAACCAAATGCAATGTACGGAGCTGTTTAGGTCTGGACTTAAGCCTATTATAAAAGGACATTTTTGAGATAATCAGGGGAATTTGATTATGGACTGAAGAATCAGGTGCTAAGACATCATTATTAATTATGTCTTGTATGATAATGGTATTATGGTTATATAGCAGAGTGTCAATTTTTTGAAAACAAGATGCACACTGAAGTCTGTAAGGGTGAAATAACATGACATCTGGGATTTGTTTTAAAATGAAAGTTTGATAATTTTGAATTTGTGTATTGGGAGTATGTACTATTCTCTGCTTTTGATATGTCAGAAAATTTTAATGTAAAATAGTAAATAGAGGGCTTCCCTGGTGGCGCAGTGGTTGAGAGTCTGCCTGCTGATGCAGGGGACATGGGTTCGTGCCCCGGTCCGGGAAGATCCCACATGCCACGGAGCGGCTGGGCCCGTGAGCCATGGCCGCTGAGCCTGTGCATCTGAAGCCTGTGCTCTGCAACGGGAGAGGGCACAACAGTGAGAGGCTTGGGCAGCACTTGACAGGGAAAGCTCATGGCTGCTCCAGCATCTACCTGGGCAGATTTACTGAGGGCTGGAGGATTCACTGCCAAGCTGACTCACTCGCTCCGCTAGCAAGTTGGTGCTGGCTGCTGCCTGCTGGCTGGGAGTTCAGCCAGGGTTGGGGGCTGGAAGACTCAGTTGCCCCCAGTGTGGGCTTCTCCACGTGACCTGAGCTTCCTCACAGCATGGTGGCTGGGTTCCAAGGGTGACCATCTCCAAAGAGAAAGCTGTGTGGAAGCTGTGTTGCCTTTTATGACCCAGCACTGGAATTCCCACAGCATCACTTCTGCTGTACACAATTAGTGAGACAGTCCTGAAGGCTCAGGCAGATTCAAGGGGAACGGACATTGACTTTCCTCTTGTTGGAAGGTGGTGGGTAGCAAGATTGTGGAAGACATGTGGGACTGGGAATATCGTTGTGATTGCTTTTGGAAACGACAGTCTGGTGGGGCTAGATATTAGGTGATTTCCAGTCTCAACAACCCTGATATATCACCACGCTGGAAGTTTATTTTCCGCTTTTTAGGATTATTCCCTTAGGAGGACATCTCCTGGAATAGGCATGTCAGTGACTAACAAGGCTTTAAACAATAAAGCCTTTTCATTATCTTATATAACAAGAAAGCTGGAGGTAGGCAGTTCCAGGTTTAGGGATGTGCTCAAAGGTGCCATTAAAAGCCCGGGCTTCGTCTCTTTGCCCACTCTGCCTCCTCAGTGTGTTGGGTTTCTGTCATCAAACTTGTCACCTTATGGATGTGAGATGGCTGTTGTAGTTGCAGGTATCACCTCCTCAGATGTAGCATTCAAACAAAGGGCAGGCACTTTCTCTCTCTCTCTCTCTCTCTCTCTCTCTCTCTCTCCTCTCTCCTCCACCTTTGCCCTGGGTGTAGGTGCAGTAAAGGAAAAGACACAGAAGAAGGGGGAAACTAAGACCCCAGGTTTTGGGTCAGAAGACTAGGAATGGGTACTCGAATCAACTGGAAATTGTTAGATCATGGAGGAAAAACAGCTCGAGAGAGATCTCACAAAGTTGTGTATAAAACTCTGGACTCAACTCCAAGCTGTGCGCAGGCTCAGCGGCCATGGCTCACGGGCCCAGCCGCTCCACGGCATGTGGGATCTTCCCGGACCGGGGCACGAATCCGTGTCCCCTGCATCGGCAGGCAGACTCTCAACCACTGTGCCACCAGGGAAGCCCCCAGCCCTAATATTTTTAACAAGGATGAAATTCTTTCCTCAAAGCCCCAAGCAGATATCTCCTTAGGTATCTTTGGCCAAAACGGGTCACATGGTTTCCATTAGCTGCAAGGGAGGCTGGGAAAACAAGTATCTGGTCTTTCTAGTCTCCATCCTGAGAGGTGGGCTTTGTCAGCCAGGAAGCAGAGGAAGTGGAATGGCTTTAGGGAAGTCAACCAACAGGTGTGGGGGTGGCGGTTCCTAGATCAAAAGGTATGAACTGTTAAAAAACATTTTTTTAATTGAAGTTTAATAAAACAGAAAGTGCCCAAATCATTAAGGATATAGCTTGATGAATTTTCACAAGGTGAACACTAGTATCCAGATTATACATAGAGCATTGCCAGCCCCTCAGCAGCTCCCCCAGACCCCTTTCCACTCACCACCCCCGGTCACCGACAGCATAGGTTCCTTTTGTCTGTTTGGGGACTTTATATAATTGGAATCATGCAGTACAGCTACATTGTGTCTGGTTTCTCTCCTTCAACATTATGTCCGTGCAATTCATCCATACTGATGTGGGTAACTGTAAATTGTTAAGCATTGTTGTATACTATTCCACTGAGAGAATATTTATTCATTTGAGAGTCTCAAGGTTGGAGTTATTAAGAATTGTGCTGCTTGGACATTCCCGTGCATGTCCATGGATGCCAACGTGCACACGTTTCTGTCACCGAGTTACCTAGGAGAGGAATCGCTGGGTCACAGGGGTGCCTGCCTTCAGTTTTAGTGGATGCTGCCCAACAGTTTCCCAACAATGCAGTGTGTGAGCGTTCCAGTTTCTCCACATCCTCACCAACACTTGGTAGTGTCTGCCTTTACTTTTAGCCATTCCTGGGGAGTGTGTAGTGCTATCATATTGGGGTTTTCATTTGCATTTCCCTGAAGACTATGGGTCAGTGCCTTTTCATTGCTTACTCTGGGTCATCTCTCGCGAAGTGCCCGGTCAAGTCTTTGCACAGCTGTGAACTGTTGGAAGCCCTGGATGCACACCGAGTAATTGTTTTCCAAAAGAGCTGTGCATGTGTGGCTGCCCCTGCGCCACTGCCAGTGCTCCAGTATTTTGGGCACCCCATCTTCTGGGCACACACAATCCTGAACCAGGGTGCACAGCATGGCAGGCAGAGCAGGGCTGGGTTTTTAGCTCCCACTGCCCCCACCGCTGGGAGCCCTTCTTGCAACAACCCGTGGCCATGCCTGATGGCCCTGCCCGCCTCACATTGTACAAAGAGCCTTGCTTTGACCAGCTGGGCCATGCTCAGAGGAGATGAGAACGAAATGAGAGTTTGCTCAGGCTGGATGCATTTATGCTGGAGAAAAAATGACTCCGGGGCACTTGCTCAGTGGCTGCAAATAACCAAAGGGCTGTTCTGGGGCCCAGGAACCAGATTTGTTGTAGGAGGCCTAGAGGCCAGAACCAGGCAGGCGAATTTTAACTCAACACAGGTTAGGCTGTGAAAGTTCCATGAGGTCTGGGTTACTGCTATAGCGTAAAGCCAAGCACACAGTAGGCACCTAATATGTACCTTCTGGATGCAATGACTGCTTAATAGAGCTATCCTGCCGTGGAATGGGCTGTCAGGGGGTGGGGGAAGGTAGTGAGCTCCCTGGCACTGTGAATGTGCAAGGTCAGGCAGGTGACCGTTGTGGAGGCATGTCACAGAGGGAGCAATGCCTTTGGTGCCTGCTGCCCTGCATGGTATGAAAGATTCTCCCAACCCCTAGACTCTGTGAAGCTTCGAATTATCCATGCTGGGATTCAATAAAGACAGGCTGATTGCAGTATTAGCTGAAGCAAAATCTAATTAGGAAGGCAAATTGATTTCCAAAAAAAGAAGTGGATGATGTGTTCCCAGGACTGTTAGAAATGGCTTTTTAATTGTCTGCTCCTTTGTATTATTCATGCAATTGTGTGCCTTTGTGAGCTCAGTCGGTCTCTCACTTTCCTTCCCACTTCCCTCTCTCCCTCCCGCCATGCTTAGCACCTTCTCTGTACCAACCCCTTCAAGGCTGGGCTGGGCCATTCCTCAGGGACAGCTGGGGGGCCCTCGGGGAAGATGGAAACAGAAAAGTGCTGGGGAGGGGCCCCTGGGGAGGGGCCCCAGGCCCCCAAGCCCAGGGGCCAACAGGGAACCACACAGAGCTGAGAGCCCACCTTTCTGCCCTCACCCCCACCCCAGGTAGCCCGGTCGCAGGGGAAGGGCATCTTCCTCTTCCGGAGGCTGAAGGACATCATGGACTGGAAGAAGGTGAGCTTGCCCCTCCCCCTTCCTCCCCAAACCCTCCTTTGCCCTTGCATGGATGAGGGGCCCCTCCTCCTTGCCCTCAAAGCTTGGAGGGCTGGCCCAGAAGCTCTGCCCACAGGCCTGCCTATGGGTGCAGGGTCTCTGGAGCCAAACTGCCTGGGTTCAAATCCTGATCTTGCCACTTAATAGCTGTGTGACTTTGGGCAAGTCATTTCAGCTCTCTGTGCCCCTGTGAATCAGTGAGTTAATATGTCTAAGAGAACGGCGCATCCTTTTCCTGGGCCTCCTGCTCACCTGGCTGCGGAGAGTTTGGCTAACTCTTCCTCCAGGTCCTGGCCTGGGCCTGAGGCAGGTCCCTCCCTCCCCCAACCCCGTCCTTGTCACAGCAGAAATCCTGGTCCCAATCCTGCCTTAGCAGCTGTGTGGTCCTGGGGAAACTGCTGA
>NW_006771517.1:1865050-1881226 GCF_000442215.2 Lipotes vexillifer | reverse complement strand
GCTGAACCCCTTAGGGATGATAATGTGTAGGTTGGGTGTGAGGGGCAGGATGACAGAACTCCACAACCGGCACCTACCGTGTCAGCAGGCTCACAGCAGGTGCTCAATAAATGAATTTTTCCTCCCCACCGTGTGTCCTGATTCCTCCCATGAAACTGTCGGGGCACCGCCGCAAAGAAGCTCACCAGCTTGGAGGCTCAGCTGGCTCCGAGCATTGTCAACCCCTCTGGCAGCCACATGAGTATAGGTGGGGGTAGCCCTGGGTCCCAGAAAAAGAAGACCTGGCTGCCTCGATATTGAAGCAGCTTGGGGGTGGGGGTGATGGTAGGTGTAGAAAATTCTGGCCCTTGGGCCCAGAAGTCCTGAGTTCCAGCGCTCACTGCCACTGGCTGTTGTGTGACCTTACCAGGTGTGTGACATTTGCCTTTGGGCCTCGGTTTTCTCTCAAGGTTACTGTGAAGGGGACAGTGGGTGGGAAAGGGCTTTGCAGATGGTGAGGTGAAAAGGAGCATGCTATCCTCCTGAGCTGGGCTGGCCTGCAAAGAATTAGCAAGTAGAGAAGGGAGAGGAATGTCCTTGGAGGCCTGGGTGGTACACCAGGCAGCACTGACCAATGGAACTTTCTACAGTGGTGGGAATGGTGCACACCCGTGCTCTCCAATGCCCTCCAATGACCACTAGCGACATGTTGATATACTGAACACTGGAAATGAGGCTAGTGCGACTGAAGGACTGGATTTTTAATTTATTTCCTCTTTTATTGCGGTAAAATATACATAAAATTTACCAGTTTAACTCTATTTGTGTACAATTCAATGGCATTAAGTACATTCATAGTTTTGTGCAACATTCACCACCATCCATTTCTAGAACTTTTTCATCTTCTCCAGCTGGAACTTGTAGCCATTAAACACTAATCCCCTCCTGCCCTCCTGCCCCCAGCCCCTGGCAACTACCCTTCTACTTTCTGTCTCTATGAATTCCACTACTCTAGGTACCTCGTATAAGTGGAATCATACAATATTTGTCCTTTTATGTCTGGCTTATTTCACTTAGCATGAAGCCTTTAAGTTTCCTCCATATTGTAGCATGTAACATCATTTCTTTTTAATCAATTTAAATGTAAATGTACATAGCCACATGTGGCCAGTAGCTGCCCTACTGGGAAGCACAGATCTAGAGGCTAAATACCCAGGCTCTGGGCCCAGCCTGTGTGGGTCCACTTCCCAGCTGTACCACCAATTGGCTGTGTTACCACGGGCAAGTCACTTCCCATCTCTGTGCTTCAGTTTCTCATCTGTAAAATGGGAATAACATCAGTACTTTCCCGACAGGGTTGATTTAAGGATCAGATCATATACCCCCAAGTAGAGTGCCTATCACAATGCCTCGTATACAGGAAATGCTAAAAAAATGTTAATAACAATTATTATTACAACTAGGACACAAGAAGTTCTGATGACCAGAAAGATGATATTCCCGTGGAGAACTATGTAGCTCAGCATTACATCGAAAATCCCTACCTGATAGGAGGTAAGATGGCTGTCTCTGCTCCTGCCCTTCCATGGAATGGTCGGTCAGTCAGTCAACAAGCCTTGGTTAGCAGCCCAACGTGGGCTCAGCCTGACACCAGGCATGATGGGATGCAAAGACAGAATCCCATCCTGCATGCTCCCACCTCCCAGCCGTTGCCCCTAAGCTTCCCCCTGCCTGGCATGCTCGCCCCCTCCCTTCCCAGTTCACTAAAATCCTATTCATCCTTCAAGAACCAGCTCCTTCATGCGTTTATCCAACAAATACTTACAAAGTGCCTAGTCAGTGCCAACCATTGTCCAGGGTGCTGGCTGCCCACCCTGCTCTCTTGGAGCTTACACTCCAATGAGCAGACAGCAATAAACCAGAAACAAAGAAGTAAGATAGTTCCACACAGTGGTGAGTGTTAGGAAGTAAATCAAGTGCAGAGTGAGGGAGGGCCTCTCTACAGAGGTGACGGGAGCTGAACCCTGAATGACAGCTAGGAGTCACCCGTGGGTAGATTTGGGGGCAGGGGGAGCTGTAAGGGCCAAGGGCCTGAGGCAGGACCAGGCTATGGCGCATGAAACCTTCTCGGATTTCCCCAGGCCGTCTCCACCTCTGCTTTTCCCACACGGGGGCCGTGAAGTGCAGACACGTCAGGCAGTATGTGAGGAGGGGCGTCTTGGGAGGGTCTGGTCTGAGAGGAGCCAGTGCTCCGAAGCGGGCAACATCACTTACCTCCTCTCACTTCCTCAGGCAATGTCCTTTTGCCAGGGCAGTCCGTGGTGTCTTCTCCACCCCTCCCTTTCCCAGGGACCCCATCCTCTCTCGTGGCTTTAACCACCACCCAGATCCAGTGACTCCCAGCTTTCTGTCTGCAGCCGAGACCTTGCCCCGCACCCCAGACCCTGATGTCCTGCAGCCTGTATCATCCCCTCGCAGGCATCTCTCAGCAACTCGAATCCAACAGGACTAAAATCCAGCCCTTGTCTTCCCCCCACCATCTGGCTCACCCACCAGGTGCCTCCCCCCAGGGGCACAGCCCTCGCACCCCCAAGCCAGAAGGCGGAGACCATTCTGGGAGCATCCCTCTCTTCCCTCCCACATCCAGTTCTTCATCAAGCTCCCATGCAGCTTTTGAACCTGCTGGCCACCTCCATCTCAGTTCCGGACACTGTCCTCTCCCTCCAGGGCAACACGCCAACCTCCGCACTGATGCTCACTGCTCTGGCCCCCTTCGCTCCACTCCAAACACAGTTGCCAGAGGGATCGGACACCCTTCAGTAGCTTCCCATGGTTGGTGGAACAAAATCCAAAAACTGCACATGACCTGGCCTCTGCTGACCTCACTGACATATCCTTCCACTCTGCCCTTGGACCAAGCTCTTTGTCGCCTCTGGGCCTCTACTCAGGCAGCTCCTCCTGCGCGAAGGCCCCGCCCCCCTCTGGGCTAGGCAGGCACCTGGTACCTCCTGTGGCTCACTGGGATTCACATCTGCCTGTCAACTGTTGTATCCCCCAAACCTAGCATGGTACACAATCAATATTCATTACACTGATTAATTCTTTCCTTGCCTGACAGGCCGCAAGTTTGACCTGCGTGTCTACGTGCTGGTGATGTCGGTGAGTGACCTGTGCAGGTGCCTTCCTCCAGTGGCGGGGAAGGGACAGTTGGACTGGGGGACAGGGGCAGAAGCCATTCTGGGGCCACCCATGTGAGCTGTCTGGTTTAACCTGCCTGGGAGAGCCCAGGGGGTGGGTAAACAGATCAAAGCTTTGCCGTCTCAGAGACCCCAGCAACTGGATTATCACTCTGTCTTCTATCTTTATTCATTCAGTCATCCATGGTAACCACAGCTAGCATTTATTGAGCACCAGGCCCAGTATTTAGCAGGTTTTATCTCATTCAGTCCTCCTAATAACCAGGGAGGTAGGATCTTTTATTAGCCTCATTTTACAGATGAGGAAACAGATCAGAGGGACTGAGTGACTTGCTTGAGGTCACACAGATGGTGAGTGGCAGAACTGGGATTTGGATCCAGGCATCCTACTCTCTTAACAAAGGAGGTGCTATACTCTCTCCACGCATGCATTCGACGGACACTTAAACCTTCATGGTGCAATATTCTATGCTGGGAACAGGATATAAGGGTATCCAAGACAGGCTCGGCCCCTGTCCTCCTGGAGCTTACAGTCTGGTGGGGAATATGGACACACCATGAGCTGGTGGGTGTCACATGTGGTGGTGGAGCAGAGAAGACACCCATTAATTTTGTTCCCTTCTGCATCTCCCTACCCTTACTTCTACCTCCAGGGAAGGAGGGGGATCGAATCAAAGGAGGCTGATGTTTGAGCAAATTCATGAAGGATGATATGGGAAAGAAGGCAGGGCATGCCAGGCGGAGGAAACAGCAGGTGCAAAAGCTAGGAGTTGTGAAAGTGCTAGTATTGATTCCCCTTCCCTTTTCTCTCTCTCCATTTCCACCTCCCCCACAGTACATGCCGCTGCGAGCCTGGCTATACCGGGACGGCTTTGCCCGATTCTCCAACACCCGCTTCACACTGAACAGCATTGATGACCAGTGTATCCTGGCATCCCACCCCCCCACCCCTAAGTGTTCTCCACATACCCTGCTCTGCCTGTCCTCTGGCTGGTCCTGAGATAACTCATTCATTCCACAGATGTTTGCTGAGTGCCAGGCTCTGGTCTGGGCACAGGAGATACAGCAGTGAACAAGATAGCCCTGGTCAGTTCCCTTCCAGAGCTTACAATCTTGTGGAGATGGGGGATCCTCCAGTGATCTGAGGAGAGCAGCCTTGCTCTGCTCAGAGCAACTCACCCCCGGCTTCTCTGCTTGATGATCATTTCACATTGATTCATGTTCATAGGATAGGAGTGTTTGAGTCCCTTTGGAGAATGTTTGCATCCTTTTACATGCCTAATCATCGGCTCACTCATTCACTTGAATACAATGTCCTTTACACCCATCAAATTGACAGATATGAAAAATTTGATAACACGCTATATTGGCGAGGCTAGGGGAGTACATACATTGCTGGTGGAATGTGAACTGGTACAACCGCTTAGGAGGCAATCTGGCAAATTATCAAAAGACAAATGCACAGACCCTCTGACCGAGCAATTCCTTTCTGGAGTTTATCCTGCAGGTACACTAACAATATAGTAAAAGAGGGGGTTAAATGTTATTCACTGCACAGCCTTGCTGTGAGTTTAAAAAAAAAAGAAAATAACTAAATGAATGACTCATTTATACAGTGGAGTACTATACAGCTGTTTAAAAGGAATGGGGGGGCTTCCCTGGTGGCGCAGTGGTTGAGAATCCGCCTACCGATGCAGAGGACGCGGGTTCGTGCCCAGGGCCGGGCAGATCCCACATGCCGCGGAGCGGCTGGGCGCGTGAGCCACGGCCGCTGAGCCTGCACGTCCGGAGCCGGTGCTCCGCAAGGGGAGAGGCCACAATAGTGAGGCCCCCGTACTGCAAAAAAAAAAAACATATACAGAGATATACTTTTTTTTTTTTTTTGGCGGTCCGGGGGCCTCTCACTGTTGTGGCCTCTCCCGTTGCGGAGCACAGACTCCGGACGGGCAGGCTCAGCGGCCGTGGCTCACGCGCCCAGCCGCTCCGCGGCATGTGGGATCTTCCCGGACCCGGGCACGAACCCGCGTCCTCTGCATCGGTAGGCGGATTCTCAACCACTGCGCCACCAGGGAAGCCCTGTGTATATGTTTTTATCTGTGCCTAGATATCTCTGGAAGGATGTAGAAGAAACAGGAAACAGAATTTGCCTTTGGGAGGAGAAATGGGTAGGTGGGGACTGGGGTGGCAAGGAGATACTCCTTATATACATTCTTATACCTTTTGACTTTTGAACTATGTGAATGTGTTATCTGGTTCAAATATAAACATCAAAGATTTTTTTAAAGATTTTCAGACATGAGCATCAGAGGAAAAGGGGTAGATGATCAGAAATATTTAGGAGATAAATCAGCACGACTAGATTACCTGCATATGGGAGAGGTGGAAATGGCAAGTGATGTTGCCAAGCTTCTGGCTTGGGCAATCCAGCTGATGCTTTTAGTCAATTCACATCACTGTGCCTTAATTTCATTATTCAATTAAGTGTCTGTCCAAGATAATACATTCCCTACATGATAGAAGGGCTTAGGCCTTCCTGAGAATTTTCTACAATTTGTTTCTTTCTATTTAGCCAACTTCAGCCTTTCCAGTATGTTTGTTTTATTTTGTGATTCTAACAAGCCTTTACCATATGCAACTCATCAAATTTATTTTACTTTCATTTTTTGCCACCTCATTTCTTATTAAAGTTAAATGATACATGTAAAGCACTTAGACAATGCCTAACCCACAGTGACTACTCAGTACATGTTAGTGGTCTCCCGACCCCCATTTAAAAGTGTTTGCTTATCTCTAGGCATCATGGGGCCTTATTAAACTGAGGCCTCTCCCAGGGCCTTATTAAACTGAGGCCTCTCCCAGGGCTAGTTTCTGTTTAATGAGCCTTTGCTGTTTTCACAGTGACTGAATACACGTAATTTTCCATCCCTTCTTTTAATTGTTCTTAATTTTTAAATACTGAAATATTTAAATTCTATGAAAACTGCAGGAAAGGCTGTAACAGAAATCTATGCATCTACCATCCAGATTTAGCAGATATTAATATTTTGCCATATTAGCTTTAGATACACAGCAACTTTTAAAATAATAAAGCAACTTGGGATCACAAAATAATAATATATAATATTATTAACCTGACTTTAAATAAATATATATAATATATATAGTTTACACACAATTATTCAAATACATATATGCATATACACACACCCAAAATATAAAAATATTCACCTCAACACTGTAGTAGTAAACAAGCAGAAACAGCTTAACCCACCCTAGAGGGATGGTGAAATGAATGATAAAGCATTTCCAGGATCCTGTGTAGCTGTTGAATACAATGAGGTGATTGAAATGTCATGGAAAAGTACCTACAGGAATTCCCTAGCGGTCCAGTGGTTAGGATTCTGCGCTTTCACTGCTGAGGGCCCGGGTACCATCCCTGTTTGGGAACACTAAGATCCCACAAGCTGCAAAGCGCTGCCAAGAGAAACAAACGAAAAAAAAAAACCCCAACGTATCTATCACAGACCATGAGGTGGAAACATGTGCGGTGTAGAACTGGGATGTGTTTACAATCCCATTTTTGCTTTTAGGGAAGTATGTTTCTGTTTAGAAGAAAGTATGAAAGGATATTCATGAATCTATTAACTTTGAAAAATTCAGACGATTAAAATCAGGTCAGGAAACATTTACTTTCAACTTTACACATTTCTCTATATTATGAACTGTTCTTTATAACTGCTATGAATTACTTTAATAGTAAAGAGAATAGAACATTTAAAGGATATAGCCTTCATAATAAAAGTATAGCTCTTTAAAGACAAATCAGAAAATACAGAAATGTACAAAAAGGGGGGAGGGAGGAAAAGAAACCTTTTCTAGTCACACTTTCTAGAAATAACTACTTACCTTTTTGATGCCTTTCCTCCCAGGTTTTTTGTTGTTGTTTGGCCTTTAATATATGAGTGATCCCACTGTATAAGTATAACCTTTTTTTTCACTGAACATTATTTAAGTATTTTCCTTATAGACATTTTTTATTAGTTACAAAGTATTCCACTGAATAGATTTACTGGTTTACTAATCCTACTTGCTGCAGGCATTTGGAAAGTAGTCAATTTCTTCCTGTTACGACAAACAATGCTGCAAAGAAACATATTATTTTCATAAATCTTTTACTATATTAAATTTTTTTCCTTTGTATGATGCCACAGGGGTATAAATACTGGGTCAAGGGCATCAGCCAGATTGTTTTCCAGAAGATTTCCTCATATTTTTACCCTCCCACTGACAGGGCCCATTTCATCCCAGCTCCCCAGTACTGGGGACAATCAATTAAAAAACACATTTCCAGGGCTTCCCTGGGGCGCAGTGGTTAAGAATCTGCCTGCCAGTGCAGGTGACACGGGTTCAAGCCCTGGTCCTGAAAGATCCCACATGCTGCAGAGCAACTAAGCCCGTGTGCTGCAACTACTGAAGCCCGCATGCCTAGAGCCTGTGCTCCACAACAAGAGAAGCCACCACAATAAGCCCGCACACCGCAATGAAGAGTAGCCCCCACTCGCCACAACTAGAGAAAGCCCATGCGCAGCAACGAAGACGTCACACAGCCAAAAATAAATAAAAGAAATAAATTTATTTAAAAAAAACACATTTCCAAAACGACTGGCATATCTAGGTGAAGCATATATGGGAATTCATTGTACTATTCTTGCAAGTATTCTGTGGGTTTTCAATTTTTTCCCAATGAAAAGGTTAAAAAAAAATGTAACTGACTTGATGGGGAAGCAGATTTTTTGCCTTAGAATTTGCATCTCTTCCAATTTGCATTTCCCCCCCCATTTACAGCCCTTTAAAATTGTGTATCTTTTATTACTAGAAACTTTGGGCACTTTCCCAGATGGTCTTTTACTAGTTATATTTTCTCTTTTATGTTTTCATATCCTTTATCTATTTACCTATTAGGGTCATACAATTTTATTGTTAACAATTTATGCATGATTTTCACGTGGCAAAACATTAGCCTGTCATATTTGTTACAAATCTTTTCTCTAGTCATGTTTGCCTTTCACTTTTGCCTTGACATCTGATTAATTTCCTTTTCACATAGTTGACTATATCCACTGATTTCCTCTGTGATTTCTATCGTCATTTCTAAGATAAGAAAATCCTTTTCCCCCTGAAGATCTCACAGGTAATCAGTTCCACTTCTCTATGAATTGGACCATTTGTTTGCTTACTTTTTGCCACTTAGCTTGTTGGTCCATTGGAACCTGGTTTCAGGTCCATCTGTGGAGAGGGGAGGCTCTGAGGTCAGCTGACCAGTCACCCAATCTCCTCTTTTAGCCTCTGCTTCTCCCTGGAAACTAGGGAAGTCCCTGACTTCTCCTTCCCGCAGGCAGGAGCAGTGTGCGGAGAAATGTGAGTGTTTCCTGCATCACAAGGGAGCGATTTCCCCTCTTAAAGCCGGTAACTCACTTTGCCTGAACATCCTCTTTTTCCATTTTTAAAATAACAATTGTACTGTGATATATTCACATACTACACAGTTCACTCAGTTTAAGCATACAACTCAATGGTTCTTTTTTAAAAAAATTTTATTTATTTATTTATTTATTTATTTATGGTTGTGTCGGGTCTTCATTGCTGCACACGGGCTTTCTCTAGTTGTGGCGAGTGGGGTCGTTGCGGTGTGCAGACTTCTCATTTTGGCGGCTTCTCTTGTTTCAGAGCATGGGCTCTAGGCGCGTGGGCTTCAGTAGTTGTGGCACACGGGCTCAGTAGTTGTGGTTCCTGGGCTCTAGAGCATAGGCTTAGTAGTTGTGGCACATGCGCATATTTGCCCTGCGGCATGTGGGATCCTCTGGACCAGGGCTCAAACCCATGTCCCCTGCCAGGGGGGGGCACGGGCTCAGTAGTTGTGGTTCCTGGGCTCTAGAGCATAGGCTTAGTAGTTGTGGCACATGCGCATATTTGCCCTGCGGCATGTGGGATCCTCTGGACCAGGGCTCAAACCCATGTCCCCTGCATTGGCAGGCGGATTCTTAACCACTGCGCCACCAGGAAAGTCCCAACTCATTGGTTCTTATCATCTTCACACAACCATCACCACATTCGGTTTTAGAACATTTTCACCATCCCCCAAAAGAAACTCCGTATTCATTAGCTGTCGTTTCCCATTTCCTTCCAATCCCACTTCCCAGCCCTATGCAACCACTTTTTACTCTATATGTTGCTTATTCTGGACATTTCATATAAATGGATTCATATAATATGTGGTCTTTTGTATCTTCTTTTATTAAGCATAATGTTTTCAAAGTTCACCCGTGTCATAACTTGTATCAGTAATTCATTCTTTTTATTGCTAAGCAAGTTTCCATTGTATGGATATAGCACATTTTATTTATCCATTCATTCGTTGATGGACATTTGGGTTGTTTCTACTTTTGAGCTATTATTAATAATGCCGCTATGGACATTTATGTACAAGTTTTTGTGTGGACATATGTTTTTATTTCTCTTGGGTATATACTAGGAGTGGAGTTGCTGGTCACATGGTAATTTTATGTTTAACCTTTCGAAGAACCACTAAACTATTTTCCAAAGCACTGTACCATTTTACATTCCCACCAGCATGGTAGGAGAGTTCCAGTTGCTCCACATCCTTGTCAACATTTGTTATTATCTGTCCTTTTTTATTATAGCCACACTAACGGATGTGAAGTGGTTTTGATTTGCATTTCCTTGAGGACTAATGATGTTAAGCATCTTTTTGTGTGCTTCCTGGCCATTTGTAAATCTTTGGAGAAATTTCTACTCAGTCTTTGCCCATTTTCTCATTGGGTTGTCTTTTTTATTGTTGAGCTGTAAGTTTCTAAATGTATTTTTAATACTGCTCCCTTATCAGATACATGATTTACAAATATTTTCTTCCATTCTGTGGGTTGTCCTTTTTATTTTTTAATGTATATTGTTCCATTGTTTGTTTTCTCTTTTTAAAATGTTTATTCATTTATTTATTTTGGGGTCGGGTCTTGGTTGCAGGCACACGGAAACTTTTTGTTGCAGCGCGGGCTCTTCGTTGCAGTCGGCAGGCTGCTCTCTAGTTGTGGCGTGCAGGCTTAGTTGCCCAACCAGGGATCAAACCTGCATCACCTGCATTGGAAGGCAGATTCTTAACCACTGGACTGCCAGGGAAGTCCCTGGTTGTCCTTTTTTTTTTAATGACTATTTTTTAGAGCAGTTTTAGGTTCATAGCAAAATTGAGAGGAGGGTACAGAGATTTCCCATATACCCCCTTCCCCCATGCGTGCATAGCCTTCCCCACTATCAACACCACTCACCAGAGTAGTACATTTGCTACAACTGATGAACCTATGTTGACACATCATAACCACCCAAAGTCCATAGTTTACATTAAGGTTGTACATTCTATGGGTTTGGACAAACGTATAATGATATGTGTCCATCATATTGTATCATTCAGAGTAATTTCACTGCCCTAAAAATCCTCTGTGCACTGCCTTTTCATTTTCTTCATAATGTCCTTTGAAACACAAAAATTTCTAATTTTGATGAAGTCCAATTTATCTACTTTTTTATTGCCACCTGTGCTTTTTTTTAAATCTCAATGTAATTTTTTTTTACATCTTTATTGCAGTATAATTGCTTTACAATGCTGTGTTAGTTTCTGCTGTACAACAAAGTGAATCAGCTATATGTATACTTATATCCCCATATCCCCTCCCTCTTGAGCCTCCCTCCCACCCTCCCTACCCCACCCCTCTAGGTTGTCACAAAGCATTGAGCTGATCTCCCTGTGCTATGGAGCAGCTTCCCACTAGCCATCCATTTTGCATTTAGTAGTGTATATTTGTCAATGTTACTGGCTCACTTCATCCCAGCTTCCCCTTCTCCCCCCGTGTCCTCAAGTCCATTCTCTACATCTGCATCTTTATTCCTGCACTGCCTGCACGTTCCTGCACTGTTCCTCAGTACCGTATTTTTTAGATTCCATATATGTGCATTAGCATACGGTATTTGTTTTTCTCTTTCTGACTTACTTCACTCTATGACAGACTCTAGGTCCATCCACCTCATTACAAATAACTCAATTTCATTCCATTTTATGGCTGAGTAATATTACATTGTATATATGTGCCACATCTTCTTTAACCATTCATCTGTTGATGGACACTTAGGTTGCTTCCATGTCCCAGCTATTATATAAATAGTGCTGCAATGAATATTGTGGTACATGTATCTTTTTGACTTATGGTTTTTCTCAGGGTATATGCCCAGTAGTAGGATTGCTGAGTCATATGGTAGTTCTGTTTCTAGTTTTTTAAGGAACCTCCATACTGTTCTTCATAGTGGCTGTATCAGTTTACATTCCCACCAACAGTGCAGGAGGGTTCCCTTCACCCTCTCCAGCATTTATTGTTTGTAGATTTTTTGATGATGGCCATTCTGACAGGTGTGAGGTGATACCTCATCGTGGTTTTGATTTGCATTTCTCTAATGATTAGTGATGTTGAGGATCTTTTCATGTGTTTGTTGGCAGTCTGTATGTCTTCTTTGGCGAAATGTCTATTTAGGTCTTCTGCCCATTTTTGGATTGGGTTGTTTGTTTTTTTGATATTGAGCTGCATGAGCTGCTTGTATATTTTGGGGATTAATCCTTTGTCAGTTGCTTCATTTGCAAATATTTTCTCCCATTCTGAGGGTTGTCTTTTTGTCTTGTTTATGGTTTCCTTCGCTGTGCAAAAGCTTTTAAGTGTCATTAGGTCCCATTTGTCTATTTTTGTTTTTGTTTTGTTTTTGCGGTACACGGGCCTCTCACTGTTGTGGCCTCTCCCTTTGCGGAGCACAGGCTCCGGATGTGCAGGCTCAGCAGCCATGGCTCACGGGCCTAGCCGCTCCGCGGCATGTGGGATCTTCCTGGACCAGGGCACAAACCCATGTCCCCTGCATCAGCAGACGGACTCTCAACAACTGCACCACCAGGGAAGCCCTATTTTTGTTTTTATTTCCATTACTCTAGGAGGTGGGTCAAAAAGGATCTTGCTGTGATTTATGTCATAGAGTGTTCTGCCTATGTTTTCCTCTAAGAGTTTTATAGTGTCTGGCCTTACATTTAGGTAAGTTTAATCCATTTTGAGTTTATTTTTTTGTATGGTGTTAGGAAGTGTTCTAATTTCATTCTTTTACATGTAGCTGTCCAGTTTTCCCAGCACCACTTACTGAAGAGGCTGTCTTTTCTCCATTGTATATTCTTGCCTCCTTTGTCAAAGATAAGGTGACCATAGGTGCATGGGTTTATCTCTGGGCTTTCTATCCTGTTCCATTGATCTATATTTCTGTTTTTGTGCCAGTACCATACTGTCTTGATTACTGTAGCTTTGTAGTATAGTCTGAAGTCAGGGAGCCTGATTCTTCCAGCTCCGTTTTTCTTTCTCAACATTGTTTTGGCTATTCATGGTCTTTTGTGTTTCCATACAAATTGTAAAATTTCTTGTTCTAGTTCTGTGAAAAATGCCATTGGTAATTTGATAGGGATTGCATTGAATCTGTAGATTGCTTTGGGTAGTATAGTCATTTTCACAGTGTTGATTCTTCCAATCCAAGAACATGGTATATCTCTCTATCTGTTTGTATCATCTTTCATTCCTTTCATCAGTGTCATAGTTTTCTGCATTCAGGTCTTTTGCCTCCTTAGGTAGGTTTATTCTTAGGTATTTTAGTCTTTTTGTTGCAATGGTAAATGGGAGTATTTCCTTAATGTCTGTTTCTGATTTTTCATTTTTAGTGTATAGGAATGCAAGAGATTTCTGTGCATTAATTTTGCATCCTGCTACTTTACCAAATTCATTGATTATCTGTAATAGTTTTCTGGTAGCATCTTTAGGATTTTCCATGTATAGTATCATGTCATCTGCAAACCGTGACAGTTTTACTTCTTCTTTTCCAATTTGGATTCCTTTTATTTCTTTTTCTTCTCTGATTGCTGTGGCTAAAACTTCCAAAATGATGTTGAATAATAGTGGTGAGAGTCTTGTTCCTGATCTTAGAGGAAATGGTGTCAGTTTTTCACCATTGAGAATGATGTTGGCTGTGGGTTTGTCATATATGGCTTTTATTATGTTGAAGTAGGTTCCCTCTATGCCCACTTTCTGGAGAATTTTTTAACCATAAATCAGGGCTGAATTTTGTCAAAAGCTTTTTCTGCATGTATTTCACCTGTGTTTTTGTTGTCACAGCTAAGAAGCTCTGCCTAACCCAAGGTTGCAATGACTTATTCCTAAATGTTATTCTAAGAGCTTTATAGTTTTTGCTCTTATATTTAGGTCTGTGGTCCATTTGGAGTTAATTTTTGTCCATGGCTTGAGAAAGGGGTCTAATTTTATTCTTTCACACATGGATATTCAGGCATCCCCACCCCATTTGTTGGAAAACTTTGCTTCCCACCACTTAATTGTCTTGGCACCCTTTTCGAAAATCAATTGACCAAAAATGTAAGAGCTCTCTTCCTTTTAGTGGTTTGTTATGTGCTTATTCTTTTGAAATTAAGGCAGAAAATCTCTCAGACAAATGTGAAAAAAAAAAAAAGTCTTTGAAAAGCCCTAAAGAAGACATTCTAGGAAAATGGTGCTACAGAGAATACCCACCTTCTCTGGAGAGGCTGAAGCCCTGTCCAATATGCCACAAATATGGAGAAACATACGTGTTAGGGGAATTAGACTTGGGTCAGTGACCTAGAGCCTCTACCTCTGCATCTGTGAAATGTCCCAATGTTACCAACCAGGGTTCTTGACCTCCTCAATCAATAGAAATTGATCAGAGGCCAGAGAAGAAATTCAGCCAAGGCTTTATTGGGGCCCCTGCTGCAGCAGTGGGGGGCAGGAACAAGTAACACGTTCCCTTACTCACCAAGGTCGGGGGAGCTGGTTCCTTATATGGGATGAGGGTAGGGGGTGTGTCCAGGGGTCAGGCCAGAAGGGTGGCTTAGGTGGTTTGCCCAACCCTTTGGTGGTGGTGGTGTGCAGGGGGCATGTGCAATACCCTGCTTTTGCTCCCGACCCTCTGCTTTTGCTCCTGGCTCTTCAGAAGTGGCAGTTGGGCTTTTTGGTCACTTTGTATCTTGTTGTCCATAACTTGCCCCAACTGTGCATGCATGCAGTTATTTTTATTCCCTTATACTTTCTTTGTATCCAGTTGCAAGCACTGCAGCAAAAGGTCTCAGCCTGTCTCACCAACAAGTCCAAGTGAACGTTATGTCTTGTCACTACACAAGGTTTTGGGGATCCATCCTACTTAGCTATGTGGAGGAGGATGTTGAGAAGGGGTATTCTGAGTGGCTGTCAACCTCTCTGAGCCTCGAAGCTCTCTTCTGTGAGATGGGAATGATTTGGGGAATGCATGAGCTGAAGTGTGTGAACATGCTCTGTAAGCTGCAAAGTGTTGCCAATGTTACTGGTGGTGACGATGGTAATGATACAGAAAGGCAGACTCTCAGGGCTGGGACTTCAAAGGCGGCCAACTTGACCCCATCCCAATGCTGGGTCACTTCTCTGATATTCCTGCAAAGTGGCCACCCAGCCTGAGCCCCTCTAGTGACAGAGAGCTCAGAATGTCCTGAGGTGGCTGTTCTGTGCTTGGTCTTTCTACATGGTAGAAAGTGTTCTCTCCTCTTGAGTGGAACAATCCTAATCTAATATCAGCCACGCCAGGCCCTGTAAGAGGTGCTTCTGCACAGCATCTTATCTGACTTTTCAGATAACCCTGTGAGGTCAATATATTACTACACGCCCCCATTTAATAAATGGGGAAACAGGCTCAGAGAGGTTAAGTAACTTACTCAGGGGCACGAGCCCATCTGACTCCAAAGCCCCCGCACGTGACCTCTGGGCTGTTTGGTAGCCTTCCCCCATCAATTCCCAAGCAAGGGTCTCAGTTTGGTCCCTGGGGGCTACATGGCGTAGGGCTCAGCGCCTTCTTGTCCACACTGGCCCTTGACCACTAATCTCTGCCAGATGTTCACCTCACCAATGTCGCCGTGCAAAAGACGTCTCCCGACTACCACCCAAAGAAGGTGAGGAACCTGGGCTTCTGCCCTCCAGGTATGGCCTCTGGGACTGGGCTGGGGGGAAGAGGAGGGATGTCAAGGAGCCAAAGAGAGTTCTCCAGCGAGGTCAGGTCACCCTTCCTGTTTGCAGGGCCCAGGGCAAGAGTACAAATGGAGGCCCACACATCATGTGTCTAAATATTTAAGAGTTACAAATTAAACGAACACACCCTTTAAAAAACTGTGTTGTATCCTCCTACCTTGACAGATATACTCCTATCATCTAGCTATCTATCTATCTATCTATCTATCTATCTATCTATCTATCTATCATCTATCATCTATCTATCTAATAACCTGCAAGGCCAGGTTCATATTTAGAACACTCAGACTTCTCAGAGTTAAAAGCCAGAACAGAAGACCCCAGGAAGAGATGGTCCCCAGCTCCCCATCACCCCGAGGGGGCTTCCTTCAAACACACACACACACACACACACACACACACACACACACAAAACAGCAAGCTGTTGGTGACTCCCTGGGCCTTGGGGTGCACACATGGTCAGGGCAGTCTGTCTGCATAAGGGCAGGCCCAGGGAGGAAGCTGGCGCAGGGCATTTGGTCAGGGACTTCTGGGGTGGTGGATAGCAGGCTGTGCTCTAGAAAGAGAGGCACAGGCTCTTGGGCAGGTAGAATCTTCGCCCCTCAAGGAGGGACACACTTGGGGTTCTCCTAATCACAGGACTCAGGGCTGGGCCCCTCTCGTCCAAGCCTAGGGGCTGTGCTGATGGTAAATGATGGTCTGGACGGGCCAGGTCCGGGTTGACCGAGGCTCCCTCTCCCAACCCGGCGGCGGGGTCCCAGGGCTGCAAGTGGATGCTGCAGCGTTTCCGGCAGTATCTGGTGTCCAAGCATGGGCCCAAGGCAGTGGAGACGCTC
>NW_006771517.1:1844809-1865038 GCF_000442215.2 Lipotes vexillifer | reverse complement strand
GCTCTTCAGTGACATGGACAACATCTTCATCAGAAGCCTGCAGAGCGTGCAGAAGGTGATCATCAGCGACAAGCACTGCTTCGAGCTGTATGGCTATGACATCCTCATAGACCAGGACCTCAAGCCGTAAGTGGGTGGGCTCGCGGCCCGGAGAGCATGGAGGGATGTTTTACACACTCTGCACCCAGACTGCCCGGGTTTGAGCTCAGCTCTGCCACTTCCCAGTGGGGCACACTTTCTTTTTCTGTGCCTCAGCTTGCCTGTCTATAAAATGGTCACTGTGGGACTTCCCTGGCGGTCCAGCGGTTAAGACTCTGCGCTTCCACTGCAGGGGGCACGGGTTCGATCTCTGGTTGGGGAGCTAAGATCCTGCATGCCGCGCGGTGCGGCCAAAAAAAAATAAAAAATAAAATAAAATGGTCACTCTGCCTGTAAGATAGTTATGAGGAAGAAGTGAGGTACTGAGCCCCATGTCTGGCACTGAGGCCTTTCCTGAGCATCTGCTGAGTCAGCGATCCTCCCCTCCTATCAGGCAAGAAGCTTCCCTTCTGTTAGTCCTGGTGCTTTGAGGATGAACTATCAGGGAACACAGTGATGGCCCTTACGTGATACAACAGGGCACAGAAGCCCAGTGGGGTTGTTGAGGCAGCTTGAGGTCATGCAGTAAGTCAAGGGCCGAGCCAGGCCCAGGGTCCATGTTCCTGGGCTGAGCTGCTCCTACAGCACTGAGCTTCCTGGACCCAAACCCCTCCCTATACAGGGTCACTGTATAGCTGTTGAGGGGCTTTCTGAGCTAGGAGTAGGAGCCCTAGAGCAAGACCGAAGTCGGGCCCAAGTTCAAGAGCAACAGGGGCCGGGCACCAGCGGGTCTGTCTCCCTTGCCCCCGGGGATGCAAGATGTGCTATGGGCACTAAAGTGGACACTGAAAGGGGAAACAAGCTTGGCAGGAGGCAGAAGATAGTGGAAAGGGAGCCCTAGCCTCCCACTGACCTGCTGGTGAGCCCTCCCCTCTCTGTGCCCCAGATTCCTGTCTGTAAAATGACAGGGTTGCACAAAACAAGCGGTTGCAGGCTGGCGGCCCTTGGGCTGCTTCTGGCCTGTGGACACTTTGAGTTTGGCCTTCCCAATGTTTTTTCATTCGGTTGATTTACATTGACAGTCTCCAATAACTGGAAGATGTTTACACAAAAATCTGGATTTTTTGGCTTTTCTGGAAGAGTCAGAGGATTTTGCAATTCTGGGTTCACATTCTCACAGGGCAACACTCTCCTAGAGCCTCCATAGCTGCCCCTTTAGACATGGAATGCTCTTTCCGGCTCACCACAGTCCCTACCCCTCCCTGCTACTCCCCACCCCCTGATGTGTCAGGCTGGTTACCATTTATGGGCAAAGTTTCACTAGGAAAGGAGTTTTTCTTGTACTCACAGCTCTTTTGAAAGAAGGAAAAGCGATAACAAGCGTGAGGGCAGCAAAATCATTCTTACCCCCACCAACTTGCTTCATATAAGTCACCACCTGGACCCTGTGGGAATTGCCCAAGTTTGTGACAGTTGTTTCCAAAAGTTTTGTGCTTCCCCGGTGGCGAATGGTTTATAAGTCACCACCTGGACCCTGTGGGAATTGCCCAAGTTTGTGACAGTTGTTTCCAAAAGTTTTGTGCTTCCCCGGTGGCGCAATGGTTAAGAATCCGCCTGCCAATGCAGGGGACACGGGTTTGAGCCCTGGTCCGGGAAGATCCCACATGCCGCAGAGCAGCTAAGCCCGTGCTCCACAACTACTGGGCCTGCGCTCTAGAGCCCGCGAGCCACAACTAGTGATCCCACATGCCACAACTACTGAAGCCCACGCGCCTAGAGCCCGTGCTCCGCAACAAGAGAAGCCACCACAATGAGAAGCCTGTGCACCGCAACGAAGACCCAATGCAGCCAAAAATAAATAAATAAATTAATTAATTAAATTAAAAAAAGAAAGTTTTAGCCCCTGAAACCTTTCTTCAAATGGAAATGTGGAGAGAGCAGCCCTGGTTGAATTGAGGGTGAGACCCAGGCACCCTATCTAGCCTCTCAGTGAAATTCCAGGGGCCTCAGGGACCAGGTACACTTAAGATTCTCTACTCCCTTCCCTCCGCAGGTGGCTCCTGGAGGTCAATGCATCCCCATCACTGACAGCCAGCAGCCAGGAGGACTATGAGCTCAAGACCTGCCTCCTGGAAGACACCCTGCACATCGTGGACATGGAGGCTAGGTGAGGGAGAGCAACCTTGCTCACGCATCCCTGTACCTGATCATCAGGGTTCCCACTGAGGATAGAGAACTCAGAACCTTGGGACTTGAGAGGCCCTCAGAGATGGCTCTGTCCCCCCTGCCCCAACATTCTACAGATGGAGAAACTGCAATGTCCACACAGGGTCAGATCCTGGCCCAGGGACTCAGCCCTGTCCCAGCAGAGCAGGCCAACTACAGTTTTCTGAGAACTGGTCCAGCAGGATTTCCTCAGTATTTCCTGACTGTGTGACCCTGAACCACTCACTTCACTTCTCTGAGCCTCAGTTTTCTCATCTGTAAAATGGGAGATTTCATATCTATCTACCTCTCAGGTTTGTTAATTTACCAAGATAATTTACTATAAAGTGTGTAACTCACAGAAGGTGCTCAGTAAGAGGCTATTTACTGATATAATGATGTGTATATAATAGAAAGATCCAGGGTTTGACTTCAGGAATGGCTCAGGCAGTGTTGGCTGGTTTGTCTGTTCTCACTTCCCTCTCTCTCATCTCTTTCCTCTGTATTAACTTTTCCCCAATTATTCTGGCAAAAGTATGAGGGCTCTCATTGCTCATTGGTGGGGATTGAGTCGCGTGCCCATCCCAGAACCAATCACTGTGACTCTGATTGACTTAGGTATTGTGCCCACCTCCCAGGGGGTGGGGTTAACCCCACCTGAGCCATGAGAGTGAGAGAGGGAGGCATGGTTTTCCAAAGAAAAACCCAGGTACCCACAGGCTAAAAAATGGTGAAATGTATGCTGAGCAGGCAGAACCTCAGGTGTCCACTATATCCACCATCACTTATTCATTCAACAAACATTTGAGCCCCTACTATGTGCTAGGCCTTGTGCTAGCAAGGGGACACAATAAAGGACACGACAGGCCTAGTCCCTGACTTCATGGAGTCTGTGGTCTGGGAAGAACAGCAGACTTTAAACCAGAAAGCACAAATAGGTGCATGTTACTGGGGGCAAGTGTGGAAGCCTGGGGACAAATGGGGGTTGACCCCTCTGAGGCCTGTGTGGGCGCCTGGGAAACGGCCAGTGAATGGATGGACAAAAGAAGGTACTCTGACGGGGTGGGCACCAGTCGGGTGCAGGGAACAGTCAGGGACCTAGCCTGAGTCTTAGGGCCCTACCAGGTGCACCTTCATTAACCCTTTTTGTCTCCTGCCTGTCCAGACTCACGGGAAGGGAGAAGCGAGTGGGAGGCTTCGACCTCATGTGGAACGATGGCCCTGTCAGCAGAGAAGACGGGGCTCATGACCTGTCGGGGCTGGGGAACTTTGTGACCAACACGCACCTTGGTATGTGGGGCCAGGTGGGGAGTGGGCACCAGGGATGAGTCATGGGAGGTGCCAAGTAGTCTAAGAGGCAGCTTGCCACAGTGGTTAGACTGTTTTAATTTGATCTACAATTTACCAGCTGTGTGACCTTGGGCAAGGGACTTACCTCTCTGTTCCTCATCTGTAAAACAGAGATTAAATAGTTTCTGTCTTAATATATGCCGTAAACAAAAAGCATGATATATTGTTAAGAGAAATTAAGGACTTCGGGGCTTGACTTTAAATTTGGTTTTTCAAAAGTGAAAAATTTCCCTGACTATAAAAATTATTCATACTCATTGTAGAATATTTGAAAATTAAAGAAGAAAATGAAAAAAACCCATCCAGACGTAAAACCATCTTTAACAATCTGGTGCATTTCTATCCAGTTTTTCAAAAATGCATATATTCATACTTTTTCTTTTACAAAATTGGCATCGGGCTGGAGCTTTGAGTCTAATTTCCCATGTAGCGTTTTTCATCTCATTCAATAATAAGAGCCTCTCTTTTGGGAACATTGTATGGCCAGGTCCAGACTAACTATTTTACATACATTATCTCATTTAATTTTTAGGCAGCTTTTATTCTTTTACAGATGAGGAAATGGCCTCCAGATGTTACATCATATGCTGATGGGCTTGGTTGTGAGTGGTGAGCGGGGACCTGAACCCCGATCTGTCTGTGACTCCAAAACCCGAATGCTCGGCTGCTAGTGCTTGTCCCTTAGCACAATTAAAACCAAAATTACCATATGGCTGTAAAACATCCCCAAATTTAGGAAATCAATTTCATATAATTGAGCATTTGGCATGATTCTAGTTTTTCACTTTTATAAATAATCCTGTGAGAACATCCTCTCACATAAAGCTCAGCTGAAACTCTGGCTGTTTCATTAGGACAGATTCCTAGGAATAGAATTACTGGGTCAAAAGGATGGACTTATTACAGTCAAATTGCTTTCTTAGAAATATTACACAAATTTGCCAGTTCTGAATTTAAAACAACAACAAAAAACCTTTGCCAACTTCATAGGTAAAAATATTGACTTGTTTTCTGTGCATGCCATTGATTATGGGTGGGGTTTCAGATTTAAAATTTGCATTTCTTCTTTTGTAAGCTGTCCATACTCTATTTTTCAATGGGCTTACATTTTTCTAAATTTGTAAAGGCCTTGGATATTAATATATTGAGGATATTATCCCTCTGTCAAACTTACTGTAAACGTTTTCCTGAGATGGTCATTTTGCTTTTTAAATTTTGTTTGTGGCATTTTTTTTTCTCTCTTTTGATGAAAAGAAGTTTTAAGTATCTTTTAGAGTTTGGTATGATTTAGGATTGGGTTTGGCTGCAAACACTAACAAGCCAACTAATAGTTATACAGATAGGAACTGATTTATCTTAAGCCACAGGAAGTCATGGGGTAGGCCGTACACAACAGCTGCACAAGGACCCAGCTCTTTTCTCTTTCTGCTTTGCCACTCTCAGCATGTTGCCTTGATGCTCATGCTTGTTGCCTCATGGCTACAAAACAGCTGCTCCAACTCCAGACACCGTGTCCTTGTCTCAGGCAGGAAGAGACAGGAAGGCCCAAGGGCCAAAGCCTTTCTTTCAAGCTTTGACTCTTTATTCCAAAAGGGAAGCCTTCCCAGCAACCTCTGCTGACTTCTCACCCACTAGAACTGGGTCACATGGCACCTCAGCCGCATGGAAGCCTGGGAAGTCAAGTAGTTTGCCTTCAGGAAAGCAAGGGAGAGAAGGTTTGTGAATGGTTTTCCCACAGCAGACCCCTAGTACCTGCCCATGGTGTTGTTGGAGGATGACTATACAATGCTTTCAAGTTGTGCAATCACCTGGGAATCTTGTTAAAAATGCAGTTATGACTAAGTAGGTCTGGAGCAGGGGGCTAAGAGTCTGCATACCTAACAAGCTACTGTTGTGTAACATACCCTCCTAAAACCTCGCAGCTTAAAACAACTATCTTATTTGCTTATGATTCTTCAGGTGTTGCTCGGGGTCTCTCACAGGGCTGCAGGCACCTGCAGATTTGCTGAGACGTGATGGTCTAGGATAGCCTCATTCACATGTGTGGTGCTTGAGACTGACTGTCAGCAGCCTCTCTTTCCAGGTGGCCACTCATCCTCCAGCAGCCCTGCCCCAGGTTCTTCAGATGGTAGTCTCAGGGTTCCAAGAGGGCGAGAGAAGACGTAGCGAAGCCTTTTGAGGCCCTGGCTCAGAAATCCCACAATGTCATTTCACCACAATCCATTAGCCAAAGCCAGTCCAGCCCAGATTCAGGGGACAAGGAGATAGACTCCACTTCTTGATGGGAGGAGCGGCACAGTCACTTTGCAGAGAGGTGCATATAGGCCTGGGAGGATCATTGCAGCCGCCTTTGCTAACAATCCACCTCAGATATCAATGCTGCTGGTTCCTGGACCCTGTTTGAGTAGCTAAGATTCAGAACAGTGGTTCTCCACCTTGGCTGAACATCGGAATCATGCGAGAGAATTAAAAAATACTGATGCCTGTTGGAGATAAGTATCTTTGGACGTCAGTAGTTTTCAAAGCTCCCAGATAAGTCTAAAGCACAGCTTAGGTTGAGAGCCAGTGCTTCAGAAGTCTCCAGTTGAGTGTCTGGGTGGGTGGTTTTGAATACAGGAGGAGCTGGCTGGGGGTGGAAGAGTACTGATGAAATGAGTTAGGGATGTGTTGAGAACTGGTGAAAAGATAAACAGATAACTCAGAGATGAGTCTAGAACTCCAAGAAGAGATTTGCACTGGACACAAAGATTTGAGAATTATGAATGAGCCAATTATAGTTAAAACTAAGGTTCCAAGGAACTCACTTTGGAAAACCCTGGGGATGCATTTAGTGGACTCTCGGCTCAGTGAAGCCTTGATGGCTGGTGAGTGCCTAGGAGGCAGGGATGGGGCTCTGGGGTGCTGAGAAGATGGCAGACACCTCCAGGTCAGTAGTTGTCCCCATGGGGATTCAGTCAGTCAGCCACCATTCGTGAGTGCCATCAGTGTGCCTGGCCCAAGATCAAATGACCACGGAGTTGCCTCAAGGATCAGCTCTGAGCGCAAAAGGAAGGGAACACCGTGAACATGCTCAGAGAGGGGAGGTCATGTCAGCCTCTCAGCGTGGACTGCCTGGGACACGTTTTCATGAGAGTAGGGGCCACCTTCGGGGAAGAGCCATCTCTTAGATGAAAGTGCCTGACACATGGGGTTGGATAAGGGAAAAAGGCTAACATTTAACCAATTAGCTACCAGGCACTGTGCTAGCTTTAAGTGCATTTTCAGAGCAAAGCCAGAAGGTAAGGCAATGTGGGGTGGTGGTTAAGAGCTGGGCCTCTGGAGCTTGATAGCCTGGGTTCAGCCCTCAGTCCTGCTACTTATTGTGTGATTTGGAGTGAACTACTTAACCTCTCCGAGCCTCAGTTTTCTCTTGTACACGTTATTCCCGTGAAAGCTCAACAAGTCAGTCCACATTCTAGACCTGAAGCAACCCCTGATTTGAGGTAAGCCCCCAGTGAATATTACCTTCTTTTGATGATCCTTACATTCACCCCATAAAGCAGGTATCCTGGTTTACAGATGAGAAAGCGGATGCTCAAAGAGGTAAATAACCTGCCTAAGGGCCATGACAGGCAGGAGGGGAGCCAGGATGCAAACCATAGGCCATCCGTGGTTGCATGGCTCCTGCTGTCCCCTCTTCCCACAGGTAGTGGGAGCACAGGCCCCTCCACTCCCCCTAAATCCCCCTCTGCTTGGGACAGCCCATCCCTGGCAACACTTCACTTCCCTTCCAGGCTGCGTCAATGATCGGAAAAAACAGCTGAGGCAGCTGTTCCGCTCCCTTCAAGGCCAGAAGAAAACTCCCAACTAATCCCCAGCACAGAGGAGAGTGACCCGGGGAGGTGCCACACCAGTCCTCTCCCTGCTCCCAGTTTCCAGCACAGCAGCACCTCTGAGCACTCACCTCCCTCCCTCCCCCTCCCTCCGGCCTGGCAGCTGCTTTGCTAGCCTGGCACCCCCACCCTACCCTGGGAATCTCTGCACCAGGAGAGAGCCAATCCTCAGGACTGGATAGACTTTAACCTTGACGGATCAGCTGGCTTGGCGGTCAGGCCCAAAGAGGACAAATGCAGCAAGTTCTGCTACCCCCGAGATCACATCTAATAAAGGATCACAGTCTTTTTTTTGGGGGGGGAGGTGTACGCGGGCCTCTCACTGCCGTGGCCTCTCCCATTGCAGAGCACAGGCTCCGGACGCGCAGGCCCAGGCGCCATGGCCCACGGGCCCAGCAGCTCCGCAGCATGTGGGATCCCCCCGGACCGGGGCACGAACCCGTGTCCCCTGCATCGGCAGGCAGACTCCCAACCACTGCGCCACCAGGTCTTTATTCGGGCTCCAGGCTTGGCTCAGGAGATGCTGTTGGCTGCAACCAAATCTTCCTGGCTTTGACCCTTTGATGTCTCTCGGGGGGATCAGTGTTGAAAAGATCCTCCAGGAGCAAGGGTTCAGGGTTTATGGAACTTAAGCTGTGTTTGCAAAGCAAGCAGTTACTAGATTGTGTGTTTACTGGGGGTCTGGGGAAGGCCTCAGCCTTATATACATCTTGCCCTCCTTACCAATACCCTGACTGCATGTCAGGGAACACACGGACAAGGTAAGGATCAGGAAGGCAGAGCTACTTAGAGACAGTCTCTGCAAAGGTGCACTTATCGAAGTCAGGTGGGTGACCTAGGTGCCTCTCTGAGCCTTCCTGTTTGAGGTTGGGAGCTGAGCTTTTTAGACCAGAAAGCCTTGGGCTGGCAGGCAGAGATGGCTTGGGGAGTTGGGCACAAGTAAGAATGTCTGCATTTTCCACATTCCTACGCCTCCTCTAGGTTGAAGAGAAGTTGGAGCAAGAGTGGGCTGGTGGCTAATTGCTCCAGGGCGACCTACCAAGGGACCCTAGTCAACTAACTCCCTCTATCACTCTCCCCTCTTCAGGACAGTTCTTTGGGCTGCAAGAATCTGACTGTAGAAGGAAAGGAAGGGGAGGGGTGGGGAGGGCTCTTGAAAGGAAAATACTGGGAAATCTAAGTGAATCAGCCAGCCTTGGGAAGGCCTGAAGCCAGGCCACTCTGGGCCTCCTGCCTCCAGAGTGTGGGGACTTCCCTCATCCCTGGGACTGGGGCAAGCCCAGGCAACCCCAGGCATGGATTCCACATCTTTCCAGGAGGAAGAATCTGATTGGCTCTTCTTTGGCCTAGCATCCACCCTCAGCTAGACAGGCAGTGGCAATGTTCAGACAGACCAACTGTGAGCCAGGCAGTCATACTAGACAGCATCAACCAAAGTGAACGCCACAACTCCCCATTTTCAAATATACAACAGCAACATGTCCTTCCCTTGCACCCTGTGCCCCACCATGCAGTTTCTATTCCAAAGGAACCACATAATTGTTTGCACACAAATTATGAGCTTATTAGACACCTGTCCTTACTTCTCACTTTAATGTATCTTGGAGCTTGTTTCAAATCAGTGCTCAGAGCTTCTTGATTACAGCGGTATAGTATTGCACTACTTGAAGTTATCAATTTCTTTAATCTACTGTGGACAGACATTTAGTTTCCAATTCCACCTCCCTACTTCTTAGGGCCATTGTGGGGAAAACCCAGCAAATTCTACTAAGAAAACTCAATAGGATGCAAAATCATAGGTCTGGGCCAAATTTGACTTATGTAAAGTGTTTTGTTGGCCGACACCCAAGTTGCAAAAAGTTTTCTGAATTAGCAGTATTTAAAAAACAGAGGATTCAACCTAAAAATCTAAATTTCCAGATTATCTTGAAGAAAACACAGGATCTGGCCATGCCAGCTTGATTCCCCATATAACTTGGTTGGAACCAAATGGAGTGCCCTCTCCATCCTGCCATCTTCTGCTGTTACGGCTGCCTATCTAATCCTGACATCATTTCAAGGAGGAACCACTGCCCCTTCATAGATGGTATCCTAAAGGAGTGGCATGCCCTCAGTTAAGGACTGAATGAGGTGAAGACTAGAAGCTGCTATTCATTCATGTAGGTAACATTTATTGAGCCCTCGAGGCACACGAAAGACACCCCTCACGGCACATTCCCATCAGGATCGCAGACCCTGAGGGCAGATGGGAACTCCGAGCAGCACTGGCCCGGGCCCTGCTTTCAGAGCCGGTGGAGGCGCATCCTGCACAAGTGCAGCACAGTAAGACGCAGCCCCTCACCCATCTCTGGTGCAGGACTCTGCAAGGCCTTCCTGACTACAGAGCAGCCGCAGCAGGTTGATAAGCAGCACCTCCTCTGGGCTCTGTCCTGGGGGCAAGCAGGAAGATGGGCCCAAATGGAGGCAGTGCAGGGGGACTGTGTGTCTGCCTATGGCGGACCATGACGCACCAAGATTCTGTCCTTCATTCAGGACAGGAGCCTCCTCTGAGTCTCCTGCTTTATTCCAATTCCGTGACACACACTGCTTGAAAATGTCTCTCTTTCTGAGAGGAATGCTGGAATGAAGCTCCCACTCTTCCCCCTGCCCGGGGCCCATTTCAACAGCAGGCCATTGTTGAGAAGTGCCTGTTGCAGTCATTCTCACACCCCCACAAGCGCTGACCCCTCCCACCTCCTGGTGGCTGCCAGGGCCTGTCAATGGGCCTTGTGTCCACCCAGCCCCAGTGGTCAGGCCCGGCAGATACTGGCAGGCTGAGGGTTCCCTCCTGCCGTCACAAAATAGCCAAGTGCTACAGACAAAGAAGCTTCGTACAAGGGCTATGGCCAGATTCCTCACAACTGTCCCCTTGCAGAGTAGATCCTGTCCTTGAAGGTGTCAAGGCTGGAGAGTTCTAGGTCCTCCATGATCCCAGGGGGGGACGCTGGTCTTAGGTCCCCCACTTTCGTTCTTAAATTTCATCCTTTCAAGATGACCTTGAGAGCTTTAAGCTCATCCTCGTTGAGGGGGTTCAGGTTAAAACCCTTCAGCTCTGGTTTGCCTAAGGAGAGAAGACAATTCATCAGCGAGTTGGGCTCCTGCTGTCCAACCTACTGGCCCTGGAGTCAGGCCTGGGAAAGGGGCTTACACTGCATTCATGCTGCCAAACACTTGGCCTTGAGGTCTGACAGAAATGGACCTCAAATTCTGCAATGCACTGAACAATGCACATCCACACCTGCTCCTGAGTCACCAAGAATCTGCAGAGTCATGACTGCTGTCTAGAAACCTCCAGATTTGCACCAGACTGTGACCAATCTGGAGTGGTTTGGTTTACCTAGAAATTCAGCTCTAACCTGGACCACCTGACTGAGGCCTTCTGACCCTTAGTCAGAGCTATCCTAGTCCCGACACCATGCCCTGGCATAAATGTGAGCTATCCCAGGCCATTCCTGGTGCCTGAAAACAACTTGTGACAGGAATAAGATCCCACAAACTTCCCGTCCATTGCATCTCTGGGCGGCTCGAGACAACCCTGCCCACTGCCCACAGCTTCAGTGCCACTCACCAGCTGCCCGGGTCACCGCCAACCTGGAGGAGCTTCCCACCCCTGCCTTCAAAGTCCGTGTTGATGGTTGTCTCCCCTCCTGGTTTCCAGCCCCACCCCCAGCCCCCAGGCCAATACCTTGGGCCTCAAAGAGGCGATTGACCTTCACTTTAAGTTGTTTCCGGAGCCTCTCTATTTCTTTATCCAGATGTTCCTGATCTGAAAAATGAGATGGGCAAACAAGATGAGGTTATACTATAGAGAGATCTGAGGATGCCAGCCTCTCCCCAGCCCCCTTGAGAGCAAGGGGTCTCAGCATGTGGGAAAGAAAAGGAGACTTCGGAGACCAGCTGAGGAAGAAACTAAAGGCTAGAGAAGGGACATGACCTGCCCTGACCCGAGTGAGCCCAAAACAGGGCTGAACACACCAGTACCCTGACTCACAGTTCACCGAACTGTTTTCATTATGCAAAGTACCCTGGCCAGTGGATGGGGAAGGCAACGCCAGGATTTTAGGTTACCCTCCCACAGTGAAATTATGGAAAATTCAAATGTAAGGACAAAAAGAACCTAGATCCAGCCTACCCTAAGATGGATGGAAAACAGGTGGCTGAGGAATTTCACAAACCCACATTCATCAAGGTGAGGGGTTTTCACAAAGGCAGGATTGTGGTAACTGATACGTGAACAGTCAACGTGCAGCCTAATGCTCACGCTTAACCTAATTCACGGCTGTGAAGAGAAGGCTGTCTTACAGGATGCACTGCACCCAAAGGCAGGTGCACCGTGAGTAGTGCAACTGATCGGTGCCACCCAACCAACTCCCCCAGCTCTGTTTTCATCCACTCGTGAGTGACATTCCTGAATTCCTCACAGACTTCCATTCTTTCTGATGGGTGAAAGCCCTAACGAGCCGAGCCTCTGGCCTGGGCAGTGGTTCTGGTTCTCACTGTAAATGAGGAACCACAGCCTCACACAAGCTTGTTTAGCCTGTGTCCATCCCTGAGAACCAGAGGTGATGATGTCACAGAACTTCTCTATGTTGGTGACAAGACCACACTTGTGAGCTAAGAGAGCTGAGGATCCTGAACCCAGGCAGGCGATGCCCCGTGGAAGCTTAGTCTGAGCAGCCTCCAGCCTCCACCCAAGTGTAATGATGACTCTTAATTTTATAACCATAATATTAGTGTATGTTTTTCAACAAGACAGCTGGAAGCTTCTCCTCCAAGCTGACCTAGTTTTCTTTGCTAGAATTTCGGTTTCAATAGGGATAGAGATACCCTGTTTTCAGGGACAGAGGCAACCTTGTTGGTCCTCCTGGCCCACATGTTTTCAGGGGTACGGAAGAGAAAACATGCATAACTTGCCCTTTTCCCAGCCAAGGACCCATTTGTAGCCTGACCTTTTGCCTTTATGACACTCCTCCAAAGAGCCTCCAGGAACGTAGTTGTGAGATTTGAGTAACATATGTTGTGTATCCAGGCTGTGGCAGACCCTAGAGGTTCACTCTTCCCAAACGTCCATTTCAACCCACTTGCTACTGCAGGGGATGTGAAAAATAAGAGCTCCTCTGCCAGGCTCCCTGGCAGCTATGTGTGGGCATGTGCCTTAAATCCGGCAAATGAGGTATCAGCAGAAGTCCCTGAGGCGGACAGTCTTATTTTCAAAATAGAAGGCAAGGCCATATATGGAGAAAACCCTGTGCCTTTTCTCCAGCCTGGCACTCAAACATGAGACCTTCAATGATGACACAATAACCATGAGAACATGTTAAGGTGACACTGCTGAACAGCTGTGCCAGTCCTGTACTGCCCATCTCTGGACAGCTTCTTACATAAGAAAAACAGAACTCTATTTCCTTAACCCTCAATTTGTTGGATTCCTGTTATTTGCAGCCTAACTCATTCCTCACTGATAAACAAGCACTGCGCTAGGCACGCGTCCTCTTTTATCTCAACTTCACAACAACTGTGCTACGTAGAAGTGTCCCCCTTTTAGAGATGAGGAAATAACTCAGTGTAAGAGCAGGGATTAACGTGCACACAGCCGGCTCTCATCAAGCTGCTGCCCAAAGAAAGCCTGACTCTCGGTTCTCGGTTCTCGGTTAAGACCAAGGCTGGGGGGTGCGGGGGAACCTGTTCCTGACCCCTGCCCAGGAGGCCTTACCTTTCTCAATCATTTCCTTTGTCTCACGGTGAGGCATCCTGATAAACACGTTCCCAAAGCAAACCATCACGTCTTCTGAAATGGCAAACAGTCATTCCTTCAACAAATATTTTTATGCCAGGCATTGTTTTAGATGCTGAGAACACAGCGGAATAGGAGAAAGTTCCTGCCCTCATAGCTTATGTTATAGTGGAGGAGAGGCAATAAACAAAAAACATAATAAACAAAGATGTGATTTGTCAGACCCTGAAGAGTATCGTAGAGAAAACTAAAGCAGAGTAGCTGCTGAAACCCTGAGCCACAGTCTATGTCAGACCTGCAATACCGTCTCCCCCATCTCCACGGGCTGTGCTACATGCCTGTGGCCTCCTGCCCAGTCTCTATCAGGGACAAGTCAAAGGCCTTAGAAGGAAAACGGAACAGGCCTCCTGGGCTGCAGCGAGGAGGTCTAGGCTTACCAGAGAGGCTGAGATCCTTCTGCAGGGCCCTCAGGCCCTCCCGGTTCCGATTCCTTTTGGTATCCAGGTCCACAATCTGAAAAGCACAGGGGCAGGAAGGAACTCAGCTACTGATTACCCCAGCCTATACTCCCAACAGACCAGGGCTGTTAAAACCTAACAGAGACAAGCCATCATTCCTAGGTTAATTCCAATGTCCTGCCTAAAACAGACTGATGTGTGAAGGTATTTCTTCCCCCACTCAGCTTCCAGCTCCTTAAAAACAATGCTTTGTCCAGGTGTCTTTCCCCAAGAGGAGGTGCCGGGGAAATGTTTAATGACTAAATAGGTAAATTTTTTTTATTATCCACTGAAGCCTAGTTCTCAAGCTTTAGGGCATTTCAGAATCGCTAGGAGAGTGCAAACCACTCCCTGGACAAGCTCCTCCAGTTGATTCTGACCTAGTATCATGAAAAACCCAACAATATTAGATCAGAACAGCAGAGGTGTTGGCACTGAGACGGTGGTAACAGCCCAACAGCTACAAAGGGAGTGAGCAGGCTGTACAGCATACTGCCTGACAGCACTGGCTCTGAAGCCGAATACCCAGGTTTGAATCCTGCTGTCCACTATGAGCTATGTGATTCCACCTCTCTGAAAAAAGTAGACAGGAACAGGGCCCACCACATAGGTTACTGTTATTTTAAACTTTTTGTTATTTATTTATTTGGAGTATAATTGCTTTAGTTATAATTGCTGTGTTAGTTTCTGCTGTACGATGAAGTGAATCAGCTATTATGTATATATATATATATCCCCTCCCTCTTGGACCTCCGTCCCCAATCCCCGATCCCACCCATCTAGGTCATCACAGAGCACCGAGCTGAGCTCCCTGTGCTATACAGCAGGCTCCCACTAGTTACTTATTTTACACATGATAGTGTATTTATGTCAAACCTAATCTCTCAATTCATCCCACCCTCCCCTTCACCCACGTGTCCACACATCCATTCTCTACATCTGTGTGTCTATTCCTGCCCTGCAAATAGGTACATCTGTACCATTTTTCTAGATTCCACATATATGTGTTAATATACGATATTTGTTTTTCTCTTTCTGACTTACTTCACCCAGTATGACAGACTCTAGGTCCATCCACATCTCTACAAATAACCCAATTTCATTCCTCTTTATGGCTGAGTAATATTCCATTATACACGTGGATGTATCTCACATCTTCTTTATCCAGTCATCTGTCGATAGACACATTTAGGTTGTTTCCATGTCCTGGCTATTGTAAATAGTGCTGCAATGAACTCTGGGGTACATGTGACTTTCTGTATTATGGTTTTCTCAGGGTATATACCCAGTAGTGGGACTGCTGGGTCATATGGTAGTTCTATTTTTAGTTTTTTTAAGGAACCTCCATACTGTTCTCCATAGTGGCTGTATCAGTTTACATTCCCACCTACAGTGCAAGAGGGTTCCCTTTTCTCCACACCCTCTCCAGCATTTATTTTTTGTGGATTTTTTGATGATTGCCATTCCAACTGGTGTGAGGTGATAACTCATTGTAGTTTTGATTTGCATTTCCCTAATAATTAGTGATGTTGAGTATCTTTTCCCACCACGAACTCCCTTAAAACCCTTGGCATTTCCATTAGAACCAGACCCAAACTCCCTGTGCAGGTCTACATGGCCCTCCATGGCCAGGGCCCAAAGCTCCTACCACGTCCCCACTCCGTGCCGTGCCACGCATTTGACCCACGTGATCTCACAACCGCCCAGTCTGTCGTCACAGCCCTTGGCCCACAAGCCTCGGTCAGCTCACGGCGAGGCCGAGCTGAAGCCAGTCCCGAACCACGCGCGTTTCTCTAGGCGCTCGCCATCAGGCCAAACCCGGGCCCCAGCCCCGCGGACGGGCCTCCTACCTGCCGTCTGTCCGCCAGCACCTCCTCGGCGAGCCCCTCCACCTCCACGAGGTACTGAAGCACCCGCTCCGCCTCGGGCGACAGCACGGTGTTCATCTGCTCCGACTCGGCTCGGCCGCGATCCGTATCCACCTCCGCTCTACCTCCGCCGCGGCTCGGTCCGCGCACTCGCCGATCTGACAGGGCTTCCGGCGCGCACGCGCAATTGAAAGAAGAACGGTGGCGCGCAGGCTCCAATGCACGCGCGGCGGGCGGACGCGAGAGGCGGGGCCTAGCTTTGGGGGGGCGGGGCTGAAGCGCCCCCTGCAGGCACAAACCTTTCAACCTCTCCCTTTCATACAGTTCTCGAGCCCCTCCTCTGTGCCAGGCAGTTTTAGGGGCTGAGGGTGCAGCATTGAACGAAACAAAGTCCATGCCCTCGTGCAACTTCATCTAGCCAGAAACATCGACAATTAATGACAAAACAAATAATTATATACTATGGCAGGCAGTGATAGTGCTTTGGAGAAATCAAATCATTCTTCCCCTCCCTACCTGAGGAACACCAAGGAGGCCCATGTGGCAGTGTGACTTATATTAACCTCTGACACCTTCAGGTTCCAGTTTATAAAATGAGAGTGAATAAAACTCCCCCTCATTGTCTTTCCTCAGTGTTGGAAGGAGGCAGGAATCTTTTTAAATTCAGTTTGACCCCCATGTTCGTTGAGCCCCTGTGTTAGGCCCAATGTCCGGAATAGCTGACCTAGACCCAAGGAAGGGGCTGGAAAACCATGGGCAGTGAGCGATGAAGTGCCAGCTCAGAAGAAAGTTGTGTAAGTGCTGGAAAGTGAATTGGTGTGGGCTGTAGGATCTGGGAAGACTTCCAAGACGAGGCAGGCAGGTGGAAAGTGGCGGCCCTTCAGAGCCAGAGGGTTCCCTAGAGATCTTCAAGCCCAATACCTCATTGTACAGCTGCGAAAACCAAGGTTGAGAGAGTGGCGAGGACTTTAAAAAGTCAAGAGCAGGGCCTCCCTGGTGGCACAGTGGTTGAGAGTCCGCCTGCCGATGCAGGGGATACGGGTTCGTGCCCCGGTCTGGGAGGATCCCACATGCCGCGTAGCGGCTGGGCCCGTGAGCCGTGGCCGCTGAGCTTGCGCGTCCGGCAACGGGAAAGGCCACGACAGTGAGAGGTCCACATATCGCAAAAAAAAAAAAAAAAAAAAAAAAGTCAAGAGCAGACCCGGTACTGGAGCTCTGACCTCTTGTTTCCCTGAGTCCAGCTTTTTATTTCTCTCCTTTTGGCCACTGTAACCTTTCACACCCCTTGCCTTACTTGAATTGCACAGCAGCCTTTGTGGGGATGGGTTATTACACACTTCACAGTTGCAGACTGAGGCAGGGAAAAGGGCAATGCTCTGTCACACAGCAAGCCAGACCGCAGCTGTCTCTGGACCCTGAAAAAAGGCCCTCCCCTAAATCGTGGCCCCAGAAGTCGCAGTAGCACCCCGTCTTTGCCTGGCCATTGGCTTCTTTCAACTGCCAGAGGCAGAGCTAGTTTTCCCTGCAGCCACCTGGCATGGGGAAAGAAGGAGATTCATTAAGGATTCCTCATTGAGGGTGAATTTGTCGCCAAACCCAGGATGTTTTGTGTAAACACCTTCTGGTTCAGAAACGCAGACGCAGGCCCTGTGAAGGAAGGGGGAACATTTGCCAAAGGAGAAACAGGCCTCACCAGGCATCTGTGGGGCCTGGACCCCAGGACTGGGTCTCCTCCATCTTGGGGCTCAAAGAGGGCTGGACCAGGCTGACCCCTGGCCCCTGGCAGATGGGCCCGGGTGAGGAAGGGTTGAGAAAGTCTCCCAAATTGGCAGCTTCTTGGCTGTGACTGGCCCTCGGAGGGCACCCCTGGCCACTGGCAATGTTGGGGAGGGAGGTCATATCTAAGACTTTGGGACAGTCAGACCTGAAAGGGCTCCTGTTTCAGAATCACTTATGTTTCAGAACCATCTATTTCACAAATATTTATTGACTGCCCTGGCCCTGTTATAGGGATTCCACCGTGAGCAAAACCAGACATTGTCCTTGCCCTCAGAAAGCTTTCAGTCTGGTGGGAGAGACAGACAATAAACACGTGAACAAGCAACTATATCATATGTCAGGTGGTGGGTGATAAGTGCTATGGAGCACACTGCAGGGCAAGGTGGAGAGGGAATGAACCAGGGACGACTTGAGATAAGGTAGTCAGGGAGGGCTTCTCTGAAGAGGTGGCATTTGTGCAGAGATGTGGAGGAGGTGAGCGGGTGAGCCACGTGGGCATCTGGGGGATGAGCATTCCAGGCAGAGGGAACAGCAAATACAAAGGCCCTGAGATGAGCCTTCGTTTGGCAAGTTGGAAGGACAGCAAAGCCAGTGTAGGTGGAACAGAATGTGGGGGGAAGGGGGGGGGCGGGCAGAGTAGGAAGTGATGTCAGAAAGGGGAAGGAGGCATGGAGCCTATGCGCCTATAGATGGGGCTATAGGTGCCCTGCCCACATGGCCAGGCCCTCCTTGGGGGTGGCCTGCAAGTACTGCAGCACAGGCCTGTGGCTTCCTGTTTCTCCCGGCTCACAGATGCAGGCTGAGTGGGGAATGCAGGTGAGTTAACATCCACAGGAGTGGCCCTCAACAAAGAAGAGGAAGGAGCTAGTGGCTGCCTACCCCAGCTTCTTTGCCTCTCTGTGGGAGACCCACGAGGAGGCTGTTACAATCATCCAGGCAGGAGAGGATAGTTGCTGGACAGAGGGTAGCAATGGAGATAGTGAACACTGGTGGGATTCTCCGGGCCTTTGCACACACTCTTCCATCAGCCTGGATTCGTTTTCTCCCAAACTTTGTACCTGTATAACTACTACATGTCCCCCACTTATCAGCTTGGTGTCACCTCCTCCCAAAGGTCAAGAGTCCTCTCGGGGCCCCCACAGCTTCCTGGGCTACCCACACCTCTGCACTTACCACACCATCTTTTTCTCTAATCATCTCCCTCTCCAGTTGACAGTTCCTCAGGGCAGGGACCTTGTCTGTCATGTTTGCTGCTGTGTCTCCAGGACTAGGATGGTGCCTGGCATACAGTCAGTGCTCAGCCATGGGCTCAACATGAAGCAGAACTTTCTAAAACCCAAAGTATCCAAAAGTGAACAGATCCAACCCAAGGGTAACTAGCTCCCCACGCCATAAGGTGAATAAGGCTGGACTGCCACGTTATTGGGACATTGCAGAGCATGGAACCCTCTGCAACTCAGGTGGAGGTGGACCCTCGGTCTTTCCTAACCAGAAAATTCTACCTAGTCACACTAGGGTATGCCCCATCTTTAGCCACCCACCGCCCCAGGCCAGAAGGGCTGTAACTACTGGGGCTTTGGTGTTTGGGGACTGGAGGCAATAAGAACGATGCTGCACCCCTTCCCCTTGGACCTCCTTTGACTGTTTCTGTGCGCCCCACCCTTGGGTAAGTGTTCAGTGACCAGCACCTACTTCTCTCCTTCGGGAGGACTGCTCTCAAGCTGCTGGAGCCTTCTGGGGGGACCCACCCTTCCTGCAAGCTGTAGCTCATCATTTCGGGGTTATGAAAGCCCACCTTCTTTGCGTAGGATGCTGGCAGGGGTGTGGGTGGATAACTCTGAGGTGTAACTTATGCTCCAGAGTTCCCCCATGGAGTCAGGCTGAAGCAGCCACCCACACGACATCCGCAAGTGCTACTTGGCTTCCTCTCCTTCCCTGTCCTGCCTCCCCCACTCCCTTATGGTCAGAACCCTCCAACGCTCCCATCTCACTCAGTAAAAGCCAAACTCCTCACCGAGGCCCGCAGGGCCCTACATGACCTGCCCTACCTCTCTGAGCATCTTCCACCTCTCTCTCCAGCACCTTGCTGCTCCTCAAACCAGCCAGGCACAGTTCCACCTCAGGGCCTTTGCACTGGCTGCTGCCTCCGCCTGTACTTTCCCTTGGTGTCCTCTTGTCTCCCCCGCTCAGCTCCTAAAAGTCTTTGCTTAAATTTCACCTTCTCAGTGAGGCCTACCCTGACCATTCTATTTAAAAATAAAACCCCCACCCCCCCAGTACTCCTGATCAACTTCCTCTGCTCTACTTTTTTTTTTTTTTACAGCTTTTGTCACTTTCCAGCATGCTATTTAATCTACTTATATTTATTGTTAATCTCCCTCTGTTAGAAAGGAAGTTCCATGAGGGCAGGAATCTTTGTCTCATTTGTTTCTGATGTATCTTCAATACCTAGAACACTACCTGGCCCACAGTAGGTGCTCAATAAACATTTTTGAATGAATGAATGAAGAAAAGAGCCAGAATTCTAACCAAGGCAGATCTCTCTGAGGCCAGGCTCTTAACCCCTGTGCTGGAGGTGGAGGTGGGAGTGGCAGGTCATGCCAGGCCTTGTTGTTAAGGTGAAGGGATTGGATTTTGTTCCCAGATCAATACGAAGCTACTGGAGGGTCTTGAGCAAGCAGGGGACGTGAGTGGGTTTTACCTTGTGAAACCTCTCTGTCTGTGGGGAGAGGATAGGCTAAAAAGGACAAGTATGGTGCGGTCGTGTGTGTGTGTGTGTGTGTGTGTGTGTGTGTGTGTGTGTGTGT
>NW_006771517.1:1843908-1844587 GCF_000442215.2 Lipotes vexillifer | reverse complement strand
GTGTGTGTGTGTGTGTGTGTGTGTGTGTGTGTGTGTGTGTGTGTGTGTTGGGGGTGGGAGGGTGATGATGGGGGCTTGGAGAGGTGACAGGGCTATGACTGCACTGGAGTTGGGAGTAGCAGGAAGCTGGCTCAATATCCCAATTTTCCAGGCAGCCTGGGTGGCTGCCCCAGGGGCTCTGGCCTGCGAGTGGACCAGGCCAGGCCTCCCAGCTGCTGACAACGTGCCCTTGTCCCACAGATGAGCTGTTTGCTCTCCTGTGTGGTCCCCAGCTCCTCCCTCTGCTTCCTTTGTGCCTTGTGGGCTTGGCAGGTGGAGGGGAGGCTTCCACTCCCTCTCCTCTCCTGACACAAAGAATAATCCCTTATATTCATGTGATTCTCCTCATGCCTTACTTCATCCTCCCACATCTCCAGGGAACGAAGAAATCTGATTCCCGTTGGGCAGGTGAGGACACTGAGGCCCAAAAAGGGCATGGGGTCCTCCCAAGGTCATGAAGCCAGATGCGGATGCCAGGTGGGGACCTGTGTCCTAACTCCCTGCACCTCGATTTCATCAGGCAACACATGGTCCCAAGGCTTGACTTGAAAAATCTTAAAAGTGACCTCAAAGATAATACAAGCCCGGAACATTCCCGGCCTCCCTGAGCTGGTCTTTTTTTTTTTTTTTTTTTTTTTTT
>NW_006771517.1:1832169-1843861 GCF_000442215.2 Lipotes vexillifer | reverse complement strand
CACTGTTGTGGCCTCTCCCGTGGCGGAGCAGAGGCTCCGGACGCGCAGGCTCAGCGGCCATGGCTCACGGGCCCAGCCGCTCCGCGGCATGTGGGATCTTCCCGGACCGGGGCACGAACCCGTGTCCCCTGCATCAGCAGGCGGACTCTCAACCACTGAGCCACCAGGGAAGCCCGTGAGCTGGTCTTTACTACTACCTTTAATACTAAATCCATTCATGTAAAATTCCATGAATAGATTCTTCTTATTGAAAATGAAAACATTACAGAGAAGACTAAAGTTCCGTTTTGACACCCCTCCCCCATCTCAGTTCTCTCCACAGTCCCAGTTTGGGTGTGTGATGATGTTCATTTAAAGATGTAGTTGGAACCCAGAGAACATATGTAAGACTATTATGTGCGTGGCAGGGTAGGAAGGTGGGATGGAAGGCATTGCACACAAATGATCACTCTGCAGCCTGTTTGCTCTTGGACATCTTTGATGGGTATATTTAGATCTCTCTCCTATTCCCTGGCTGCTGCAGAGTATTCTATAGTCTGTAAGCACCAGAGTTCATTTGTTTATCTAGTTTCCTAAATTAAGTTTTACATTTATTTTTCATGCAGTAAAGTACAGGTGGTTGAATTAATCCCACCTCTCAGATCTTAGCACGTGATCATGAGTTAGTCTTCAAAGACCCTCTCTTGTTTATATTATTTTCTCCTTTTTCCCCCACTCCCACTCAATTCTGAGCTCACCGAAACCCTCTACCGTGTTTGATGTATGTCCTTAAATATTTGTGATTTCTTGAAAAATGCATAGTAGTTGTGTTATGCGTTTATGTATTTTTAAAATTCTTATTGGGCTTCCCTGGTGGAGCAGTGGTTGAGAGTCCTCCTGCTGATGCAGGGGACACGGGTTCGTGCCCCGGTCCGGGAAGATCACACATGCCGCGGAGCGGCTGGGCCCGTGAGCCATGGCCGCTGAGCCTGCGCGTCCGGAGCCTGTGCTCCGCAACGGGAGAGGCCACAACAGTGAGAGGCCCGTGTACCGCAAAAAAAAAAAAAAAAAAATTCTTATTAAGGTATAACACACACAGGAGTATATGCACAAGTCTTAAGTATACTATAGTTTATGAATGTTCAAAAACTGAACACACCCAAGTACCCAGCACACAGATCAAGCAGCCGCCTCCCCAGAAGACCCCTCCAAGCCCTCCCGTCCACCACCCCAAGGTAACCACCACTCTGACTTCTAACACCATACATCGGTTTTGCTTGTTTTTGAACTTTATACAAATGGAATCACACAGAGTGTGCTCTTTTATGTCTGACTTCTTTCGCTCAACATTTTGTTCATGGATCTGTCTCTATCGTTGGGTGTGGCTGTAGTTCACTTGCTCTCGGATGCTGAAGCGTACTCCATCAGAGGACTACACAGCAGTTAAGCCATTCTGCTGCCGGTGGAGCTGTGGTGGTTTCCAGCTTGGGGCTGTTACAAAGAGCGCAAATATGAACAGTTGTGTGTATGTCTTTGGGTACACACACGTACGTATCATTTCTGTGGCGTGAATACCGAGGAGTGGGATTGCTGGGTATGATTAGTTTTAGCAGATAGTAGATACGGATAAGCCACCTAATATTATTGTGCTGTAAGTTGTGTTAACGTCCCACTTTTTTTTTTTTTTTTTCTCATCTTGATGTTCCTCGGATCTATCCACATCCTCTGTGTACCTCTAGTTCCTTGCTCCTGGAAGCGCCAGAGAACCCGTAACTGTTTCCACCACATTTCATACGTCCTTCTGCTTGGTTGTGGGTGCTTGAGTTCCCTTTTTCTCCGCATTGACACACACAGTGCCACAACGAACACCCTAGTGTGCTGTTGCCTTGATGAGGGGTATGCACACACTTTTTTTTCCCTGAACGATGCCACGCTGCCCTCCAGAATGGCTGTACTCGTTTATGCCCTACCACTGATGCACGTCCTCCCAAACATTAGGTATTATCCACCTTTCTGCGGATTGCCAGTGTGGTGGTTGTGAGTATAATGTTTACTGACCCATTCTTTTGCGGATGGACACTTAAGTTGCTTTCCATCTTTGGGGATTATAAGAAGTGCTGCAATGATCCTTCAGGGACACACCTCCTGATACCTGTCTGTGAGCTTTTCTCCACCTCATCTTCCTCTACTCTCCTTGAACCCTAGTTCCCAAACACTCCCTGACTTGCCCACCTCTCTGCCCTTGCTTGGGCTGTGCCCTCTGCCTGGAGTACCCTTTGCTTTCCTTCCCCACTTGTTGAGGCTTACTCTTCTCTTAAGGCCCCTCCTCCTAGAAGACCCCATCCCATCCCTGACCTGATCCCCCAGGAGGGTGGCTGTCCCTCAGGTCTTCCAGAAGGACCGTCGTCCTCCTTTTCTTCCGGCATCAATCACTTTCTTGTTTTGGACTAAACCTATTTTTGCCATGGTTTTGGCTTTCTCACTGACATGGGAGCCCACTGAGGCTAGAGGCTCTGTGGGCTTCCCCTCGAGTACCCAGGACCCTCAGATGATGTCGCCGGAGAGGTCTGCTGAATGAATGAGTGAGGCCGTGACATAATCGTGCCTTGGAGGGAATTAAGAGTCCAATCTCTCTCTCTCTTCTTCTTTCCAACCAAAACATTACGGAAGTTACTCTTTCCACTGGAAAGAGAGTGGAACATGGAGTCCAGACTTCCACAGTCTTGGGTGGGGATGCGTGGCTCACCCCTTCTGTAAAATGGGTGTTGGCACTCACTTATTCACTCAAGGCCATGGTTATTGAGTGCCTACGCTGTGCCAGGCTCTGCAGATTCAGTGGTAAACAGGACAGGCCTAGTCCTGAGCCTCACGGGCTTTTGGTCACAGGGATAAGATTGACATTCATACAGGCACCAGGAGTGCTCTCTATGCACTGATATAAAGCAATCTCCAGAAATGCTGTTATACGAAAAAAAAGCAAAACACAGAGCTGTGTATAATTAAGCTACGATTTGTTTCAGAATGGTGAAGGACAGTATAAAGATAAGCAGTTGGGGGCAGGGGAGAAATAAAGAAGGAAAGGAAGGAAGGGAGGAAGGGAGGGAGGGAGGGAGGAAGGGAGGGGAAACTTGTGTACCTAAGGGAAGGAGAACCTTGGAAAACAAGATAGGAAAGACATATGTGTTGCCTTTGTACCTTTGAATTTTGAATACTGTGAATGTATTAACTATTCAATAAATAAACACAATGACATTTGTTTAAAGGACTTTCAGATTCCATGGAGGAGAAAGTGACGTTGGAATTGAGAAGACATCCCAGGATTGTTGAATTGAAGGTGTCTCTGTGATTCTCTTGCTTTACAAATGAGGAAACTGAGGCCCAGAGAGGCGACGAGACTTGCTTAAGGTCACCTAAGCAGGTAATGGCAGAATCAGGACTGGCTGTCACCTGAATTGTAGCCTGTGCCCTTTCACGTCACAGCTGGTTCAGGATCACTAAGCGTCTATGTGCCAAAATCTGCTAAGTGCTGAGGACACAGTGGTGAACAATGTAGGCAAGACTGCTGCCTCCACAGATCTTGTACTCTAGACAAGAAACAAAAACATACGTATTATAACATCATGTAGTGATAAATGCTGTGGATGAAAAATAAGACAGGTGAGGCGACAGAGTGTAGGGGAGAATTTAGGAAAACCCCTCTGAAGAGGCAACATTTTAGAGAAGAGAGAGATGGAGCCTTGTGAACACCTGGGGGAGCAGAAGGAACAAAAGCTGGGTGAGAGGGAGAAGGCTGGCATGTTAAAGGAACAGCAAAGAGTGTGGCTGGAACAGAATGTGCGAGGGAAAGACCGAAGGGTGAGAGGTTGGAGAGGAGAGCAGGAGAGGGATTGTAAGCAGGGCTGAGGAGTCAGGCTCAAAGTGAGTAGGAAGCAATCAGAAGATTCTGAGCAGAATGGGATCTGATCAGATTTCTCTTTTTTTTTTTCTTTTTTTTTTTGCGGTACGCGGGCCTCTCACTGCTGTGGCCTCTCCCCTTGTGGAGCACAGGCTCCGGACGCACAGGCTCGGTGGCCATGGCTCATGGGCCCAGCCGCTCCGCAGCATGTGGGATCTTCCCAGACCGGGGCACGAACCCGTGTCCCCTGCAGCGGCAGGCGGACTCTCAACCACCGTGCCACCAGGGAAGCCCCAGATTTCTCTTTTTAAAAAGCCCCTCTGGCTAATGGTGGAGACTGAACAATAGGAGGGGAAGAAAGGCTGCAGGGCACCAGGTGAAGAGGCTGGTGCAGTCCAGTTGTCCAGGAGAGTAGTGACAAAGCTATGGTCTGGGGCGGGGTGTTGGGGAGCAGAGGTCAGTCTTCCCAGCTGCACAACGAGGGGTTTGATGAGATGGTCCCTTAGGGCCTTTCCAGCTTTGGCATTTTGTAATTTGCTTGAATTACCTCAGCGCACACCAACTAGGTGCAGCCAAGCCCCTGTTTTTCTTTTCTCACAATCTCTTGGATGCTGAGTCTGGACAGAGCCCACTGATCTGAGGCTCAGAGTGGAGACTCCTGCCCACCCCCACTTCTGTCCCCACTTCCCAGGGACAGATGGGTGGGCAGCAGGAGACAGCTGTGCCTTGATGCCTGCAGGGCCCCGGGGGAAGGATTTATCTGAGCGTTCATAACCTCTCTCTGCCTTGCAGGTCTTGAGTTAAAAGCCCCAAATACCACAGCCCCAAGGGGCAAGGGTTGGAGGGTGCCAGGAAAGGGGCAGGACAAGACACTTCTCTGCTTCTGTCTGCAGCTGCCCACAGTGGGACAGAGACCTGGGGTGCTGAGAACTCCAGCCTGGAAGCAGAAGGCCGTTAGAGCCGAGGCTGAAACCTGGTGGCCCTCAGGCCACATCTGACCCACTGACCTATTTATTTGGCCTGAAAAGTATTTGAGAGAAAATGGAGCCAAGGTTTAAAAATCAAGAGATTTTACAATAAAATCTGGATTTCTGGCTTCTCTTGAGTAATTGGAAAATCTGACCATACTGACTGCCTGTTCCCATATGACAACACTCAGCAGTAGCTGAGTAGCAGCTGTCCCCGTTATTATTTCAATTAGGTAAATACATTCACATGATTCAAAAAATTATAAATAGGCATATTATAAAGTCTCCCTCCCAACCTGTTTCCCTTCTGCCCAGTGCTCTCCAGTAATCTCATTTCTTTATGTAGACTTCCAAAGTTTCTTTATGCGTATGCAAACAAATACAAACATAGATTATTAGTCCCACTTTTCACCTGTTCTGTCCCTTGCTTTTCCATATGGCTGCCTCTCTGTATTAGGAGACAGAGTGCTTCATCACCTCCTTTACTGCCACATGCCATTCCGTTGTCAGGAAGTCCATGATTTATTTAGCCAGTCCCCTACTGATGGGCATGTGGGTCGTTCCCAATTTTTCTTGTTATAAACAATGCTGTGTCAATTATCTTGTGCACAGTTTGCACAGGACTAAAGGAATTAGTCCTGTGTATTAGAAACTGGTCCAAGCAGAGGGAAACTGGTCCTGTGTATTAGAAACTGGTCCAAGCAGAGGGTGTGGTAGGCACGGATTAAACTCTTAGCTAATTGAGGAAATGTGATGAAGGCTGTTCCCAAGAGTGATTCCCAACAAAGCCCAGAGGCCATGTCCTTGGGCACTAAGGAAAAGCTCCCAGATTTGCTTCTGCCACTTGCTAGATACACTTCTCTCTGGACCTCAGTGTCCCTGTTTGTAAAATGAAAGAAGAGCTCAGGGAGCTAGATGAGATCTCAAAGGACCTACCCACTTCTGACCAGCTGTGGTTCACCTGAGGGCCTCATCTTAGCCCTTGAATGAGCCTGGCTCAGTCCCACTGCAGAGCCTTTGCCCAAGTTATTCTGCCGCCGGCCCCAGTGGAACACCACCCCTGAATTTCCTCATTGGTCTTAGTCTGAATCCCTGATCTCTGATCTCAGGCCACTCAGAACACACTGGTCCAAACTTGCTCAGCACCAGTGACAAGTGGGTCCCTCCCACCTGACCCACTCAGGCCCCTGACACATCAGTTCCTTCCTCAGTGTCGCTCCTCCAGTTGCCTGAACTAGAGTTCTCGAATGCCAACTCTGCTATTTCCTAACTAATGGTCTCGGGTAAATGACAGCACCTCCCTGAGTCCCAGTTTCCTCATCCCCCCCCAAAAAAGGCTAGTTTGAGGATAACATGTGGTAATATCAGTAAATTTCTTAGCACAGCTCCTGACACACAGAAGGGCTTCATAGTTATACAAGTCGCTGCCCTTTTCCGAATAAGTTACTTTGTTTATAAAATGAGAATAGCAGAACCTATTTCATAGGGCTGATCACTTGTTCATTCATTCATTCATTCATTCAGTGATTTTTATAGAATATCTATTGAGTGCCAGGCACAGCACTGGGCACTCAGCGATTTGTCAGTGAAGAAAATGGATGAGTTGTCCCAACTCTCATGGAGCTCCCAGACAATTCCAAACAGGCAAACATAAAAGATAAATTGCCAGTGTATTGATGTTAAGAAGGAAAAGACTGAAGTGTCATGGAAGCTCATAATAGGGGAGGGTCAGGGAGATTTCTCTGAGGGATAGGGAGCAGGGCACAGGTGAGTAGGAGATCCAAGAGGGCTTCCTGAGGGAGGCATCACCCCAGCTAATGATTAGCATTAATTTTCACCACAGCCCTAGGAGGAAGGCACTGGTTATCCCCCAAGCCTGCCATTTTACTTTCTTTTCCGAAGCTAAGAGAAATTGAGTGACTTGTCCAAGGTCATAGAGCCAGGAAGCAATGAGTAGGTTTTGAACCCAGGTTTCCTGGCTCTAGAGTCTCATACATAAAAGTGTGACTTCTACTGCCTGTTTGAACAGGCTGATCCTGGGATGTGGAGAGGCATGGGAGGTAGAGGGGCTGCCTCCATTGGGTGGGGCCCGGGAGGTGAGAACCTAACTCTGTCAGGCCCTATCCATACACATGCAGAACTGGCCCAGGGCTATAAGGGGATCTGAGGTCAGATCTTCCCTCTGCTCAGGGCTCCATGCACTACATGAGTCTCCCTGCCTAGGGTTGTAGAGGAGAAAGAAAGGAAGAGACCCTTCTCCTGCTTAATCACATTGGGATTCGGACTCCGCTCCAGCCCAACCCACAAAAACTCCCGCCAGTCTACACATGCCTGTGGATAAAGACTGTCAGCTTTGTATCCATCTTAGAAAACTCCCTTAATTCCTAACTCTTCGTCCTCCATTTTCAGCCTTGGACAACAGCTGGCACTCCAACTCCTGAGCATTGCTGGGACCAAAACAGTCCCTGGACATGAAAGGGATGTTGGGCTGAAGGACTGCAAATGGCTGCTCCTTCCTGATCCAGGGCAGCTGTCTCCCTTCATCTTCCCTTCCTTGCCACTCTGAAGCAGGGTGGTCCTCAAACCTCCCTTCCTCCCCTCTTCTCTCCTCCCTTTCTCACCTAATTCCCATCCTCCCTTTGGAAGGTAGAAAAGCTTATTCTGGAACCAGATGATGGGTTTGAATTTGACTCTAGCACTTACTGTGTGATTCCAAACAAATAAATAAACTTCTCTGTGACTCAGTTTCTTCATCTGTAAAATGGGAGGGAAACAAAAACTACCTCACAAATTGTAAGGATAAAGAGTTAGTAAATGTACAGTGCTTAGAATGATTCTGAGCAAAGAGAAACTGCTACATGAGTGCTGGTATCATAAATGCCGTGGTACATCCAATCTGAGCAAAGCAGGGTGAAGTGGGGTGGTGAACTAGGGATATCCAGGACATATGAGGGACCCTACCCCTCTCACGGATTACTGTTATCACTCTCTCTCTCTCTCTCTCTCTCTCTCTCTCTCTCTCTCTGGTCTCTCCATCCCCACACTGCTTCCCTCTAAGCACTTCTCTCCTCTGGCTGCAGGGTCTTTTTTTCCAAATCCTGATTTGATCACGTTACTTCCCTGATCAAATTCTGCAGTGTTTCCCCATTGCTTCTGGCTCTTTAGGATCGCATCCCTTGGAACTCTCCAGCCCCAACTTTCCTAGCTTTCCACCTCCTGGATCTGTGATCCAGACTTCCTTGAAAACATGCCCTCCAGTCTCAGGCCTCCAGGCCTTTGCACTTGCTCTTTTCTCCACGTGGTGTTTCCTCTCCCTTTCCCTCCGATGTTGCCCCCTTCCCAGCCTCTGTTCCACTAGGGCTGTGGCCAGATGAAGGCAGTCCCTGAGGGAGGGGAAGGGGAGAGTGGGAAGAGACAGCAGCTCTCAGAGCTGCAGTTTACTCAGCCTAAATAAGAAAAAGACAATAAGAAAAGAGACCTCTGAAGATCAAAGAAAGGGATGGAACAATATGTGAACACTTTGGAAACTAGCAAGTGGGATGTTAGTATGGAGTGATGGTCTACTGGGGTGCCTGCCTAAGAAGCCCCGTACTTTCAAGTCCCTGGTCCCCTACTCTGCTCAGACCCAGACCACTGAAGGTAAACAGAGGAGATAAATGGAAGAGGAGAGGATGGAGAGAGGGATGGTGAAGAAAAGAGGAAAGAAGGAATTGGAGTGAGGTGGGGGGCTTGGAGGCAGAAAGCATGTGGCTGGAGCCCCACGCCTCTGAGGAAGGAAGAGGAGGGTGACCTGGGATGCTCTCCCTCCCCTCCCCCTCTCCATCCCCTGGAGGGCTGCCCGCATTCGGCCACAGCCCAGGCGGGGTGGGGGAAGGGCGGGGGCGGGGGCGGTGCCGAGGGGAATGAATAATTGAAGTGTAGGGGAGGAGAAAGAAAAAGAGGAGGAAGAGGAGGAGGCGGGAGCCACCCGCACAGGGTCCTTCCCACTCCGCACCCCACCCCCCTCCGCCGCCCGGAAGTCGCTCCCCGCCTCCTGCTCCGCCAACATGGCCGCGAAGTCGGATGGAGCGGTGGCCGCGGCCGGCCCGGGGCCGGAGGGGGCGGCCGGAGGATCTCGGGGCGGTGCGGGTGGGCGCGGGGAGGCGGCGGCGGCAGCCGGGGACCCCGGGGTAACCGGGGCGGGAGGCCCGGGGCCGCGCTACGAGCTGCGGGACTGCTGCTGGGTGCTGTGCGCGCTGCTCGTGTTCTTCTCCGACGGCGCCACGGACCTGTGGCTGGCGGCCTCCTACTACCTGCAGGGTCACCGCACCTACTTCGGCCTCACGTTGCTGTTTGTGATCCTGCCCTCGCTTGTCGTACAACTGCTCAGCTTCCGCTGGTTCGTCTACGACTACACGGAGACCGCTGGGGCCCCAGGACCCCCAATCAGCACCAAGGACAGCGGCGCCGGCGGGCCGGTCATCAGCACCAAGGACAGCGCCGTCACCGTCCGTACCAAAGAAGGCAGCCCCGATCTGGGCCCCCGACCTGAGCCCTCCTCGGCCAGCGCCTACCGCCGCCGCTGCCGCCGCCTCTGCGTCTGGCTACTGCAGACCCTCGTCCACCTCCTGCAGCTCGGCCAGGTCTGGAGGTAGGAGAAGCTCAGGTGGAGAGAACTGAGTTGGAGGAGTGGGAGGTGGTAAGGGGCTGCCTGCCGCCCCAGCCTTTCTCTGACCCTCCACGCCCGCTCCTGTCCTGACCTCCGCCCCGCCCCACCCTATTGCAGCTCTGATTCCTCCTCTGCCAGCTCCTCCCTGACCTCTGCCCTCTAACTCTGATCAACCTCTGTACCATCTTCTACGATCTGGCTATTGAGGGAAGAGGGAATGGGGCAAGAAGAAAGAGAAAGAGATCCTCAGGGGTGTGTGAATGAGGAGGGCCCAGGGCCGATGGGGATGAATGTGAAGGCTGGAACAGGGCCCCAGGGCTCCATCCAGCCCTGTCCCACTCCTCTCTGCCTGAGTGCTGAGCCTGAGCTTGGGCTTGGGAAAGATCTCAGAAGTCTCTCTCTGCTCTCAAAGATTCTCAGTTCGGAATTGCAGTCCATTCCCAACCTCCCAGGAGAAACAGAATTCGAGGCAGCTAAATGAATATCCCGCCAAACTTTTTGGACTTTTAGGAAAGGTTGTGGTGGACCTAGCTGAGAAGGTGTCTAGCTCCTCTGCCTCCTAGGACTTCCCCAGTGTCTCTGCAGCGCCACCCCCCCCCCCAAACAGAGCCATGGGGATATGGGATCTTGAATCTGAGATTAGATAGCCACTATCTGTCCTTTCATCTCAGGACAGTAAGATAAAACTGAAGCTTTGTACAAGCTGCCCAATTCTAGGCTTCTTCCTCTGCCAGGACTGAGGGTGGCTGCTGAGCTGAGTTAACTGGTGACGGGGAATTCTGAACCTAGGGTTCCCCTTGAGTCTGTATTGCTCTAGTGGCTTAGGCTCTACTGTGCACCGACAGAATGAACTTGTCTGCTATTTGATCTTACACAAACCCCTCCTCCCTCCAAGCCTCAGTTTCCTCACCTGTGAAGAGAGGGCGATTCCCTACTCTTCTCATCTCATTGATCTACGTGACATTTTCTTACCTTTTGGGACGGTCAGGTGAGAGAAGGTCTTTGTAAAGGCCCTGCAGACTGTAACATATTTTAGGAATGCAATAGATTATCATGATTATCACACCTGTGGGGAAAACATGGAAAAAGTCAAAGTCACTGTGGAGTAAAGGGTGATTATTGCTGTTGTTATATTTATTCTGCTACTTGTTAACACATTCTGCTTAACTCAGAAGATGCAGTTCTGAGCTGAGGGTTGGAAAGAGGACTCCCAGGGTTTGTCCCAGCTGCTCACTTGCTGTGTCACCCTTGTTGTGTTGCCAAATCTCTCTCTGACTTGCTTTCCCCATATGTGCCTTGCCTAGATGATGTATATATTCCATTTAGCTTGCCCTGGGGGAAAAGGTGGGAGGAGCTCTATCCACACAAGGTGGTGTTATTATTATTAGCTTGACACAAAAAATATTCATGTCTACATCCAGGAACTAATCTGCATTTATCATTCTGTGCCCGAGTGGACAGATGGTGAAAGATATTTTTAGATTCTGAAATGGTAACTTCCTATTCTTGGTAACCAAAGCTTCATCCCCCTTTCCCTTCAGCCTAAAATGGGCCAGCTGCCCCTTGACTCACTGGCTACCTCAAAACCCCCTTCTCCCATTTTCAGAATCTACTTACAAGAAATGCATACTTCTTTCTTGAACATAAACTGAATTTCCCTCAAACAGAGCAAAAAATGACCATGGGGTGGAGGTGGGGGTCTCAGGGGAGTGGCTGCAGATGGCTGAGGGTCCATTGAACTCCATGGTTTCTTAGATAAAAGGGCTAGCGATTTCTACTCTACCCTATTCGTAAAATGAGGGGCTTGGGATGAGATGATTTTGCAGGGATGACAAATTAATGGCTCTTAGGTTGAACCTGGCCTACAGAAGTGTTTTGTCTGGCTTGCATAGTATTTCAAAAATCCAAAATCCTAGCTCCTCTTGAAAAAAAAATGCATCTAGCAATATCAGGCCTGGAACAATTTAGACAGGGTATATGTGCTTCAGTTTGTCTGGTTCCATTCTCTTTGATCACATCTGGACTCTTTCACTTTGGCCTTAGGGGCATGAGAGCCCTAATTTACAGTTCTGCAACAATTGTTTCATTAAGCATTCACTTTGTGCCAGACTACTGAATGCCTTTTTACCTGCTTCATCTCCTGTATCCCTCCTAATAATCCTGCAGTGTGGTTGTATTATCATTCCTGCTTAACAGATGAGG